>NC_135540.1:65996118-66311016 GCF_045843805.1 Urocitellus parryii
GAAAAGAGGTGATTTTTTTTAGTTAATAATGAGAAATATATGCTACACGTACAACAATATTTTATATGTGTTGAACTTCAGAACCTGTCTAGTAAATTTGTTTGAATTATGTTGGAGGTAGAACTAATTAAAACATGACCATGTTCATTCTTTCTCTTTCTCTCTCTGTGAATTTTAAAGCCTGGAGCTTTATCACTAAAATGTAACACAATAGAATTAGACAAAAATCTAGATATATATAATAAGGTAGTTCCCTCTTCTTATCGCCATTCCCACTTCTTATTAAATATGGCAAAATCAAGGCCATGGAATTTTAAATAGTTCTCTAAATGTCTAATAATTTTAAGAGACACAAACTTTTTCTGTTTTTCTTCCAAGCTTCATTTTTTACCATACTACATCATTCAGCATATAATAAAAATATTGATATCTCTTATTATTCATTACCATATTTTCTTAGTCTGAAGCTTAAAACAATACCATTTTTTAAGACAGATAATCATATATAATGTTTATATTCTAGTTGTTTTCATTTGAGGCATATTTCAAATAAAAACTAATGGTATTACTCATTGTTCAGTGGACATTCAGAGGTAGTAAAATAGATAACAGTTCTAAATTTATTTAAAATGTTTGGTGATATGTATGTTTTATGGCATAGTAACACAGAATTTTTATGTTACATTATTAAACAGCCTAAAATCCTTTTATTTTAATTTTGGTTGGTGGGGGGAGCTTAGGGAAAGAGAAGGGAAAGGAATGATTCGAGATAAATTCAGTAGTTTTTCACAAGAAATATCACAAGGCTAAATCCATTTCCAGATTGCACTCCAATTAAAAATTGCCTCTTTCTGCCAAAGGGGTTATGAACCTTTCCCAGAGCCACAGCTCATAGAATATGGCTGTGACGCAGAGAATGTATTCTCCCCAAACAAGTAAAATAGGAACTGCTGCAGTGGCCATGACAGAAATGGGCCTTCCCCACCCCCCTTGAGTACAGTGCAGTGCTTCTTAAGAGTTAGCACATAAAGATCAGGAACAGTTCAGGTCAAGAACAAAGACCACTAAGTGGTTGGATTTTCTAACTGGTTGGATTGGAACAAAATGGAGCACACAGTTAAAAGGATAGACAATCACTGAAGGAACCTGTCTCTAAACTGCCCAGAGAAATTTACAGTGTTACCTATTTTGGTTAACTGATTATTTTTAGTGTTCTGTACATTTCGGATATGTTTGGATAATTTTAAACCCTCGGAAATTTTTCAGATAATTGCACTTTTTTCCTTATCCATGAAGATTAACAGTTATCACTAGTTTGTTAGTAAAGAGCAACTGGAGGCATTTCCAAAATTAATATATGGAGTATCAATAAAAATATTTTTTTTTCTTTTTGGGGTTCATCTCTGTCATATCTGAATGAAGTTCAGGAAGGTATGACTTTTTTTTTCTTAATCATTGAATAACCCTTGTTTATCACAAAGCCTTACTTGTGGAACATTTCTTATAAAATTTGTTAATGATGGGGAGTTACATATCGGGTTAAGGGTTAATTAAAGAAACTCTTAAGTTAAAGAAACTTCTAGGCCATTAGGTGGAATCCCACCAGCCAAGCCCACAGGGACCCTTGGGCCGAGCACGGGTTCTCAGAAGGGGAAGGAAGCGGTACAGTCCCATCCCCCACAGCGGACACTCCGCCGAGGCAGTCAGCGGCCACCATCCGGGAAAGCTGAAGGATACACCGCCACTCTCCTTCAGAGTTCGACATCAAATCAGGTCGGTGTCATTCAGCTCACCCCCCAGACACCGGGAATTCGCATAAAATCTCTCCTAGGCTTGCCAGGAGAGGGAGTATCAAGCTGAGCCTCCATACAGACTAGGGGGAAACCAGAGACACCTGACCTCCAACCCCTCCTCCCAGTAGCAGCCAAAAGGAAACCTGGCTAGCCAGCGCTGGGGGAGGGGCAAGCAGAAAAAATCAAAGTGATAGAGTGCCAGGGATCCCAGCAGCCTGCAGCAGGGCCCCGGAGATCCAGGCCAACTGATTCGCGTGGCCTGCCCTGCGGCTACAGAAGGCGTGGCGCCTCAGTGAAGCCATTAATTGGCAAGCAGGGAGGTTAGGGAAGGCCATTAGGTGGAATCCCACCAGCCAAGCCCACACGGACCCTTGGGCCGAGCACGGGATCTCAGAAGGGGAAGGAAGCGGTACAGTCCCATCCCCCACAGCGGACACTCCACCGAGGCAGTCAGCGGCCACCATCCGGGAAAGCTGAAGGATACACCGCCACTCTCCTTCAGAGTGCAACATCAAAACAGCGGACACTCCATCCAGGCAGTCAGCGGCCACCATCCGGGAAAGCTGAAGAATACACCACCACTCTCCAACAGCTTGCAACATCAAAACAGCCAGCAGCAGGACCCCGGAGATCCAGGCCAACTGATTCGCGCAGCCTGCCCCGCAGCTACAGAAGGCGTGGCGCCTCAGACAAGCCATTAATTAGCAAGCAGGGAGGTTAGGGACTGCCATTAGGTGGAATCCCGCCAGCCAAGCCCACCGCCCACGCCCGGAACAGGCCCAGCGACCTGCCAGCATTGTAGTCACGACACCCCAATTGGAATAGGGACAGAGCAGAGCCGCCTTCCACTCCCAGAACAGGCCCAGAGAGCCGCCAGAGTGGTAGACACGTCACCCCAATTGGAGTAGGGGCACAGCCGCCGCCCGCACCTGCAAGGGAGACTTTTCAAGTATACAAGAGCAACATAAATAAATAGGGGGTAAATTTCAAAACATAACAGTTGCACCAAGCAGAAAGAAAAGCGAGCAGTATGAAAAGACAAGGAAAGAAAGGACCACAAGCAATGCAGGTCAACTCAACTTTAGAAGAGGTAATAGCTGCAACAGATGGAATATCAGATAAAGAGTTCAGGATATATATGCTTCAGATGATCTGGAGTCTCAAGGAAGACATGAGACAGCAAAATCAGACAATGAAAGATCACATTGACAAACAAATCCAGGAAGTAAAAGATCAATTTCACAGGGAGATAGAGGTAATAAAAAACAAACAAATTGAAATTCTAGAAATGCAGGAAACAATAAACCAACTTAAAAACTCAATTGAGAATACTACCAGCAGAGTAGATCACTTAGAAGAGAGAACATCAGACAATGAAGACAAAGTATTTCAACTGGAAAAGAACATAGACAGCTCAGCAAGTCTGCTAAGAAACCATGAGCAGAACATCCAAGAATTATGGGACAATATCAAAAGACCAAATTTAAGAGTCATTGGGATACAGGAAGGCACAGAGCTCCATTCCAAAGGAATAAACAGTCTATTCAGTGAAATAATACGAGAAAACTTCCCAGAATTGAAGATTGAGACAGAATCCCAAATCCTAGAAGCCTACAGGACGCCGAATGTGCAAAATCATAAGAGATCCACACCTAGACACATTATAATGAAGATGTCCAACATACAGAATAAGGAGAGAATTTTAAAAGCTGCAAGAGAAAGAAAGCAGATTACATTTAGGGGTAAACCAATCAGGATAACAGCTGATCTCTCAACACAAACTCTGAAAGCTAGAAGATCCTGGAATAACATATTTCAAACACTGAAAGACAATGGGCTCCAACCAAGAATCGTGTATCCGGCGAAATTAAGCTTCAGGTTAGAAGATGAAATTAAAACCTTCCACAATAAACAAAAGTTAAAAGAATTCGCAGCTAGAAAACCATCTCTTCAAAAAATCCTTGGCAAAACATTACAGGAAGAGGAAATGGAAAACAACATTGAAAACCAACAATGGGAGGTAGGACAGTAAAGGGGGGAAAGTAGTCAAAGAGGATAACAAATCAGGTTTAGTAACATCAATAAACAAATATGGATAGAAGAACAAACCATATCTCAATAATAACCCTAAATGTTAATGGCTTAAACTCACCAATTAAGAGACACAGGCTAGTAGAATAGATCAAAAAACAAGACCCAACAATATGCTGTCTACAGGAGACGCATTTGATAGGAAAAGATATACATAGACTGAAGGTGAAAGGTTGGGAAAAATCATATCACTCATATGGACCACGGAAACAAGCAGGAGTGTCCATACTCATATCTAATAAAATAGATTTCAAGCCAAAGCTAATCAAAAGGGATATAGAAGGACACTTCATACTGCTCAAGGGAACCATACACCAACAAGACATAACAATCATAAATATATATGCCCCAAATAATGGTGCAGCTGTATTCATCAAGCAAACTCTTCTCAAGTTCAAGAGTCTAATAGACCAACATACAATAATCATGGGAGACTTCAACACAGCTCTCTCACCACTGGACAGATCTTCCAAACAAAAGTTAAATAAGGAAACTATAGAACTCAATAACACAATTAACAACCTAGACTTAATTGACATATATAGACTATACCACCCAACATCAAGTAGCTACACTTTATTCTCAGCAGCACATGGAACCTTCTCAAAAATAGACCATATACTATGTCACAGGGCAACTCTTAGACAATACAAAGGGGTACAGATAATACCATGCATCTTATCTGATCATAATGGAATGAAACTGAAAATCAATGATAAAAGAAGAAAGGAAAAAGCAAGCATCACCTGGAGAATGAACAATAGGTTGCTGGGTGATCAATGGGTTTTAGAAGACATCAAGGAGGAAATTAAAAAATTCCTAGAGTTAAATGAAAACACAGACACAACATATCGGAATCTATGGGACACATTGAAAGCAGTTCTAAGAGGAAAATTCATTGCTTGGAGTTCATTCCTCAAAAAAAGAAAAAACCAACAAATAAATGATCTCATACTTCATCTCAAAATCCTAGAAAAAGAAGAGCAAAACAACAGCAAAAGAAGTAGAAGGCAAGAAATAATTAAAATCAGAGCTGAAATTAATGAAATTGAAACAAAAGAAACAATTGAAAAAATTGACAAAACTAAAAGCTGGTTCTTTGAAAAAATAAATAAAATTGACAGACCCTTAGCCATGCTAACGAAGAGAAGAAGAGAGAGAACCCAAATTACTAGCATACGGGATGAAAAAGGCAATATCACAACAGACACTTCAGAAATACAGAAGATAATCAGAAATTACTTTGAATCCTTATACTCCAATAAAATAGAAGATAGTGAAGGCATTGATAAATTCCTTGAGTCCTATGATCTGCCCAGATTGAGCCAGGAGGATATAGACAACCTAAACAGACCAATAACAATAGAGGAAATAGAAGAAACCATCAAAAGACTACCAACTAAGAAAAGCCCAGGACCGGATGGGTATACAGCAGAGTTTTACAAAACCTTTAAAGAGGAACTAACACCAATACTTTTCAAGCTATTTCAGGAAATAGAAAAAGAGGGAGAACTTCCAAATTCATTCTACGAGGCCAACATCACCCTGATTCCGAAACCAGACAAAGACACATCAAAGAAGGAAAACTACAGACCAATATCTCTAATGAACCTTGACGCAAAAATCCTCAATAATATTCTGGCGAATCGGATTCAAATACATATCAAAAAAATTTTACATCATGATCAAGTAGGATTCATCCCTGGGATGCAAGGCTGGTTTAATATACGGAAATCAATAAATGTTATTCACCACATCAATAGACTTAAAAATAAGAACCATATGATCATCTCAATAGATGCAGAAAAAGCATTCGACAAAGTACAGCATCCCTTTATGTTCAAAACGCTAGAAAAATTAGGGATAACAGGATCATACCTCAACATTGTAAAAGCAATCTATGATAAGCCACAGGCCAGCATCATTCTGAATGGAGAAAAAATGAAGGCATTCCCTCTAAGATCTGGTACAAGACAGGGATGCCCTCTCTCACCACTTCTGTTCAACATAGTCCTCGAAACACTGGCCAGAGCAATTAGACAGTCAAAAGAAATTAAAGGCATAAAAATAGGAAAAGAAGAACTTAAATTATCACTATTTGCAGATGATATGATTCTATACCTAGCAGACCCAAAAGGGTCTACAAAGAAGCTATTAGAGCTAATAAATGAATTCAGCAAAGTGGCAGGATATAAGATCAACACGCATAAATCAAAGGCATTCCTGTATATCAGCGACAAATCCTCTGAAACGGAAATGAGGACAACTACTCCATTCACAATATCCCCCCAAAAAATAAAATACTTGGGAATCAACCTAACAAAAGAGGTGAAAGATTTATACAATGAAAATTACAGAACCCTAAAGAAAGACATAGAAGAAGACCTTAGAAGATGGAAAAACATACCCTGCTCATGGATAGGCAGAACTAACATCATCAAAATGGCGATATTACCAAAAGTTCTCTATAAGTTCAATGCAATGCCAATCAAAATCCCAACAGCATATCTTGTAGAAATAGATAAAAGAATCATGAAATTCATATGGAATAATAAAAGACCCAGAATAGCAAAAACAATACTAAGCAGGAAGTGTGAATCAGGCGGTATAGCGATACCAGACTTCAAACTATACTACAGAGCAATAGTAACAAAAACAGCATGGTACTGGTACCAAAACAGGCGGGTGGACCAATGGTACAGAATAGAGGACACAGTAACCAATCCACAAAACTACAACTATCTTATTTTTGATAAAGGGGCTAAAAGCATGCAATGGAGGAAGGATAGCATCTTCAACAAATGGTGCTGGGAAAACTGGAAATCCATTTGCACCAAAATGAATCTGAATCCCTATCTCTCGCCGTGCACAAAAGTTAACTCAAAATGGATCAAGGAGCTTGATATTAAATCAGAGACATGGCATCTGATAGAAGAAAAAGTTGGTTATGATCTACACGCTGTGGGATCGGGCTCCAAATTCCTCAATAGGACACCCATAGCGCTAGAGTTAACAAATAGAATCAACAAATGGGACTTACTCAAACTAAAAAGTTTTTTCTCAGCAAAAGAAACAATAAGAGAGATAAATAGGGAGCCTACATCCTGGGAACAAATCTTTACTCCACACACTTCAGATAGAGCCCTAATAACCAGAATATACAAAGAACTCAAAAAATTAGACAATAAGATAACAAATAACCCAATCAATAAATGGGCCAAGGACCTGAACAGACACTTCTCAGAGGAGGACATACAATCAATCAACAAGTACATGAAAAAATGCTCACCATCGCTAGCAGTCAGAGAAATGCAAATCAAAACTACCCTAAGATACCATCTCACTCCAGTAAGACTGGCAGCCATTAGGAAGTCAAACAACAATAAGTGCTGGAGAGGATGCAGGGAAAAGGGCACTCTTGTTCATTGCTGGTGGGACTGCAAATTGGTGCAGCCAATTTGGAAAGCAGTATGGAGATTTCTCGGAAAGCTGGGAATGGAACCACCATTTGACCCAGCTATTCCCCTTCTCGGTCTATTCCCTAAAGCCCTAACAAGATCATGCTACAGGGACACTGCTACATCGATGTTCATAGCAGCTCAATTCACGATAGCAAGACTGTGGAACCAGCCTAGATGCCCTTCAATAGATGAATGGATAAAAAAAATGTGGCATTTATACACTATGGAGTATTACTCTGCATTAAAAAATGACAAAATTATAGAATTTGGAGGGAAATGGATGGCATTAGAGCAGATTATGCTAAGTGAAGCTAGTCAATCTTTAAAAAACAAATACCAAATGACTCCTTTGATATAAGGGGTGTAAACAAGGACAGGGTAGGGACGAAGAGCTTGAGAAGAATATTTACAGTAAACAGGGATGAGAGGTGGGAGGGAAAGGGAGTGAGAAGGGAAATTGCATGGAAATGGAAGGCGATCCTCAGGGTTATACAAAATGTCATATAAGAGGTAAGGAGGGGTAAGTCAAGAGAATACAAATGGAAGACATGATTTACAGTAGAAGGGGTAGAGAGAGAAAAGGGGAGGGGAGGGGAGGGGAGGGGAGGGGGGATAGTAGACAATAGGACAGACAGCAGAATACATCAGACACGAGAAAGGCAATATGTCAATCAATGGAAGGGTAACTGATGTGATACAGCAATTTGTATACGGGGTAAAAGCGGGAGTTCATAATCCACTTGAATCAAACCATGTAATATGATGTATTAAGAACTATGTAATGTTATGAACGACCAATAAAAAAAAAAAAACAATAGATGGAGACCAGTAGAGTAGAGAAAGGGGTGAAAAAAGATGAGGTCCTGGGGAATGAGATTGATTAAATGATATTATGTGCATGTACAAATATGTCACAATGAAACCCACTATTATGTATAATTACTATACACTAATAAAGACCATAAAACTCAAAAAAAAAAAGAAACTTCTAATGTATTATTAAATCTAGATGATTTATTTCATGTGCTCTATTAGGGTTGGTAGTTTTAGAAGAATAGAATAGAGGATACCAATTTAATCTTAATTCCTGATTTAAAAAAAAAAACACATTACATAGAACATAGTTACACTAAAAAAGGTTTTTCTGAAATGCAAATTTAAGTAGACACCTTATTTTTACCTGGAAATCATGAATTTACTTGGTGATTAGGAGCAAGGTTGTATTTACAACATTAAAATCAGATGAATTCTTTATGAAATGATGCTTTTAAAAATGCCTATTTCTGAGTTTGTTGTCTGTATTAGTTGTTCACTCAGACATTGAGATATTTTTGACAATACATCTATTCTAGACTTTGGAATTTCTTTTACATTATTTTGAATACCTACATTTCCTATTCATTTATTTTGGAGTGCTTGATGTGCTATGAATTTTTATGTCATTTTATATGAGAATCACTCTTCATTGAAACAAGAAAGAATTTCATGGATTACCATGCCCAATATACTTATTTCCAAAATAAATATATTTAATTGCAAATGAGTAAGGAGACTTGCAGTAAGGTTATAGATCTAGATGCTGAAGCAGACTTTTTAAATACCAGAATAATGGGCTATGTAGCTCACTAATAAGCAACAATTTAAAATGAAATAAATATATTTGAAGAAGTGTTAATTAGTTCAATAAGATGCTTAGCAAATATAAGGAGGAAAAAAGGAACCATTATATATTAGACATATACTGTGTTCCAAAACACAAGTCAAACACATGTGAAGTAATTTCTATACTTACTTCAAAAAATTCTAGAAAAAGAAAAAGAAAAGAAATCATATTCTCTGAGAAGATTTTTAATAAAGTATTGTTAAAATGTGTCTCTCCCCCAATGTTGTCCTCTCTTCTGAGAATATGTCATTCTAGCACATTATCAGCTTAGATAGTGTCAGGTTGTGTGGAGGTGTATTTTGACCTGAGATTACAGGTATTTGTCAAAATTGTTTTAGATGAAGAAAATATATATAATTTGCCAGAGAAGACACCATGAGTAATTGTTGCCTCCAGTAGACCTCATATACCACAGACACGAAGAAAGACTAATAAACAACAGCTTGCTATGGTCACTGCTAGTTTCAGAAGTTGCTTCCGACATCAATTTTTTGTTTTTTCATGGTCTAAAGGATGGCTCTATACATTATTCATCTTAAGTCATCTTTTGTTCTTTCCATTGATATTCTTGAACAATGTAAAGAGCCTATCAAATTTTATGACTTTCCTGCTTGAAATATTTCAACATTTTTCAGGTTTAGTGAGGAAGGAAATTAGTGAAAGGCAACCCTAATCACTCTCATAACCAAGTCTTGAGTCCTCTACAACTATGGACTGACTTGCGTGACAATCGCAGCACTTATCAAACTTGTCTGCATCCCACGGTATGGCAAGGACTTTGCCATCTTCTCCATTGGGTTCTTGCTACCTTGCACAGTGTTGGTGGAGAGTCAGTGCTACCTACAAATTGCCTGTTGAATGAATTTTGGAAGTTTAAAAGTGAAAAAAAAATTATAGATATAAAGATGTATTTTAATTTTTTACAAAGTTGTTTTTATGTTTTTATTACTATCATGTATTTCAACTAGTGGTAGATAGTTCTGTTTAGGCTGTTTTTTAAATTTCCAGATGGAGCTTCATATTTTTCTATCCTTTATGATAAAATAATTTCATTCTCAATAGGTATTCCCTAATTTTTTATAGTTTTATACATATCTGATTAGAACAGGGCTATTAATGACATGTCTAGGGGATTAAAACTTCAAATTAAAGTTATTTTATCTAGGGATCTCTGCCTCTTTTAAAACCTGAAAAAATTATCTGGAATAGTTTCATTATATATTCATAAGATATCAGTTTGAGATATTTTTTAGATGCTTTTGCTATTCAGAAATAATCTTAGAATTAGGGTTTTTTGTTTAAAAAAAGATAAAACAATTGAAAATTTGATAGGCATTGCATTGAGTATGTTGATATTGGGGGGTACTACTGACCTTTTTAAAAACATTGTCTGCTACTCTATGTGCATGGAATTGTGTGTTTTCATTAATTTATTTCTTCTTTAAATTCCCACAGCTGTGTGTAGTAGTGTTTTCTTTTTTTATATGTCCCTTTATTTCCTTGGTTAAGTTATTTCTGAGTACTTTTATTTTTTCTGTTGCTACTGTAAGTGGAATTGTTTTGGTAATTTCCTTGTCAGAATGTTTATTATTATCGTGTAGAAAAGCAACTGTGTTTTTATGTGTTGAAATAATTGTGCTACTTTGCAGATTTTATTTGTTTTTTTTTTTCTGACAGGCTTTTTTTTTTTTCTTATAGAGTCTGTATAGGTTTTCAACAGACCAGCTCATATCTCCTGAGAAGAGAGATTATTTTACTTTTTTTTTAATCTTGGATGTATTTTGTATGTCAATACCACCCAAAATGAGCTACAAACTTACTACATCTTTGAGAAAATCTCAATGGCATTTCTACAGAAACAGAAAAATTCATATAAATTTATATGAAACTTCAAGGGACCCTGGATAGACAAAACAATCTTGTAAAAGCACAATGCTGGAGGATTCACTCTTCCTGATATCAAAACTAGTTTTAGAGCTATAGTGATCAAATCAGTGTGGTCATGTTTTAAAAGTACACATATGGACCAATATAATAGACTAGAAAGCCCAGAAATAAACTTTCACACACGTGTCAAATGGTTTTTGAGAAGGTTATCCAAACTGTTCTCTGCAGAAAGCCTTTTCATCAAATGGTGCTGAGAAAACTTGACATCCACATGAAAAACATAACATCATGTGCAAAAATTAACTCCGAATGAATCAAAGACCTAAATGTAAGACTTAAAAGTATAAATCCCTTGGAAGAAAATCTAGGGCAAAAGTTTCACAACACTGGGATTGTTCGTGATTTTTTTTCAATATGACACCAAAATGCATAGATAAGAAAATTAAAAAAATAGACAAAAAAATCTTTCATAAAAATAAAAGCAATGTGCATCAAAAGATACTACAATCAGAGTAAAAACTTAAATCATAGACTGAGCATAATTCAGTCACAAAAACCGAATGCTTTATGATTCCACTTATACAGGTAGAATTGTTAAAAAAAAATCATGGACTTAAAGTAGAGTGGTGGTTTCCAGGATTTGGCATGACAAGAGAAAGGGGAGTTTTTATTTAGTCAGTAAAAATGTTTCAGTTTTACAAGATGAAAGGAATTATGGAGATGAAAGTTAGTGACAGTTTCAGAATATGGTAAGTCTTGTATTTAATACCACCAAAACGTATTTTAACACAATAAACACAATAAATTTTTAAAAATGCTGAAATGATTAACCTTACTTTTACATCATTTGACACATGTGGGTATATCTAGAAGATCAATCCTAAACATAGAATTGTTGGACCACAATGCTTGTAAATCTATAATTTTGATGAATATGGCCACATTTTATTGCATAAATGGTACATTAATTTAAAAAAAGATATCAAGTATATTGTACATATGAAATGAGTGAAAAATTTGAATAGGTATTTTATTTATTATTCTATTTATTTCACGTCTCTGTACAAAACTGCTGAAAATACTAAATTTAAAGTTAGCATCTTTAATTTAGGATGCATATAGACAACTGATGTTGTAGTTAATGACATGTGTCTTTGTTTATGGTCTGATAATTAAAAGAATGATAGCAACAGCAACTTATTAAGTTAATCTATACACAGCTTTATTAAGATGTACAATAACTCATCAAGAATAGTACATCTTAACAGACACTGTAACTGTTTGCAATCACAGTTCAATGTTGAAAGTGATAGGCTATAAAATATAAATACAATTTTTAGTGGATAAAAGTGCAATCTCTTCAGGTACTGAATTTTCACTCTGTAAAATTAGTGGCTGTTCAGAAAACTGATTCTCTTCCAGGAGAGGGAGTTTTCAATTATTAGAGGAGAGATCAAATCCTGTGATAATTTAGCATCAGCACATTTCTGATTGAAGGGCCTCTCCCATAAAGTATCTGACAAGGTCAAGAAGTTTCATTCTGTGCTGTTTACTCACAATTGATTTCTTCCCTCACTTTGCATTTTCAAGCAATTAATTATTTCTGAGTTCTTGTTAATTGAAGTTTACCTTCTCATTTTTAGTTACCTACAGAGGTTGTTATAACTTTGAAGCAACCTTGAAGAACTCATCTTGTGTCTCTGCATTATTATTTTAAAAATACCTTAAAAATCATACACCCTTGGACTCCAGCAAGCATTAACATCCCTAGGTGAAAGATCTAAAGAACAGACTTCTATGAAAAAGATTCCAAGGGCAGATAATTATTTAAGTAATTAACAGGAAATTGGTGGTTTTCACTGTGTCTGTCCTGCAGAAAGAGAAGCAAAGAGAGAGATGGAGGGAGGGAGGGAGAGAGAGTGGACGAGAGAGAGAGAGAGAGAGAGAGAGAGAGAGAGAGAGAGAGAGAGAGAGAGAGAATGAAGTGTATAGAAATTCTGACCAGAAAGGAAGCTACATGTAACCTGCTCATGCATATTATAATCTAAGAAAACTGATTTTCATTTATTAATGAGAAATGTGAGGATATCAAATCTTTTGCAAATAACAAAAGACAACTAGGTTATTTTGTTTCAGTATTTCTCCTTAATAAGAGAGTGTTAGAAATAGAGCCAGTGTAGGAATCTCTGCTCATTCTGATGCTTTTCTGAGAAAATTCCCTGGAGAAATTGACAAGAGTAAATTATGGAGATAATGCAATAAATGTTTTGTTCTATGAGAGAGGTTTGTATGATAATAAAACCATAATTAAAAGTTTTTTTCTTCTCATATTAATGTTTTTCTGAAATATTCAGTGTTATTATTTAGAGTGTAAATTGTTTATATTAAATGCTTATTAAATATAAACTATTTTTATTAAAAAGTATAACAGTTTCTTCTTAGGGTGAACCATTTTCAATAGCCAGTTATTTTCATTTAGTAACTGGTAAAGTATATTTTAAAAACCTAATAATAGGTTATTTATGGTCCTTTAAAAACAGATATGAGTCAGTTTTCTTTTTTATAGATTTTAGGACTCATTGCCATTTTTCCCAGAAGCTTAAGGATATATCTGTGTTAATAAGTTTTCATATTATCCCAGCCCCAGGAGAATTAGAGGAAGATTGTACATTAAGAAAAATTCTTTAAAAATTTTTCATGTGTGTCTCCTTATATATATGGCTTGTATCTTTGTTTTTTTGTTTTGCTTTGTTTTTTTTTTCCTTTTCCTCTTTATAGTGCTGGGCATGGAACCCAAGTTGCTCTACCACTGATCTATACCCCCCAGTCCTTTTTATTTTTATTTTGAGACAGATTCTTGATAAGTTTCTGATGCTGGCCTCCAACTTGTAATCCAAATATTTCAGTCACCAGACATGTGCTTTGACTCAATATCTTCTATTACTTTCTTGGACCCCAAAAGTGTTATTAGCTCACAAGTTTTACTATTGAAAGACACATTTTTTTGCATTTTTATAGAGATTAGAATAGAATATTTCTTCCTCTCTGTGGAATCTATTAAGTTCCCTAAAATACCCTGCTTATATATTACCATATTCATCAGACCCATCAATTCTTTCTTTCTTTTTTCTTCCTTTCTTCCTTTTTCTGGAGAATGATATTATTTTCACTAATTTGAATATTCACTACTGTATAAAATGTGTATTGTTTTTCATAGAAATATGACTGAAAATGTTGATTTGTAATCATCATTGGAATTAAAAATAAACTACAAAAAGAAAACAATACTCTGATGTTTGCAGGAGGGTGGGCATGCATACCCACAAATGAAATGTATTATACACACACACACACACACATACAAACATACACACACACACACACACACACACACACACACACATTCTCCTTTAGCCAAAGTACTACATAAGAAGAATTGTTCCTTGGATAGTTAATAGGATTGCTATACTTAAATTAAAACATTTAGAACTGAGGCAGGTGAAAAGCCAGTCCAAAGACTCTAGATGCTTTTCTTGTGCATGCAACTTTAACTGCTTTAATGTTGTTTTTTCTAAAAATAACATCCTACTTATTTTTCTCAAGATCCATGTTAAAAAAAAAAAAAAGAATCCACAAAACAATTCAAAAGAAGGGAGTGGGTGTTGAAGAAAAGAGGTATGCAACTTTATAGAAGGTGGAAAATACTTAGGCAAGCAAATGATTGGATCAATGCCTGGGACTGTGAGGGCCCTGCTGGAGGTTAATATGAATGAGATGTTATGCTTCATTGACTAAGTTTACCTCATTCTTTCATACATCAATATTGCTTTTTATGATGCTGTTGCCTAACTTTGTTGCAATTTGCTATTTAATCTATAATGCTATTATAACCTCAACAGCAATTGGGAAAGCAGCTGGAGAATGCTTTGATTAGACCTTAATTATTACCATGCCTGTGCTATACATACAGTGAGAATATACAATCTCTACCACCCCTATTACTCTCAGTATCTTACTTCAAAGTAGCAGCCAAACACATCACATATGTAACAGGCAAATATGGCACATTAGTTCTTAAAATGCACTGCAAAAATCTAAGAGGTTTGTTCATTCCCTGTCACTAGCATCAAGAGAAGCCATTGGATAACTAACTATATATTATACATTGTCATAGACAGCAGAAGCATCACAAATGAAATATATTCTAGTTTGTTTATTTTAAGGTATAGCTAAAAGCTTGATTTTATATTCTGTTGCTTTCTATAGTTAAAAGCTGCATTAATGTGGCTGAAATACTTTGAAGTAAGTAGAGATAAAACAAATCAGCAGGTATTTAAACCGAGGGCTATGAGGTGGAAAAATCGCCACTTTCCCTTCAGGTAGTGGCTTGAAGATATATCTTTGTTAATGAGGTTTCATGCTGCCTTACTGGATCCTTAATTATTTAAAATGCAAATCTCGAATAATGAAGTAAGAGCTATCATATATATGAGAAGGGTGCTGATTTTTTAATAAACGATTATGCTATCTGCTTCCCCCATCACTCTCCTGACTGTGAAATTCTACCTATGAAATTACATGAACTTGTATGCTATAAACAATACACATTGGAAGTCAGCAAATGAAGCATCATTTCTCTGATTTCCTGCCTCCTCCTCTCAATTTAGAGCATTTGCTCATAGAATCAGGCACAGAGAAAAGAAAAAAAATTACATTTTTATGAATAATCGGCATTCTGCTACTTATGATTCTTACATTATTTTTTATGGTGGTTTTTGAATGAACTAGAAGGACGTTTATAAAGCATTATTTCAAAGTGACCTACTTTAGATATCTGTAATACATACAGAGACTAGCTGTGCCTGCAATTTTTTTTCAGGTAATTCTGTGTGAAATGAAGAAATTGGGATGAGGACTTGTTTTTTTGTTTTCAGAAGGAGACTTTTTCTCCTCAAGGAGAACTCAGAGGGACTTATACTCCACTTTCAATGCCACCTGCCTCTAATCTATTTGAGGGATTTTCTTAATTTCCTTTTCTTTCTTCTCTCTTTTCTTTTATTTTCCTTTATATTGTTATTATCATTTTTAATTCCACTGCTGGCTTGATCCATGCTGCAGCCTCATTCTGTCTTTTCACTTTGTTCTTCACAGTTACTTTCAGGTCTGTCTCCACTTGCCTTCCTGCCACTCTCACCTTGAACGATGGAACTGCCATCCTGCTTATCCCCACTGTATCCCTGTAAAGGATTGAGAAGGCTGCTTTTTACCTAATTGGCAAATCCCTTAATTCCTCTCAATAAAACAATACATTCAACAATAGAAGCAAAACAATATGAAACAAGTAAACAAATTAAGCAATAAAACCATACCTGGAGTTGAGAAAAAAAAAAGAAATGCTGCGTTTTCACAGGAAGATCCTTGTGCAAGCATCAATTATGTTATCTGACTGCCAAGTCCACCTTTCTCAGAGGCTGTGTTTCTTAAAAACTGTTTCTTGGTCTTGGAATTCTAAAATATCACCTTTTGCTACCTAACAAGTTTCTTTAATATTTATTTTAAAAGTGGCTTAATACTGATTTTTTATTTAAATTCTTTACTGTGTTTCATCCAAATAAAACACTGAGGTAAATCCAAGTCAAAAATTAATATGTTAATGAACTTCTTCAGACATTGCTATTCCTAATGATTTTTTGGCCAAAGGTATAATTCTGTTTTTAGAGAATAAAAGAGTTGAAAAGCTATATTGCATCAGATGGTATATATATATATATATATATATATATATATATATATATATATAATTATTAAACATCAAATATGAAATGATAAAAATTGAGGCTGAACAGGTAGGCAAAACAGAAATCATTAATTCATTTGAAGATGAATTTTCATTTTACTTTTATAAAAGTGGAAACTTAAATATCTTTAAATAAGTAAATATTTAATATTTGCCATACCTGAACTATTTCAATAAAGTTTAGGAGAAATATTTGGCAGAGGTTAGGGTGAAGGTGGGATAAGAAATTGAGTCACAGAAATGAGAACAATGACTGTGTATATTACAGCAGTGACTATATGCTGTAGTGGGAATGGAGATTCCCTGAGAAAGAATCTAAAGAAAGAAAAATTCGAATTAAAATATTCACAATGTAAAGAATAACATATGCTAGATTTTTTAATTGAAATTCCAGAATTTCCCATTGCAATGCTATCCTGCATATAATTTTAAATCTCTAAGTCTCAGACTAATACTTAAATAAATATTCAAGGTAACATATTTTCTTCTCAAGGGTATTTAAATGACATTATATTTGTATGCAACAGTATTCTATGCAAACTGCCTTTCAATATCCCAGGAGAATGACAATACAACTAATTCATTCCCCTCCCCAAATTATAGCTTTACATTATTTTAAATTTCCATACCATCTTACATAGTTAAAGGAAACTAAAATTATGATGTTAGATTATATGAAATTTTATATTATTATTTAAAATCAAATGTTTCAAGAAAAATGCATAAAGTAATAGGTGATGTCCGTGTGTGTGTGTGTGTGTGTGTGTGTGTGTGTGTTGGGAGTGTACTTCATCTTTCTTTCACTGGTGTTGATGTTCCTAAATTAAATCAAGAATGTTCTACATTTTTTTATTTACTCATTTATTTTTAGCTTTTATAAGAAATGTTTTCATGTCTTAAATCTATTAAAAGAGGAAAATATATAATTTCTGGTCACGACATTTCTCAACAAAAATCTAAAGAAAGTGATATTAGAGCACAATTATGAAGGATGAACCCAGGCTAATAGAAGATGTAGAAGAAAGATATTCTAGGCAAATAAAGCACTGTTAAGAAAATTTGAGTAAGTGAAAGATGTGGGGAAAGGGTGAAATGACATGGCAGCCATATAACACATGAGCATTACTAGTGCTACAAAATGAATGGGATGATGGAAGGTGGGAGAGTTGTGGTCCCAAAGTTTGAATGATGATAAAAATTGAACTAAAAATTGAGGAGGTACAGGGTCATTGACAATATCAAAAAGTGAGGCTGAGCTTGTGTCTCAGTGGCAGAGACATGCACGAGGCACTGTGTTTGATCTTCAGCACAACATAAATATAAAATAAAGATGTTGTGTCCACCTAAAACTTAAGAATAAATATTTAAAAAATCAAAAAGTTTAACAAGGAATTAGTATTGTTTTCAAGAATGCACTTATAAACATAGGGAGTTAAGTTGAAAAACAACTTACAGTATGAGAGAAATATTTGCAAATTATACATCTGACAGAAGTGTACAGAATATATAAGAAACTCCCCAAACTCAATGTCAGAAAACCAAATAAATCAATTAAAAATAGTCCATAGACCTAAATATATATTTCTCAAAAGAAATGGCCCACAGGTACATGAGAAAATGTTTAGCATCACTAATCATCAGGGAAATGCAAATCAAAACCACTTTGAGATATCATCTCCCCTGTAATAAGAGTGCCTATATTAAAATGATAAAGGAGAACAAGTGCTACGGAGAGAATGTAAATTAATAGGGATGTGATGAAAATAGTATAGAGATTTCAAAAAAAATTAAAAATGGAACTAGCATATGATATAGTAGTTCCACTACTAGATATATATTTAAAGGAAATGAAATCAGTCTTCGGAAGAGCCATTTCCACTCCTGTGCTCATTGTAGCTGTATTCATAATAGTCAAGAAATGTCGACCAACTTAAGTGTATATTGGCTGATGAGAGGATAAAGAAAGTGTGATCCATCATTTGCAACAATATGAATGGAGATCATTATGTTAAGTAAACCAGGCACAGAAAGCTAAGTGCCACATGATTTCAATTCTATATAGAGTCAAAAATAGTTGATTTCTAGCAAGTGGTGGTTAACGGATGTGAGAGAGAGTAGAGGGTGGAGGAAAAATGGGGAAGAATTACAAATGGGTATAAAATTACAGTTTGATAGAAGTAAGGAGTTTTGATATCCTACTTCACAATAGGTTGGCTATAGCAAAAATAATATAGTATATTTCAAAAAACTAAAAGAAAGTATTTTGAATGTTTTCAACATAATTAATAATAAATATTTATTTAAATACATAAGTTTAACCTGATTTCACTATTACCAATATATATAGATATATATAGTATCAAAACATTACATGGTACCATATATATATATATGAGTGTGTGTACCCATATTTCATTGTGTTATGATTCTCTATGCCAATAGGCACTTCCTATTAAAATGTCATTTGTCTTGAGTAGAAAACTTAAGCAAGTATGAGGAAGATGAAATAGTCATTCAATGTTTTAAAAGAATTCACTTTTTCAGGCTGTTTCATATGAAGTTTGGGATGTATTATTATTTAGTTAAAAAAACAAATTTGAAAATAATTGTTTTATATTTAATTCAAGAATTGTGGGTATAATCATATTCAAATTTCCAAGCTGAGATATATCTTATTTTTATAATGTAACTATGGACTGATCAAAATGAAGTTCCTGGAACAGTTTATATCATCCATATCTTTCTTCCAGTGTAACTTCCTAAAGGCCACAGATAATAGTAATAAAAAGGAAGGCATCTAAGTCTTCAGCAGAACCATGCATGTCTGTGATAAAATTAGTGCAACTCATAGTATACTATTTCTATTGCTAGATGTAACATGGGGGTACATTTTACAGTATAGTATGATATATACATATATTGGGATTTGTGTATAAATTATGATATATAATAATTTATATATATATAAATAATCATATATATATAATTATATGTTGAGATATTATGATTCACTTTGTCAATTTCTATTTATCTTATCCTCTATTTTGAGGTTTAAGGGTGCTTGAACCCAACTTTCTAAACTCCTTTGCATCTATACTCTACATGTGAATTAGATTCTATCTATTAAAAATGTGCCCATAAGATTTAGAAGTCAAAGCCAAGAAAGGTGATTTTCCTTCAATTCTGGATATTTCTATTCAAGTAGTTTATGGTTCTTCTGCAACAGGACCCAGAGCTCATTCCTGAGTTTCTGGAAGAAGTACTCTTTGTTTTTATTGGTTTTTTATGGGTTACCCTTTTACAGGTCCTTTGGGTTTTCTGGTATCCAAGTATTCTTTGGTAGTGGAAGAGGCATGATGGGGCATTTTAAGACAGTCAGGCTTTACAACCAGTAAGTTCTAGATAGTTCTTGGGATCACTGTGGAGTTTCACCTAGAAATGACTCTTTTAACACTTCCAACAATTTTATAAGCACTTATTATGATAATTGCTTATTTTTCTTTATGGTAGCTTCTGTTTTTGCTTCACCTCCTGAATTATACAATGTATAGTTTATTGGAATTATATCAGTATGACTGTCTCTTAGTTTATCTGTTGATATTTCCTGAATTTGTATGAGAACAAATTTCAAGTGAGAACTATTTACCTCAGAACAAATAACTATAGAGACTAGGAAGAGTAATTTACAGGAATTCTCTTACTAAAGCAAGGTAGAAAGATAAGAAGGTGCAATTAATTTTACTGGATATATGTTTTTATGTTGATGATCATCCTTATGGGTTTCTTTCTTGTGGACTTAAGATCTTGCTTCCTCTTTTTTCTTTTTTCTTTTTGCCTTACTTCATTGTGTTGTGATTCTCTATGCAAATAGGCACTTCCTATTAAAATGGCATTTGTCTTGAGTAGAAAATGTAAGCAAGTATGAGGAAGATGGAATAGTCATTCAATATTTTAAAAGTATTCACTTTGTTTAGCCTGTTTCATATGAAGTTCCCTGAGTTTTTTTTCTTTAAGCATTCTCTTCACATCCCCTCTGTCTTCCTTTGATTATTACTGTGTTTTCCCTCATAGTTCTATTATTTTTCATTCACTTTCCATCCCTGTCACAATTGCACCTCACTCTACACCAATAAGCAATTTTTACTGAATACTGAGATAACAGGTTCTTCTGGGTCAAAGCCTGAAAGAGCTGTCAACATGACACTTATTCTCTTAATGTACCCTTAAATTTTACCAATCCATGGACTGCTAGTATTGTTCCTTTCTCTGGGGTTCTTTTCCTCTAAAAGAATAAAACTCAGAGCTTGTGATAATTTTTCTGTTGGATGTAAAAAAAGCAGTCAATATTTGTATAAACAAAGATGAAAAAAATGAATGGTTTGAAGAGCAATGTAACATGGAAGCAGCTTTCTAGACATAGCTGAAATTCAGGACCTTCATTAAAGATTTAAGCTCTCTATTCAAGTGGTTTTCTTTGCTGGGGGAATTTGCTGATTATCTACATAAAATAGGTCATGGAATTTTGGTTATTTTCCTACTTTGCCACAGAAGAGTATTGTGATCCAAAGGAAAGGGAATAATTAGGTCAATGGGGAAGTCAAACAACACAATCTTAGATGGAAAGAAGTGTGTTGGAGTTTTAAAATATGCTTTTTAGATGGATACTTAGTTCAGGAGCTAGAGTATTTATTATGTACACTCAAGGTCTCTGAGGAAATCTTGCACATAAATGTTGGCAATATAACTTACAGAACTCATAGTCTTAAGATGTGTTTGCCTGAGGTATTTGTATTCCCATTGAACTGCACAATTACAATATTAAAAAATAAGAATAGGTAAATAGAGTGATTAGAGATGCACATCTTAAGGATTAAAGATCCATAAAGGGCAGCTGATCTACTTATTTGTACATGACTTGACTATCATTACTAATGTGATTGAGCTTGTAATTAATATATGTTCATGATAATTTGAATCCTCAATTCCTGTTTAGTCCACATGATATGTCTATTTTAGTTGCTCATAATAAATTAGTGATTCTGAATAAGAGAAAAATTTCTAGGCATTGGATAAACATTTTTAATTAAAAATGGTATAAAATATTAGGAGAAAAATAACATTATGTCTCTTGAGCGGGTCAACATCTGGAAAACACATGATCATAATTCTCCCTCAAATCTGGACATCACATGCAGGTTTAAATCTTCCATATAAATCCTCTGGAAAGAGAACATAGAAGAAAAATGTTAGTGGGATTATTGTAACTAACTAAATATTTCCTTTCCCTTCATTGCTTATTCCTAGTTTCTCACAGTTAAACCTGTGTTCATCACAATCCTCAAGTTCATGAGTTGTTTCAGTCAGTTGCCTATGGAAAGCAAATGCATCTTTTATATATCCAGTTGGAAATGATCATATTAATGGGGACACTTAGTATTAATTAAGCTCATTGCTTTAAGTCTTTTTTCCTCCTTTTCACTCTCATTATGATGTCTCTTCATGAATAGAATTTCTAAAATTTAATAGTCTTTTTAAGTGCTAGAAATAAATAGTACATGTTTAAAGTGAAAAAAGCTTAATGCTGGCATACGAATAGATGGAGACATTATCAACATATCTAAGTAGTTAACACATTGATCACCCTAAATTTCTCTCATGCCCTTACTAAATTATTTTGTTTGTTGTACTGTTTATTGCATCCCAAGCTATCACTGATTTCTCTCATTAGAGATTAGATTTTACTAGAGCTACTTTTTTGGGTCCAATTTCTTTACTCAGAATAATATTGTTAAAAACATTCATGTAGTAGCATGTGTCAAGAGTTTATTCTATTTAATTTACTTGAGAAGTTATTCATTGGCAGGGTACACCAATTTGGTTAAGTTGATGTACAGGCTGGTTGTTTCCAGTTTTGGTTAATACAAAGAGATATGCTAGTACTTGGTATGATAAGTATTTTCAAATTTTAAGCACACTAATATACCGACAATAATGTCTTTTTTTTTCATTTTTTTAATGCTAGAGATTGAACCAAGGCTTTGTGCATGCTACGTACATGTTCCATTTCCAAGCAACAAACCCATCTCTATTATTGTGGCTTGAATTTATCATTTCCTGATAACTTATGAATTCTGATGATTTTTCATATATATTCTTTGGTAAAGTACCTGTTAAAATTATGTTCATTTTTATATTGTTTGTTTTTAAATTGATTTTTGAGAGTCATTTATATATTGTAGAGACCAAATCAGTCATATATATAATTAGAAAATATTTTCTACAAAGTTGTGGTTTGTATTTCATTACCTTAACTATGTTGCTAGATAAGCAGTTATTTTAAATTTTTATGACATCTCTCTGATCTATATATTCTTTAAATGATTGTGCTTTTGCTATCATAGCAAAGAAAACATTACCTGACTCAAAGTCACCCATTTTCATCTGTACTCATTCTAGAAATATCATAATTAAAAATTTTACATTCATGTCAAGAATTTACTTTTGCTATTTTTTTTATTGAATGAGCCATGGATCAAATTTCACTTTTTCATCTGAATGGCCAATTTCTCCAACAGAATTTGTGGAAAAGAATAAAATATGTCTTTTTTTTCAATAGTATTTCTGTATTGAAATACAAGTTTTTTCTTCATTAGTATGCTAATTATACTGATTGTATTTTTGAGTATTATACCTACCATGCCTTCATTTGGTCATTAAGAATATGCTTTTTATGCATTTTTGAGTTGATTGGTTAAAATTTTACTTCAATTTTATGCATTTATTTTCAGAAAAGATAATGCTCTGCAGTTTTATCCTGTAGAAACGTCTTTTTTATAGTCTTTATGTCAGAGAAACTTGCCATAGAATGAGTTACATTTGTTGTTTCTTGCCAAATTTATGGAATAGTTTATGAGGAATTAGTATTGTTTTATTCTCATAAAGTTTTGTTAGAATTAACTAGAAAATCAGTCTGGGCCTGATTTTCTTAAGGAAAGAATTTTAACTAGAAATTTTATATCTTTAGTCCATAGATGTCTGTTCAGATTCTCTTCCTAATATTCATAGTTCTCCAGAAATATTCTCATTTAAGTTGATGAGTCTATTGTCATAAAGTTGTTCACAGTATTCTTCTACTATTGCTTTAATATAAACCATATACAGTATGTATAATATGTTAAGGTACACTCTACTGCCATGTATCAAAAAAAGAACAAATAATTTTTTTTTCAAAAAGAGGAAAGTGATCTGGGGGAGGGAGGAGGAAAAGGAGAGGGAAACCCCATTGTTCTATTGTATGCATGTATGAATATGTAACAAAAACATATGAAAAACTATATCATTATGAAAAACTACAATGTACTAATAAAAACATGGAAAAATAATTGCAATGGAAAAATAAGAATCTGTGATGATGTCAATTCTCTAAATCATGTTATGGCTTATTCGTGTCTTTTCCCTCCATAACTCATCAACTCTGAGTAGGAATTCAGCAATTTACTGACTTTGCAACAGATTGGCTTTTGCTTTCATTGACTTTCTTCTTATTATTATTATTTTGGATTGTTTTTGTTTGTATTTTTGATCCCTTGGCTTCTTTTAGACACTTTGAGTTTAAATTGCCTTTCTTTTCTTCTAGTGTATTAAAGGGTATCTAAGGCTATGATTTCTATAATTAATTATTTTCTAGTATAGATCTCATGTGTTTCCATATATAGAGAGATTTATATATAATTATGTAAGTGTATGTAATCTTATATACAGAATGTAGTACAAAAACTTTTTCATTTGAATTTTAAATGACATTATATCATCCCACAACTATGAGCATTTTATAGTACTATATTTTCATTATTTCTCTTCTTATTTATCTATACTAGAAAATAATTAAGTGCTGAGAGCCATAGCTAAGTAAGAATGACACATGGCAATTTCCTTGTCAGCCTATCCCATGTTGCTTAGAGGGAGGACTCTCCATTGTGGAAATGGGCTTGTTTGAGTAAGGTGACCCTGCTCAAGGACCATGGTGGATCTGCATTTAGGGAGGATCCTGCTGGATTAGGGTGGGTCCAGGTTTAGGGTGTATTCTGCTGGGAATAGGGAGTATCCCGCTCCTTGGGTTTAGGGCAGTTCCAGGTTTAAGGTGGACCCTGCTGGGAATAGGGCATATCCTGCTGCCTCAGGCAACCGCCCTCTCCTTGAGTTCCCAGTTCTCTCTGGATTCAGAGAGTATTTGGGATGGAGAGGGGAAGTGTGGATTTCCCCAGAGAGTGCGCTTACAGTGCCAGTGTGAGTTCCGAAATAAAGAGTTGCTGTTTGAATCTACAAGGCTGTGAGTGGCTCATGATTTTGTGCCCAGCCAGACTGCGGCAATTAAGGTATTAAAATCAAAGCTTTAGATACCCTTTAGTACACTACCAAGATTTTTTTATATCTGCTATCAATTTTAATTTCATATCTATGATCAATCTCAAAAACATTACTGGTTTTGTGTTTGTTTATTTATAAACACAATATCCCATTAACGAAGTTTAAGTAATAACAAAGTTACCTTTTAAACATTTTTTATAAGGTATAATTGGGTACTGCTAGTGACAAATTCTTTTACTTTGCTATGACCAAAAAAAAAAAAATTGCCTAAAATTATCAGTGGTGCTTTTTCTCAGTGTAGATCTCTTTGTTGATATTATTCTTTCATTGTTTTAAAGATACAGCTTTGAATTCTTCTCTGCTCTACTTTTGCCTAGATTTTCTTCTATCTTAATTTTTCCCTTTTGTTTTCCTGATTGTTTCCTGCTTGCAATTTTACTTTTAAACACTTGTTTAGATCAGTTTGATTCTGATGGTCTTTGATATGATACAGTTTTTCATTTGTTACTTCAGCCTGGAATTTGTGAGCTCTTTTGATAGTTTCTTTAAAATTTTTAAATTGCCAGAAGATTTTGTCTTCTCATATGTGTGTTTTTTCTGTGTCTACTTCTCTTTCCTGTCCTTTGGATACTCTGGTTACCTGGATATTAGTTAGACTACTTGAAGTTGCCTGCACATGACTAACTTTACTTATTTTTAATAAGTAATGCCCATCCATAGATTTGTATCTCTAGAATTTTGGTTTGAGAAATTTTAATATCTTCCATGTCTCTTCTTAGGTTTCTTAACTTATGATTATCATTTTAATAACTGTTCCAATGGATTTTCCAGATATTTTAGAAGGCTTCAATGTATTGATTTTTAAATTAATTTTATAACTGTTTTTCCTCTGCTTATTTGGATGGTTTGCAAGTTTTCATTGTATACTGGATATTATGATCTTTACTTTTATATTCCTACTCCACTGTTGAGAGTTTTTTAATATTTTTATTATTTGGAAGCAGTTTCATCATTTAAGATTCTGCTTTTCATATTTGTTTGACTGAATTAGAGCAGTAATGTGTTTATTTCCCAGAATTGAAAAAAAAATTCTTATGTATTGCCCTTGGCCTCATACATCAAGCAGTTTTTTAGGTCTGATGGGAACAACACTCTTCTCAGATATGCACATATACTGAATCTTTTATACCTAATGCCTTGTTAGATGCTTCTTTTTCAACTCTGGGTAGTTTTCTTAACTTTATGAATCTATCAACAATCAGCTGAATACTAATGGGGACTTGCTCCAAATTTCTGGAGTTTTTTCTTTGTGCATTCACTCATCTCTGTAATTTCCACTTTAGCTACAATTCTAAATGGTATTTGACCTACCTGTACTCTCTGCACTGTTAGATCCGGCCTTTTAACTCTGGGAGGCTACTGATCTCTGCCTGGTTTCACTCTCCCTGGGACTACGCATTAAAACCATCTAAAGTCTAGAGGCTTGAACCTTCATAAGCCTCATTTTGTTTATTTCTCATCTCAGGAAACTATTAAACTTACCAGCAGTCCACAGACTTGAAAGCCATTGTTTCAATTTGCTCTTGGAATTTTTTTAAATAAAAAGATGAATCTGATCCCCATTATTACACCTTGAACAAGCAGGACTAATGCCTGAAACTTTTGGATATAGGCAATTTTCAATATCAGAAAGAATTATACACAATGACATTTATTTCACCTCATTAATGTTCAACTGTTTTCTGTTCTAGGTGCTACATTTCTGGAAGACCTGTTTAATCTCAAGAAAATGGGCAAAGTGATTGGCCTGTTTTTAAGTTAATAGGCACTTTTCCAAATCTATCACAATAATCATTAATTTGTATTGATGTTGTTGCAGTGGAACATCATCCATCTCATTATGCATGCCAGAAAACTGGGTGTCATCACTGACATCTACAATCCCTCAGCATTCTTCTTAATTTATCACTGAGTTTAGTCAGTTTAAATCATGCATCTCTATGAAATATTTTGAATACTTTTAATAGCCACAACCCCAAACTGCCATCATCTGTGTGATAGAATATTGCAATATTTTGGTAAGTGGCCTATTCTCAACACCTCTTTCCTATCAGCTGTTCCTCAGGCTGTGATCAGAAGTAAGTTTTTGGAGCAAATAGTGATCAAATTAGCGCTTTGTTTGAATGTGTTATTCTCATGTTCTTTGGAAAAGATTAAAATCCTCAACAAGACCTGTTTTTACCATACCTATATTTAAAAACTTAATATCATTACCTTTAGTGTAAACACTCTATTCTTTATTGTAGTATATTTCCTCTTGTCACTAATCTCAGCTACAATTCTGCATTAATTCTTGTGACTATTTGATTAATATTTATCTCTCCTTTGAACTTATACATATAGTATAAACATACCTTCAAATCACTAGAATTTAGCCCAGTCCTTGACACATTTTATCATTAAATAAATATGTGATAATTGAATTATACAGAAATGTTTTTATAATTATAAATACTTGTTAACAGAGATACAATAATAAAACTAAATTTATTAAATATTTCACAAGACACAGTGCTCAGATTTTCCATAAGCCATTTCATTTTACACTAAAATGTACTCAGTGAATTTAAAATACATGTAAAGGAGGAAATAGTTCAACGATATTAAGAAACTGATCCAAGTTAAGCAGCTAGTGGGAAGTAGCACAAACCTAAATGAATATTTGTGTGACTCAAAGATATTTAGACTCAGCCATTATATTACTATTTCTTCTATAAAAAAATTGAATAAACCAAAACTTGTTCTTTTCAAATAAAACATTGCACTTTTTGCTATATATTTCTAGTTTATTTCTGGGCAAAATCCTTCTGTGCATGTATTCTGCTATCATCCTACATGTAAGAGTCTATCTATTTGAGAGATGTTTAGTTGTCATTAAATGTGACATTTTTTCCCAGGGTGCAACAAATTAAAGTCTATTGAGAGAATGATGAGAATGGGATATTTGATTTACAATCTAAGGCTGTGTCCCTCCAAAGTCTAAAATATTGAAAGTCAAAATCAATTTGAAATCATTCAGGGTCAATGTTGAGTAAGGGAAAGTATGACATGGGGCTCTTATAGATTTATTACTTACTAAATGATTGATTTTTACATTATCAGGTGTGTTACAGCTTCTCATACATTCATATAGGTGGATACACAAATTGTGAGTAAAATAGTTTTTAGGAAAAATGGTCCTTTGTTACTTTCGTATTTGAACTTGCGTCACGGTACTCTAGGAGATCTAAATATCGGAAAAAAAAAAACAAAAAAACAAACAAAAAAAACCACCACAATGGTTCATTTAAAAAAAAATCTCTAGATAAACATTTCATATTCTACTGGCAAGAATTTCACTGATTTTCAACGGTTCTTCCTTTGAATTTTTCTGATTAATTCATGGATTTCTTGAACATATACAACATGTACTTCCTTCCAGGATGATCTGACTCTAGGTGTACTCTTAATGCTCAATTCTGTAATTTATGATATCAAGAAATCCTGATTTAAGGTATTTATTACCTTATATATTTGGTATCTCATGATATATTACTGTATTCATGTGCTGCTAACATAGCCATCTAAAACTGATTATTCATGGAGGTGAGACTGCTTACTTCTGATTTCTCTGGAAGCAAACTCTTTACCAACATTGTTGTTAATGCATACCTCACAGTATCCTTTATGATACTGCATTTGAGGTACCACTTAACACCTTAAGGTTCTCCCAATTCAGGATATTCAATAGAAGAAAATAGCTAAATGGGAAGTTACTTTTTTATTAATAAATGTATATAGTCCTGATTTCCCAGTAGAACGGTATAACATAAAAACAGCTAGGTTGGACAACATGATTTTAACTGTACAGTATAAGTAGAAGCCTCCTGAAATTTATTCTAACAATAAAAATTGTACTTATTTGCTGAAGATTAACTGTATCTTGTGAGATGAAACTGAACCTGCTGGTAATACTCTAGGTCTAGCCAACTGCATAGGTGGATATATAACTTATTTTACTTCAAAAGGTGAAGAAAAAGTACTTAGCTTATCCAAACATGTCAAAATATGTCTTGGTAAGTTTCTTTATCACTAGCTAATAAAGAAGTCGAAGTTGGTAAAACAATGTACTCTACAAGAGCTTCACCAACTTTTCTGCTGTTGATAGGATTTTTGCCCACTAGTGACATGGGACCCAGACATACTTTCATCAATAATTTCAGTATTACCACCACTGGAGGGAGATAAATAAGAAAATGTATATAGTCAGAAACATCTCTGGGCCATAAATGCAGTGTGAAGATATTGAAAGAGGGGCAAATACTTTTCCCTATCCTACCTCAGAGCTGATTACATAATTAAAGAAAAAAATTACTTCTGACCAGTCTCCATAAAGGATATTCCATTATAAAACTTTCTTAGGGAGGGAAAAATTTATAGCAATAGGTAAATATTTCATTGAATTTGCTGTGCCAAGGTAGTTATGCTGGATTTGGTTCTAAAGTCAGATATATATATGCTGTGCCAGAAATAGTTACGCTTATTTTATATTTGGGACTGTTGTAATATTTATCTTAAATGTCCCCAAAGGCCATATGTTAAGGCTTGGTTCCAATTGATTTCACTACAATATACATATATTACTCTGTTAGTTATTAAGAATGAATGATATGTATACATATATTACTTTGGCAGTGTGGAAGCTTAGATGGGGCCTTGTATAAGGAAATTACTTCACTGTATGGTAAAGGGGATAATGGAATGCCAGTCCTTCCTCTTTCCCTTTTCACTTTCACAAAGTCAATAGAACTTCTCCACCATGTGCTTCCAGTCATGATACACTGTGTTATCATAGTTCCTAAGTGATAGAGCTCAGCAATTATGGACTTAAAATTTTGAAACCATGAGCCAAAATAAACATTTCTTCTTTAAGTTTATTTTACGTAGATATTTTGTCACAGTAATAGTAATAACTGACCAACACAGTTACTTGGTACTGAATTAAGAATATAACATATAGAATATCTCCTCCTAAATAATTGTACTCAGTAGAGTACATTTAGTACTAAGTAGTTAATAAATTTGTTCTATGATCTGTCCTGGGGATGTTGTGTTGGGACAGTGTGAGGTAGCACAATCAATATTAGGGTATTACATGGTTTTCCTCAAGAAGAACTTTTATCCATATTAAAATTGGTGATGAGATATAGAAATATCATGAGCAGCTAATGTTTTGAATGCTTGTTTTTTTGTGTGTGACATTATGTAAATATGTTAGCATACATTATATCATTTCATCACAATATCAACTTAAGAAAAATTTAAATGTAATGTTTATTTTATGGATAGAAAACCAAAAACTTAGAGAATCTAAACAGTTTAGTGAAGATAGCATAATAAGTGATGGACCCGGAATTTCAACTCTAGATCCAAGGGCAATAGCATCTAGTTTCATTAGTGAAATCAGAGACACACTGCATTAACTGGGCATGAAAAAAAAAACAGTTTCACTTATCAGCAGTTTCTACCTACCAACAATCCTTGTCATTTTTTAAAAAAATAATTATAGTTACTATATTATAAAATAATTTTATATCGTTAGTTATTAAGAATGAATGATAAGTATACATATATTACTTTGGGCACAAAGTGGATGTAATAAGAAAGATGCTTTTTCATTTTTCCATTCAAAAAATTGTTTAGTTTTTAAAGCAATGGAAGAAGATTATACACTTGTCTTTTCTTTCTTTAGAACTGAAGCTGCTTTTAAGGATTTGAGTGCTGAAGCTCACAGCTTGAAATTTGCTGTCTAACATTAGATAAAAAGATTTTGAAGGAGACTTATTGCTCAAAAGAACTGTAATATTTGGGCTATTGCAAAGTAAGTATAGAGATATGAAGAGCAGCAGTAACTCTTCTTATCAAAAAGAGAAAAACGTATGGTATTTTAGGATGTTATGGGTGTTATTTTTATTTTAAGTATTTTATTTGGCATTTGAGACATATACTTTCAGGTGCAACATCAGTGTATTTTCCTGTAAATGAAGCATAGAAAAACACTTAAGGCAAGATTTGGTATCACACTGAAAAGTAGTAAGCAAGACTGTCCTTCAGGGATTGGGATAGATTGGTAGAAATCTGTACAGATAACTCTTATAAAATATCAAGCAAGGGAAAGTCCCCATTCCAAACTAGAAAGTTATTATCTCTATATGTGGCACTCTGATTACTCTACTTTGCTCTTTGATGAATGGCTAACTCAAAAAGTCTCTAAATTAACGTTGAACTAAGAGTTCAAATATTTAATGATAGGGTAGCTTTACTGATATACTTTCATTGAGCTCCTGATACTGCTCTGAACACTGTCTTCACTAATGCAAATCTCTGGTTGTATGAAATCTACATATTTGTATTGAAAAAGTAAATAATTTATAAAACCTTTCTTAATGTCAAAGTTTTTTTTTCTTTTTTTCCCCCTTTACCAACAAATTGAAATGATATTTTGCACCAGGCAATTGGAGCTGAATGAACGTTACAAGTTACAAGTTAGACTGAAACTTGATCTATTTTCTCTTTCATCCATTTCAGTGGAAACTCTGCTCTCAGACCCTCTATCATAGCAAATGCTTAAGAAAAGGTTCTCTTATAGGACACCTTGCCTGGATGGTGTGTCAGACTATTGTTGGAGTTCAGCCAGTTATGGGACCTTAGACATGCCAGTACCAGTTGGAGGAAATACCAAAATCAAGATGAATATAATTATCCTCCTTAGAAATGACTTACTATTTTTAAAAAAATAAAAAAGAAAACAGGACTGTTATGGGTAATGACAGTGAGTCTTCTGAATGACCCTATAGAGATGGTACCCCTCAACAGATGAATGGACTAAACAAAATGTGATATATATATATATATATATATATATATATATATATATATATATATATATATAATGGAATACTACTCATCCTTAAAGAAAAATGCAATTATAGCATTTGCCAATAAATGGCTAGAGCTGGAGAATATCACACTAAGTAAAATAAGCCAATCCCCCAAAACCAAAAGCCAAATGTTTTGTCTGGTATGCAGATATTAATTCACAATGGGTTTAGGCTAGAACAGACTGACTTTAGGTAGAGGGGAGTGAGGAAGGGGAGGGTGTATGGAGGTACAAAGGATAGTAGAATGAGTTAGACATCTTTACCCTGTGTACATATGTAACTATATGACCAGTGGGATTCTGCATCATATATAATCAGAAGAATGAGAAATTGTACTCTATTATTTATGATGTATCAAAGTACATAACTAATTAAATTAATATTAAATTTTTCTTTAAAAGTTCTTAGAAATAACATTTCTACCAAAAAATATATATTAAATCTTCCTATTAGTAGGTAGTTTGTTGGTAACTTGATTGCCATTAGTAGGTTGTTAACTGGAGTCTTTAAAATTTTTAATTGTTGCTTCCCCCACCCTCGTAAAATATACAAAAGTACAACATGTCATCTTAAAGAATGCTATCCCTAAGGAAAAACACTAGAGAAGTGATTTTAATTAGGGGAAATTTCCCCACAGGAAATATTAAGCCATCTGGAGGTGATTTTGATTGTCTCAACTGGGTGCTAATAGCCTCCCATGAGTATAGGTAAGGGATGTTGATAAACATTAGGCAGTTCACAGAACAGCTCCCCACAATAACATTATTTAGTACAAAAACCAATAATATCAAAGTTAAGAAAACAAAAATGAAAGTGAAATTTATAACACTTACATAAGTCACTACCACTATGATCCATTTTACTTTTAATTCTCTGGTGGCTCCTAATCATTTCCTCAAAGTTCCACAGCTGAACATTGCTGCAGTGGGGACCAAGTCTTCAACACATAAGACTTTGGGGGACATTGCATATCCAAACCATAACTCCAGTTCTAGTAACCAGAGTAAAAATATGTATATAAATGATGTTTTTTTCCTTTAGTTTTCAATACATGAAAATGGGATTCATGAGGGAAAAACAAAAGATATAGAGAAGAGGTGAAAGAAATATCATATGTAAATATGAGAATTATATAACAAGAAAAGTTGTAGATTGTAATTGAACACAGGAGAATTTCTCTAAGCTAAATACACATTTGTATTAAAAAATTTAAATTCAATAGTTTCTAGAAAAAATGATTTAAAAACTTATTCTTGGATATTACATAGAAATATTCTTAAGGTTCAAGGATAAATACCATATATCTTACCAATATTCAGACCAAAAGAACACTTGATTTATAGATATTTTATCTGACATACTAGAAGCAAATAAGGAAAAAAGCATCTACAGATAAAATGGAAAAAAATAGAACAATTTCAGAAACTATGACACAGCATATCTTTTCTCTGTTAAAAGAAACATGGTACCTATTTAGACATGCAAGATTTCAGAAAAATATTTACTTACATGTGTTGAGAGCCACAGTTTAGTCAGAATGACAACTGGCATTTTGCTAGAGGGAATGGTTAAAAGGTGACCCTGCTCTGGGATTAGGGCTGCTCTGGGATTAGGGCGGATCCTGCTGGGACTAGGGGGGATCCTGCTGCCTCTGGCACCTGCCTGCTACTTTGGAGTTACCTTTGAGTTCTCTTGGGGTTCCAGGAGAATTGGCGCATGCGAGCCTGGTGGAGGGAGTGTGTTCCCAGGAAGTGTGTGTAGAGTGCTGGAACAAAGAGTTGCTGTTTGAACCTACAAGGCTTTGTGGCAGCTTAGTTATTTTGTGCCCAGACAGACTGCTGCATACATGTTCTTTAACAAAGTGTCAATTGCATCATACAGACATTTCAAGATATGGAGGATAAAATAAGTAAACAGTGGCTAGTACAAATTATTATATCAATTATAATTAAATTCACATAGTTGGTAATATTGTGAAAACATTTAAAATGTAAGTAATTAATGATTAGTAAAACAGAAGACAAAATGTGAAAGGAAAAATATGTAATAACCTGGAACTAAGGCCTTTTATATATTGGTGATAAAGGAAAAGCTAGCTCGGGAAGTAAAACCTTTCTAAATTGAGATTTTAGGTTAAAGGGGATTGAAGATAAAAGTGAAAGTATTCAAAAATTTCTCCCTGATTGTTGGGACCTCTGCTGACCAGGGAAATGCAATCACTGGGAAAGAGGAAGAAAAACCACTGTTGGGAAATCCCCAGTCTTGTGATTCTGGTTTTGTGATTCTCCATGTACCTGACAGTTAGAGCTTGAGAAATGGCTTCCATATACGTGCCTGAATGGCCCCAAGATATGGCTTCTGCAAACATAAAGAATAACTCCCCAGCAACGGGGCACACATACCTAATGGGGTATTGTTTCTGTAACTAGGATAATGGGGCTCTGTTTCTGCAACTGGGGTGCCTAGGCTACCCCAATCTGGGGGACTCTCCGATCTCTGATTGACCCCTGCCTTTGCCCCCACCTCCTTCTCCTCTCTCTCTATAAGTCCTCTCCCTCCACAATAAACTGAGTTGCTGCGCCATCTCGGCTGACTCAACTCCCCACTCGGTGTGATTTTTGCCAGGCAGGGTGGCCGCCAGGTGGCGACACTCACCCTCTCACTCAGCCCTGAGACACTCACTAGCTGGTCTAGTGATTCTCCCCAACCTCTGTGGGAGGGTGGTCCGACACCTGATGAAAAAACTTGTTGGTGAATAAATGATCTGGGTGACAGTAAAATTTGAAAGAACAAAGATATACAGCTTGGATCAGGAAAAAGAATAGAATTAGGAAAGGCTAAACAACAATGAACACAATCATAATAACAGTATAGACATAAATGAAATGAACAAAATAGACTGTTCATTATCACACTAAATGTGAATTTACTGAATCTCTTATCAAAATACAGACATTGTGAGACTGAGTGTTTTGGTTAGGATCTTCTTGGGACCTTTGAAAGAACCCTGATGATATGGAGCCAAATGGAATGTGAACTAGTATTCCCATAGAATTTCCTAATTTTGTGTAGAACCTAAAAAAGACTTTTGATCATACTGGTCACCGGATTGTTCTTTTAATTACCTGAGGCCCAAAGGCTTACTATGAACTGACTATTGGAACTTGATTATATTATAATACATCAGTTTGGATTTAATCTTCAATGCCCTTTTTAAAATGGGAGAGAGAACAAAATTCCTCTGGGGTGCATAGGATTAACTATACTCTTAGCATGTACTTTAAGCATGATTAATAAGAATATTTTACTCTATCTCAGCTCTGGCAAAATCACTTTCCTTTCCAGTGGATCTCATGACGGTAGGAGATTGATTGATTGTGACTGAGTCACATGATATGAGCTATGTTCTTTGAATGAAATCAAGAAATAATTTTGATCTCCATCCAGAAACTATGAAATCAATCAATACAATTAGTATCTTGAAAATCAGCCAGATGTCTGGTGAGGTGGAGTATCCCTAAGTTCAAGGCTACCTCAGGAACTTAGTAAGACCCTAAGCAACTCATGAAGACTCTGTCTATAAATAAAATATAAAAAGGGACAGTGATGTTTATCAGTGGTTAAGCACCCTGGATTCAACCCCTGGTAGTAAACAAAACAAAACTATACAAAGAGACAAACTCACCATTAAACAAATATATACCATGTAAATGTAAATGTAGGAATCATACATATGTAATATAAATATAACACAATTGGAATTAATTAAGGGCCAAAAGAATTATGAAGAGAAATAGAGACACATACTTAAACAATTTAAATCAACAAACACCAAACATCCATGAATCAATTACAAGAAGCTAAATGTATGAATGAAAGTTACTTAGATAAAGGAAAAATTCCATAAATACACACATTTTGTGGGTAATTCAATACACCCTTTTCAAATATAATAAACCAAATATACAGAAAATCAAAGATATAGCAATAACAGAGGGTTTAGAAATAATACATATATGCAATTTTGTTTTCTATTTTGAATGCACATGTTTTTCTTATACACATACCTATTGTATTCCTTATTGCAAAAATACTCATTCTTATTTATTTTAAGAAGTTGAGTATTTCAGAGGGCAAAATTCAATGAGTCCTAAAAATCAAGAGTAAAAAAAAAACTATCAAAAGTGATTTATGAATTTAAAAGCTAAAAAATATTCTCAAAAATATCTCTAGGTAGCTAGAGGATATAAAAATAAAAACTGGAAATAAACAAGAAAATAACAAAAAGTAAAACAATTCAGTAAACTATGAGACTCAGATAAGAATATATTTAGAAAAATAATTAACAAGGTACATTTATTCATTATGAAAATCAGATGGAAATTAGGTAAATTAAATATTTATATTTAATAATATGAGCAATAGAGCACAAAATAAGTCAAAGCAACTGGGAAATAAAACTATAACTAAGGAACTATGGAAGAAAAGAAGTATAATAGATCTGAGCTATAAAATTAAATTCTTGTTTGAAAGAGCAATAAATCTTTGTAGTTTAATGTTAAAAGAGAGGAACAAAATCAATTTCTTATTTTTTGCTTAAGGCATTGCTAATTTCTTATGTAGTCCATTCCGAAGACTTTTTTTTTTTTTTTGCAATGAAAGTGATTTTGTTTATAGTCAGTCAAGTGGTGTGGTTTTTAGAGCCACAGATGATGAATCCACAGGCAATGGGTCTAAGCAAATGCTAGTACTCTCAATCATGTTGCAAAGACTTTAATTTAGTCATGAACATATGGCATATTCTAAGAAATGAGAAGTGAAGGAAATAACTCTATGCAGCTTTTGAAAAGGTTAATGTTTGCAAGATAAGGTATTAGATGGGATTATTTTATGTTCCACTTATGGACATTGTTATGTGTAAGAAAAGACTGAGCTGTTTGTGGCCATTGTGAGAAGTGGTCTAAGATTGTTCCTCAAAGTAAGGCACATGCAGCAGAAACTGTATTACTTGGAACACTGTGAGATCTACAATTCTTGGGCCCATTCTAGCCCAGGGTTATTTAGCAGAAACTGTGATGTAAGAAGCCTGTTGGGTGATTACAATGCAGGTTAAAGTTTGAGAACTACTACCTTAACAGGAAGAGCACCATTCTAAGAATGGTTGAGGGGAAACATTGAAGGAAATTGAATGACAGTGGTATTGCTGAGATGTTGATTTAATCATATTTGTGACATTTTTATCTCCCAATGTTTTTAATTATTGCTTAGAACATCTAAATTTACAGCTCATAAATACAAAAAAGAAAAACCAGGAATGAAATATTAAAATAAAACAATCTTGTATACATGCCGTAGTCTGGCTGGGCAAATAACTGGGAGGTGACAAGCAACTTGAAGGTTGAAGCTGGAACTACTTTATTGTGCATGAACTCAGCAGGAACTGAGCGAGAACTCAAAGTAGTGGGCACCCCAGGTAGCAGGAGCCACTTCTCTGCTGGAGAGCAGAGGTATATATACTTAATTAATTACACACAGCTTAACTCAATTAAAATCATCTAGATACAGCAGTCAGCCAATAAGGAATCCTCATCATCTTAATGGCTCGCTGGCCAACTTCACAAACCACTCCTCCTGCCAAAGTGCCCGGTGCCATCTTGACTTGATTTGCATCCCCAACATATACAGTATAATGGCCCTATATTAGGAAAATATAGAGAAAATAACTTTCTAACAAAATACAATTTGACAAATTTTCACAAGGGGAGTTTTTGAAAAAAAGGACAATATTGATGGAGTGGTTAGAAATGCAATAGAACTCCATTACCAAAATGAAGACATGAGCAACAATGCTTTAATAGCTGATTTCCATTAGCCAATTAAAAGAAAAGCAATTTTCTTGTAAACAGTTTAGATTATGCAACAATTAGAATTTATCATAGACCTAATATTCTTACAAATGAAGATAATTCAAGTTCATGGTCACTTATAAATACAAATAGAACATGGCAAATATTATATTAGTGTATTGAATCTAGTGGTTCACAAAAACAACATAACATGATCAGATAGATTTTATTCTAGCAAAAGAGTTTCAAGAAAAAAAATTTAAAAAGGAAAATGAATTTATTTAACAATAAATTCTAAAAAGCTAATTGATAAAATGTAGCAGTGATTTGTAGTATAATAATAAATAAAATAGGAATAGAAAGAGAACTAATTAAACAGGATAAAGTTAATTTTCAAAGCTCATTAGAAAACATTAGAAAGCATTTTGAATTATTGAAACCTTTTTATATTAAATTTAGAAAGAAAATAAAAATGTTTTCTTACCTATTTTTTTCATGATTAGAGACAATTTTAACACATTTTGTAATGAAATTCTATAATTTTTTAATTCATCTATTTGTGAAGATGATGATATTACAAATTTAAGCAAAACAAGACACTTTTGTTAACATAATTAATTAAATGGGGTGATATTTTTAAGAAATAAGGTAAATGTGAAAAATAGGTTTTTCTCTAACTGAAGTAAAAGCTACATATAAATAGCAACACACACACACACACACACACACACACACACACACACACACACACACAGCAAAAATATAAGAACCTGAGGAAGAATTGTAATAAAAAATGTTTGTGACTAGCAAGAAGGAAATAGTCTATTTTCAAGGATATTACAAATGTAAAGAGACACAGTTATATTATGTTCCTAGGAAAAAACAACCCTCAAAACATAATATATAAATATAATGAAACTTCAACTGACTATCTCTGAGGATAATTTTCTAGGTTCTAATAGTAAATACACAATTCCATTAATCAGGAAAATATGAAACCAAAACAAAGAATTATGGAGGGATAAGTTTACAAAATATTGATTATCATCTGGAAGTAAATCACTTTTTTGATTTTTCACTTCACTGTTATAGGTAGATAATTGCCAACATAGAAATTGAAGCAAAAACAAATAAAATGATACAAAAATTAGACAAAATATTAGGAAAATACTCAAAAAACTGGAGTAGTATAATTTTTGACTCCCAGTCAGAAGGAAAATCCATGACTAATAATACAAAGATGCATATTTGGCAATATGAAAAAAATATTCAAGGAATGGCAAAATATTCAATAATAAGGAAAGTTAAAGCACACTGTTAAAAATACTGAAACATATAAGAAGAAAAACAAAAATTCTGATGTTTAAAACAGTCTAAGAAATAAATGATGGAAATTCATTTTGGCGAAAAAATTAAAAACATGAACAGGAAATTCACTATAAAGTTAGATCCTCTAGAAACAGTAAAAAAATGCAAATAAAAATACATGTCGGATTAGCAAAAAGAATACATTCCATGGCTAATGAAAATATGAAGACTTTCATATACTGATGATCTTTGTGAATTGCTATGCCGTATTTGGAAAAATACGTATTAAATTATATTTTAATAAGTATTAAAATATAATTTTCCATTTCTTTACATAAAAATTTTTATGCTACCTGATAAATAAAATTACTTTTATAAAAATATATAAACATATATTTAAATGCATTGTACTTCTAAGACTTCTATTGGAAAAAAATGTAATATACTTTCTTGAATAGTATTTAACTTGTTTTTATGATGCTATGTTATATAGGGTTATTTCGTTTTTATTGCATAATATTTGTGCTTCTTGGTAATTCATTGATTTCCATTACTCTAACACCCTATGACTTCTCCTCTCAATTCAGCAAAACCACAGATTTTATCACTATGTTCACCAGTGGATTGTCTGTAAGTAATACAATTAGTGTATAATATCTTTCTTTTCATTGGGATAAAAATGGAATATTTAAATATTATATTCCATTTTCTTTTTAAGATGGATCCTGAACTTGATATCCCTCTCATAATTTTGAAACATAAATTTATGACTGAATCAGTGATTCTGTTAATATCAATATATTCCAATAACTAATATACTTTTAGGATCTGTTGCAAAACATTCCAACTATATTAATTATTTATATTAATAAATAATTTTATGAAAACATTCTATTAGTTAAATCTTGGGCATATTTTTTATTAGGAGATTACTGTATGTTTACTATATAAATAAATGTATTCCACACATAGTTAATCCAAATTGCCATACAACTGGCAAAGTTAAAAACATATATCTTTTTCCCATTGATCCTGTTATGTCACTCTGGGAAAAAAAAAGTCATTCTGAATATAAGTAACTCATGTAATCATAGCTGTGTTTCATATGTTTAGGTTAGTAGAGTGTCTGAAATTATGCATATGGGAAAGCTATGGGGATAATCTCAATATGCTTGAATAGCTAATATATCTCTTTCATCAGCATTTCATAATTAAACTATGTTCCCATGTATCTTTTAAGAATAAACACAAATAAACAAAAACAAATGGGACTGTTTTATGCTCACCATATTTTGCAGCTGTAAAGGTGTTAGAAAGGATTTCTTGAACCTGTCACTTGATAAAATAAGATACTGAATACTGAAATAGAGTATCCAGCTAATAATTCTTTGTAAATATAACACACTAAAATTCTGTTGAGTTTAATTAAAGAAAAAGTATGCATAAAGGCATGTAGACAATTTCAGGTGAGCTAAGGATCTAAATTTTGTTTTCTTATCCTAAATTCCAAGGGTATCCCTCATATGTTATCAATCATTAAAATTACTTGGGGCATTTGTCAAAGTGCTTATTTTCAAACCTCTTAATTTGAGGCTTTGACTAATTCTGAAGATCTGTGTACTTGCTTATCATTGTAAGTAAGGATCTTTGGAAAAAGCTGAACAACAAGATCTTGTCCTTAGAGTGGGATATTACCAAACCTTAAATTTTAACAAAATATATATGCACATCAGTTGCATCCATTCCATATGATATTCTCTCCAATGAATTCATCTAATACTCAGCTCTTAGTTACCAGTCTTTCTTTTATTCTTTTTTTTTAATCAAAGGACACTATGAACAATTGTCTCTTTTCCTGATTCCACTGGAAGAAAATTCCCTGTCTACTCTAAAATTCTTAAAGCTTTAATTAAATAAAAACTCTTCTTTGCCTGATATGTCAGATTCTATAATTTTAATATGCATATATGTGTATATAAATGAGTAATTTATTGATCAATAAATATAACAAAATTTGAGTTGAAGGAAATCAAGTCTTTCAACAAATAAGAAAATATCTTTAAAAAATACTAAATTGTACATCATTTATATCCATTTATTAATGTGGACTTGTCTGATTTTCATTAGTATATAAGAGAGAAATTTGTGCTAAAGTTACTTTTTTTTCTCTTTTTCTTTTAAATATGGTACAATATATGGTAAGGCAAGAATGTAGCAAGAAGTAAATTCAAATTTTACAACATCAACAAAGCACTTAAACAATTAGATTAGGCAACAACCAAATACAACTAACAAAACCATACTGGGTACATATCAACTTTGGATGCATATGAAATGTTTATTGAATATGTATATGGGGCAGTACCTACATTAAGTGTTTGGAGACAAGCAGAATACAGTATCTATAAAGAGTTTTTCAAGTGATTAGAATGTTATAATCATGTGGAATTAGTCATTTATTTTACTGGAAATTGTTGATATTTTCACACAGGAGTACACTTAGCCATTCAATTTCCCACATGATTTTGCTATTGGAAAAAGGGAAAGAATAAGGTGAGAGAATATTGACATACTTTTTTTTTTTTAGGACCCCAGTCCAAGTCATTAAAATGCTACTCTGCAGGATACTCTATTCTCACCTTCTTTCCCTTGATTAAGTATCAAGTACTACAAGGATTTTTCACACAAATGCCATGCCTATTAACCCATGAATGCTTTTTTGAGAATTTGGAAAAGCATCCCTTGGTGCTGGACAACCCCTATATGGTAGCTCAGCATGTATAATTAGTTAAGGTGCAAATACAGTCTTCCATGAGCATTTTAGCATCTTCTCTATCAAAGATGCTTTGCTTCAAAACAATTATCATTTAGAAACATTTTTGAATGTCAAGGCACATAGATTCTTTAGATGTTCCTTAAAGTTATCACAAATTCTGTATTTTTAATAATAAGGAATTAACTAATGGTTACCTCCCCCTAACATCTTTCCATCTTGTGATTTTTCATTTGAAAAATATGTTGAAGAGTCAGTATTGATGATACCCATATTTACCAGCTTCAAACACATGCTTGTTATTTTAAATAAACCTATTGAAATAACTCAAACGGGAAAATGATATCTTTACCCTTGTTTCTTCCTTCCTTCTGTCAGTCACTATTTTTTTTCTTTCTTTTTTATCAGGAGAAACACCTGGTCATTTTATTTTTTCCCATGAGAAACTTGCCTAGTTTTTAATTTGGAGCTCAAATACTTCTGAGGAAAGCTGTTTTAAATAGTAAATTTCCCAATTCCATTCATTTTTTTTAACCATGCAACTGGCATTTGTTTTGAAATAGAGTCCAAATATTATTTAAATCTTCAAAATAAGGTATAAGGTTTTATATATCTGGCAAAATGTACCAATTTACAATTTTATAACATTAGTATTGTTCTTTTCAACATACTTATTTGTGTGGCAGTTTTCTCATAAAATGGTGATAAGATGTAAGAATATACTTCAAAAACTACCTTGGAAACTGGAACTAAATAAATAGTGAATGGAAAAGAAATAGAAAAAAAATTACAGTGAATTACACTGAAATAATGCTAACAACATCTTATTTATAGCTTCCTTTTATTTTTCTGAGTGAATTGTAAAAGTTCTTATCACTGAGGTGTGTTGACTGACTTTTGTCCAAAACCATCAGCAATTTAAAATTAGCCGTTTGATATTTATTCCAGTCTTTCCCAGCCATCTTTAATTTTCAGAAGACAGGGAATTGTCAATGAATAAATTTCAAGGATATTTTACATTTTTCTTTTATATTTTGGTGTTTATATTTAAAAAGTAATAGATGTAATAAATGTTAATTTTTTCTCCCTGAAACTTCACGTCTATCTTCAGATTTTCTTTTTAGAGTCATATTTCAAATTCAGTGAAAAAAATGTGTCACATGAAAGAGAAAAATAGATTTTTTTTTTCAGGAACTTCAAAAATGTTTTTTAGGTTGGTGTTGTCATTTGGTGGTATAATACTTGTCTAGCATTGAACCCCAGCACTAAAGAAAAAGAAAAAAATCTCAATACAACAGTTTAAGGCAAACATTTTCAAAGTTGGAAGTGACTAACTTCTCTGATGTTAAATTAATCTTTTCTCTATTATATAATTTATATCTTTAATAAGTTTAAAATGACATGTGATTATAGCCTGCCTCCACTTACTATTGAGATAGTGAGAAAGGCCCACATGATAACGTCATGCTTAGAAAGACACATTTTTCCTTTTTACCCTTCTTTCCATTGAATAACTAAACATTGATTCCATAAGCAGAAATAGTGAACACATTTTTCCATAGTTAACCAGCTAATATGATTTCCTCAAAATTCCTCTCTCAGTAGTTCTTATTAATTACTGTTTGGGAAAGCATTGATTCAGAAACCAATTATTTTACGGGAGGAAAAAAAAAAAGAAGGAGAAGAAAATTGCCAGACAGAAAGAAATATCTCATTAGTTCAGACCTATTCTTCATGTCACGCTCATTATCAAGTAACTGGTATTTCTTACAACCACTGTGATAATTTGGGTAATGCAAAGTTCTCCCATGTTTCAGTGTTGATGAATTTTTTCTCTCCCTTGTTTACATTTTTACCCACAATAGCAATAATTTTTTCCCCTGTATTTGTTTTCAAGAGACATTGCTTGTATTTATGGATTTTCTTTGGACTAATGTTATTCATGAAATAAAACACCTCTGGAATTTGTCTTGCCCTGAATAAATTAATTTATTCATACTCGAATGCCATTTACTCTTAACATTGCTATTTAATTCCTGGGTTGTTCCTATGAAACTTATGTGGTTCCTGAGGTTTATGTTTAGAGAAACACTAGCAAAAGGTTACTGGCTCAGTGGAGGCTTGCCTGAAATCTCAGCAGAAGGAGAAGCTGAGACAGGAGGAACAGGAGTTTAAAGCCAGCATCAGCAACAGTGAGGTGTTCAGCAACTCAGTGACACCCTGTCTCTAAATAAAAAAACAAAACAAAACAAAACAAAACAGGGCTGGGGATGTGGCTCAATGGTTGAGTGCCCCTGAGTTCAATATCTGGTACTCCACCCCACACCCCCCAGAAAAAGAATATCAGTCAAATGGTTTCAAGGGGGCCTCCAACTTTTGTCGCTTTCTGCCTTTTTTTTATATTAGTTATTGATGGACCTTTACTTATTTATTTTTAATTTTTTAAAATTTATTGATTTGTTTATATGTGATGCTGAGAATCAAATCCAGTGCCTCACACGTTAGGCAAGCTCTGTACCACTGAGCCACAACTCCACCCCAGCTTTCTGCTTTTCATATGTTATGTTTGCCTTCTAGGCCATCCAAAGGTGTATTATATGTAGAAGAGTCCAGTAATCCCAAGTTACTCATCAGAAGCAATTAGAAATAAAAATAGTTAAAAAGACCAAAGAAAATATTCAAAACTTCTGTGTCTGTTTTACGTGGTAAATAATAATATCAAAATATCACGACAAGGTTGTCAGCGAATGATATTTCTCTTTAATATTTTTACTGAGTTCAAAATAAAAGGATATAAAAATAAAAGTAGCTACAGATGACAAGATGATATGTGGAGTAGAAGGAGTCATTTCCATCCCACATCAGTTACTTCTTTTATAGAACATTCGGCTAGCTGCAGCTACTCCGCTTTCCATTTTTTATTTCCATGTGAGTGACTTTCCCAAAAGAGTGTCTTGGATTCATTTTTGCCTTGTATTCTGTTTTTCCCCTTATTTTTTAGTGTTTTTTTTTGTGAACTACTTTTGCATCTTCTTTTTAAATACTAAGAATTCTCTATCACCAGTGATAACAATGAAAACATTTAGATGAGTAAATTCTGTGACATTTCTTACCATAGAGTTCTTGAAGAAAACTTAGCAATGTTCACCATTTCTCTTTCATTAAGAAATAGCCTTAAAGAAGGAGATTCTCTTTGCCCAAACCCATGCAGGGCTTCACAGCAGAGGCGGATTCAGAACATGAGGGTGTCCTCTCGTCTGTTACCAAATGCTGCTCAATTTCCCATAATTATGAGAGTGGCACCTCTCCTATGCCAGGCTTTGCTCTGGCATTAGCACAGGTGCTTTGCCTGATTAGCTTTCAGTCAGCTGTCAGGTTCAGCAGCCCTTTTAAAAATGTATGTGTCTTGTCACTTTTGTGTTTTTCAGCAGCTCCCTTTTCCATTTCATTCTGTTATAACATTTTGAGTCTTTTTAAGTATTCTATGAAGGATGATATGAAGAGATAGATTCACAATTATGGGAGAAGTCGTGAGAGAAAAAGTTCATAGTTCAATAAGTGACCTAAAGAGAGATTTGTTCCAAGCTATCAAACAAACAGGCTCACTTGGATCTAAGGCACAGGGACTAAAACGTTTGAATAGGTAAGTAATTTGGATTTTTAAAAAGAGTTGTGACACTCCAGGCTGTGGGTATTTGTGGAAAAAATATAATGCCTTTGTTAGGAAGCTATTCTTGTTTGCTCTGAACCCTACTAATCACCTCTGATGTGGGTATCCCATTCACTTCAAAGGATCTTACCCCAGGCAGGGTGCTGTGAAAAAGGAAAAAGAAGTCCAAGGTCCTTGAAACTCCTTGAAAGTCACAATAATCCTCCTTGATGATTCAGTTAGCCAAGCAAAAAAAAGGACAAAAACAACAAGGAGAGAGACTTTAAAATAAATGGAAATAAATATGGGAATAAAAGAAGGACATGAAATTTAAAAAAATATCACTTTGGTTACTGGTTTCTATATTGTGAGTTCTTGTTCTATTTTCAATGTGTCACATTTCCAAATCTTAGTAAGTTAATTCTTTGAGTATGACATAATAAAAAAAAGAAGGGCAAAAAAAAAAAAAAAAGACTTGCCCAATATAATACCTACGCATGTTAAGATTTACCTGCTCTGTGAAGTTATATTTGCAAAATTGCTTCTTTGTTCTTCATAATTAATTATGTACTATATGAAATTAATTTTTAGCTCATTTCATTAATTTTTGAGTAGCTCAGTTAATTATGGTAATACATATTTACTGTAGGTAACAAAAATGTGTATCATTTATACCTTATCTTTTCAAATATGTACAGTATACAATATATATGTTTTCACATGTATGTGTGCATATGTGGGTCTATGTATGTTTGTGCATATACAAATATATGTGTATATTATATGTGTGTGTGTATATATATATATAACTTTATATATATACATATATATATATATATATATATATATAACTTCAACTAAAGGAAATTAGTTAGCTTTTTTTGTAAACTGACATATGTGGTAAAGAGGAAGTAGTATTTATATACATACAATTACATTATCATTAAATGTATCTTTAGCATTTTATGTAACATCTTTTAGACTGCAAGAAATAAGCATTCTAGGATATATAATTTAATTAATCACAATTTCCTTGAGCAAGAATTTTTATAAGATTTCCATGCATCTCCCATATTAAATATTCATTTAAAAACAAGAGCTGGGGATGTGGCTCAAGCTCACCTGGCATGCGCGGGGTGCTGGGTTTGATCCTCAGCAACACATAAAAATTTAAAAAATAAAGATATTGTGTCCACTGAAACCTAAAAAAAATAAATATTTTAAAATTCTCTCTCTCAAAAAAAAAACACACAAATTGTTGATGTTAAACCTTATTTTTTAAAGAGATAGAAACAGAGAGAGACAGATGGTGGGGGGGGGCAGGATACAATGTTGGCCATAATTTCCGCCTAATTCTAATTATCCTAAGATCAGAATTTATGAAAAAAAAATAGATTTTATTTAAAAAACAACAAGAAAACTGATTAATTCAAGATAAAATATATGTGATGAAATGTATGTTCCTATCCTTCAAACTTTTTATTATAACAAAAAGAGTATAATATTCAAATTGATAAATTCTGCTCCTTCTACTAAAACTGCTGTATGACAGGAAAATGCCCAATTTTAGATACGTTGGTTTTTCAGGTGTAAGAAAGGACTCTTGAATATGTTGATTTGAGGATAAAGTGAATTATATGAAAATATTGCAATAAAGACAAATTATTGGTAAGCTATTGGAACCTGGCCAAACACTTACTTAGATAGGATAAGTATTATCTTTTTCACAATCACTTCATTATTGTATGTGATGGTAAATGTCTAAAAACTTTACAAAAAATAATGAGTTATTGGTTGTCTAACATCTGCTAGAATATATTTCTAAGTTTTAGTTTTTATCATTGTATATAAAATAACATAACAAATATGTAAAATGATAGTAAATGATATATTTTTGATGTAAAGTACTTAAACAGCATCAAGATTTGCTCATAAATGCAAACTATGCTTAACTGTATCATTATTATTATTGAGAAAGAAGAACAGAAAGCCCATCCTATTACTTGCTACTTGTAATATCCATAAACATTATGATCTTTATGTAGTATCAGATTTATTAGTAGGTAGCATGATTGCCAAGCTGATGTTTTGACTACTCACAAATCACATCACAGTTCTTTGAATTTGCCACAAAAAATGGTTAAAATAAAATCCTTCTAAAATGTTAAAGCTATAATACAATTCTATTCCAGAGAAAAAGGAAAATACTATAATTACTCAGGTGAAGAATCAAACTTATATAAGTCTATACTGAACTCTATACTGCAGGGACCTGCACTATTTGCTTTTTGGCAAAATTAATGGTGCCAATATTAACCAATATTCACTTTTTAATTTAGTTTAACATCACAGTTAATTTTAGGAATAAAAATAAAGTTTTTCTTAAAGAACTTAAAATATGAAAAATATTAGACACTGGTCAAATAAAATGGTAAGGTGTCAGCCACACCATAAATATTTTAATTCTCAATAAGCAGTTTGAACATTTGTAACACAAAATCTAAAATGCTCAAAAATCAAAAACTTTCTGAGCACAAAAAAAGATATTCAGAAAGATTTGTATTTTGGAGCACTTCAAATTTCAGACTTCCTGGTTACAAATGCTCAATTGGCAATTTCTATGCAAATATTCCCCGAATTGAAAAAACTTCAAAATCTGAAACATTTCCAATTCTTTGTATTTTAGATAAGGGATTCTTGGTCTAAGAATATTTTTATAAATATATGTACAAGTTTTATTTATAATCACATAATATTTGAGATAATTGCCCATCCACGTGCAGTTAGAAACAATAATACAGAGAGATGGCTAGTACATTTATTTACTTTTTAACATCTTATAAAATCATAATACAATATTTAAACTGGAATATTGATATCGATAAAGTCAAGACATGAAACTTTATCATCACCAAAATGATCTCTCACTGCTATTTTATAAACTAATCTGTGATATTCAATAGACGATGTGTATCAAATGCACTTTCAACTTATGACATTTTTAATTTGAAAAGCTTATTAGATAGTAACCTAATTGTAAGTTGAGATGTATCTATATTGATATTCTTATATTTTAATTAAGTTTCTTGCAGACAGCATATATTTGAGCTACTACTTCACAAATCTCTTAGTTTTACTTTTTAATCTCTATAATTTAGGTAATATCTATAGTTTATTTATATTTAATATAATTCTTGATATATTAAGGATTTGTCCATTTTTTGGATTTTGTTTTCTGCTTGTTCTCTCTTTCTCTTTCTAGTTGTTTTCTTTTTCCTTCTTTTCTGTATCATACTAGAACAGTTTTAGTGTTCCATTTTTGCTTATCTGTAGTACTTTCAAGGTGTCTTAATTTGGTTGGGCTGCTACAATAGTATATTATAGTCTAGGCTGATTGTAAACAACAAAAATATATTTAGCACAGTTCTAGAGGCTGGGAATTTGAAAATCAAGGTGTTATCAGATTTAGTTTCTGGTAAGGGCTTATTTCTTGATTCATAGATTGTTGTCCATCAGTTGTATTCTCACATGGTGGAAAGTAAACTGACCCTTGCTTCTGTATTATTCATTATGTCCCTCTGTGTATACATTGAGCCTTTTATTTCAATTACTATATTTTTCAATTCTACCATATTCATTCATTTCTTTATTTATTTTTCTTGTTCATCTTTTTTTCTAAGATGATCTTTCATTTATTTTTGTTTCAGGTGTGTTTCTAATTGTTCTTTGAAGCACTTTATGACAACTGCTTTAAAACTTTTGTAAAATAATTCTAATATCTTTTTCATCATTGAGTTGTCAGTTATTGACTATTTTTTAATCACTTTGAGATCCTCCTTTTTCCTGATATAGCAAGTGAGTTTTTATTGAGACTTAGATGGTTTGGATATTATGCAATGAAACTGGAAAACTTTATTTCTGTTTTTGCTGACTTTCTTTGATGCAAGTCTGACAAAAGAAGTATATATGAGAGGGGGTCCTTCTTCACTTCTACCAGATGGGTTTAGAAGTATAGGTTTTGCACTCATAATCCATGGCTACATGAACAAAATATCCTTATTACAGCTGGACCTGAGATCTAGTCTAAATATTACAAGTCAAGAATCAGTTTTGAATTTCCACACCCAAGTTTCTAAGCTGGTATTTTATCCTGATTTGGGTATTTTAATTACATTTATTAGATAAATTATCAATTTATACTATATTTTACAGACAATCTTTAAAAATAACTTTTAGATGTGGATTCTTTTCTCCAGGATTGAAAGGAGATTGTGACACTTTTTTCCTCATCTAGTATATATGGTACATGAAAATATATTCGAAGTCAATTGTAGATTGTTTTGCCTACATGTAAAAGTTACTCAAAAAATAGACCTTATCTGAGGTAAAATGATCCAGACTATGTTGTGCAGAGCCTTAGGGTGAATGTGTTTCTATACTTTTTTTATGTCTTTAAATAAATGAAAATGTATGAGGCTTTTAGTAATATTAGTATTTTTACAGAATATCATCTCTTAATGGCAATGTTTTGTGATTGAATGTCAAAAACAAATGAATGAATGAATAAATATATAAAGGCAGAAGAATGAGCAGTTTAACTTAGGCTGGTGATTTAGAACTCCATTCACAAATGTTATCTTTTATATCTACTTGTAGTTTAAATTAGGGTGTCCTTTATGCCTGTTTTATACTTCTAAATATTTCAAAGGGGTGAATTTATATTACTCTTAAAATTCAACACTTGAAAATGCAGTATATGAGAATTTTATAACAGGTAGTGAAAAGGGGGTTTTAAAATAGATCCACACTCTGTTACAAGGTGATCATTTTATTTCAAATAAATATTCAAATTTCATCAAAACATACAATCAAGAAGTTGTCAATTGCTAAATTAAAGCCAAATAAATAAGAAAGTATGAAAATATCAGCTTACTATTGTGGAAATAGCCACTATTACTTCTTCTTAAATGCCTAGTGCTAGAAATCAAAGTCATGGAATATAAACTACTGTTTAGATTTGTCATTGAGACATGACTAAAATGCCATTTAGTATATGACATTGAAAACCACTGAAAGAATTTATTGTATATGTTTCTTTCTGGTAGAAATATTTTTCTATAATTCAGGCAGGATTCTGTTTCAGAGTTCCATTTAGTTTGGCATTTCCTCAATATTTATTGAGGACCTACTTTAAAGTAGAAAAGTTATTTTATTTAATCTTTAAAATCCCAAAATACATGTATGATTTTGTAGATGAGGAAACTATAACTTTAAGTTATTTTTTTCTTCAAAATTTTCTCATGTCATAGTACATGGTTCCTTCAGTCACTTTTATTAGCATTTTATCCTGTGTTTTGTATTCTAAATGATATTTTATTTCATTGACTTAGTTGTAAACATTTTCAAAGTTGCAAATACAGAGCTTCTACTTTAAGTTTAATATGAAAATATTCTTAAATTATGTCACTTTCATTATAAAAATCATTACTGGATTCCAGTATTTGGATTATTTCTTGATGTCTAAATCTCATGTATTAATATGTGAGTAATTTTTTGTTTTTTTCATTAAAAATAAACTTTCATTCTTTCATTAAAAAAAATATATATATACACACACACACACACACATATATACACACACACATATATATATATATATGTAAGTATATATACAAACACACACACACATATATATGTATATTTACACTTATGGAGTATGTAGCTATATATTTATAAAATGTAATTTTATACAGATATAAATACAAATCACATTTATATATTTATGTACATGCACATAAATATATAAACGACAGTTTTAAGATACTAGTATGAAAGATAAAGGTGTCACTATATAAAATTCTTCAGAGATGTCAGGGAAAATTTATTATGCCTGCAATGGCTGATTCTGTGTATTTTGTCCAATTCTTTATCTGGAACACTATTAGTCTCTGAAAATATCCAATTGTTTATCTACATACTTCACTTCCTCTTCAAGCTTAAGTTTGAATTGATGGTTCTGTATGTCTTGATTCATTTGAAATAGTAATGTTTAGTACTCTCTGGTGATGAAATCTTAATGTGTAGAAATTCTCTTCAAATGACACAAACACATTTAATTTGTCTACAAAGTCTTCACATATCTCATCTTTAGTAATTTATGATCATGTTAAGATTTTCATACTTAAATAATAAGTTAGTTATTAATAAACTTGCAGGAATTGGTGATTTAACCAATGATAATCTCTCTTATTAAAGGTAAATATGGTCTTGATAGAACTTCTTTTTCAAAGCTCATTTTGCTTTAATTTCTTTTAACAAGGCAGAATTCTACATAATTCCTTTCAGTTATATAGATTTTCTAACTTTACAACATTTGATTAAATTTTCTTTTGCAAATGGTTAGCATGTGGTAATTCTAATATTTCTGGAAGTTAAATTCCAGTTTTAACTAACAACTCTTTCTTTCAAATGAATGTGCTTCTTACTGTTTACTGATAAGCCACTGAGTAGGAATATCTTGCCAAAGGTTCTAAAGTGGGAAGCCAATTGAGGGTAATCTCTTTCTCTTAATTTTTTTTATTCAAAGAATTATTCATTTAATATCATCATTTTCTTCCTTTGCATCTAATTGTATTAAAATCAGGATATTTGAATTCTTCTGATTAAAATCTGACTATAAGATGCACAAATTTTATACTTGTTTAAGAGTAACAAACTCTAAATATTTTTTTTCACAAGTAGATACCAAACATATGAGAACACAAAGTAATAACACTTTGAACATTAGCCAACTAGATTTGTTATTCAAAGTTACTGGAAAGTAAAAAAGTTTATTGTTAGGGAAAAATTCTAGTATTTACTATCAGAAACAGTATTAGAGACAAAGGAATGTATTAAAATAATACCTTCTATTTTCCTTTTCAGTTCTGAGTCAACTAAGAGTTAAACAAAAAGTAAAAATAAAATAAAATAATTAGAAAATATTGCATAGATCCGAAACCAAAATACACTGCCCTCATCTTGTTATACTGACTTGCATTGCAATTCATAATCATTACATGGTTCTACCCAGTCAGAGGCAGAAATGTCAGAAAACTTTGCATTTCCAGAGGGACAGGGAGCTTACTGAATTAAATGAAGAGTGAAGAACAGGGAGAGAGAAAAAAAAATGTGCATCCTGTTGCCATATGACCTTGAAAGATTTAGAAAGGCCAGGCATTGAACTGCAAATATGAAGTTTCTTCTCCTAAATTTTATTATGTACCTCAGTTCTCTATTATGGAGAAAAATATTCTTCTATTCTTTTTCTTCTTGGGGACATTAGACAATTATTTCTTCCATGGAAAATGGAGGAGTAAGCAATAGTATATTTCAACAAATGATAATTTTAGAAATACATTTGAAGTTTGAAATGACATTGATTTTATCAAAACTCTTAATATAAGTTCAGACAATTGTGTCATACATTACTATGTCATATAATTTTCATCTCGATATATTTTTGACAATGACTTCTTAACCACGGGTGTTGTGGTTACTTGTATACATTTTCATTTCACAAAGGCATCAGGCCAAAATGAGAGTAGAAATTAAAATCTAGCCCTTTCATTCCTTGTCCAACCCTTGGCTCCTCTTTGAATCTGTGTCAGCCTAGAGGAAAACCTGTCTTCGCATCAATATACCTAAAACTGCTAGTTGTTTTCCAATTTGAACAAAGACTTTATAAGAATTAGTAGAGGCCCTGGGTGACAAAAGGGTGTTAAATAAAAATGATTATTAAGGAACTGTTTTAAATATACAGTTATCATTTGGAAGCAGATGAGACTTTTAAAGGCACATAAATCATATCTCACAGGCCACTATGTTACGATGTAGTAGTGGCCTTGACTGTAAAGAACAGTAGGATATTTTCAGGTTTATTTATTTTTTTCTATTTGTGTCCTTAGACTGTAAACAATCCTGAATGTAGTGGCAATATGTTTTAATATAGAAACACTTCATGAATAGAAGTCTTCTAATAAGAATAAATGGGTCAGCTTCCTGTTAAAGACTGAAACACTTGCCTTCTTCTGAGACATCTCCACCCTGATCATGTACCATAATTATATAGCTTAGTAAGAAACTGAAAAACAAAATAATAGCTATCAGTTATCACTTTTTCATAACTATCCAGTTAAACTTATGTATGACATTAAGAAGTGGCTTTCATTTTCATAGACTTCTATTTCTTTTAATTGCTTCCATTTTTCTTGAAGTCATTAATATTCAAAAAATTTAATCATTGCACTTACTTCATTTCCTTTTTGAGAATCTTACATAAAATACTTCAGAAAGCTATAAAATATAAAGAATTATTTCCATATTGGAATAGTTTTTAAAGCAGGATTTTGAAGTCTTGCTTTACATAGAATAAGCCTGGCCTCTTTTGATATCTAACAGCTGAAAAATTACTTTTGAGAAAATGTTCTTAGGTTCACGGCCTTTTGTCTCCTCTGATAATTGCTCAAATGTCTATATTTTATTTTATGTTTTGTTCCCTTGAGATTTTTCTTTCATTCTAATCACATACAAAATTCTGAATACAGAAAATGTGTTTTAAATTTAGATATTTATTTCAGAAACAGTGGCCTTTCTCTCTTCAGAGGGCAGCGTTGCAAGTGCTGTTTTGCATTTGTCTTTTTCATATATTTTGTTCCTTGAACCTCTGTAATTTAAAGTACTTCAGTTTTGTGTTTAAGACAATAGAGATTCATTTATTTATAAGTTCTGGTAAAAGGATATTGTTAGGATTATTTTAAAAGTTAAAACACATGTAGAAATGAATAATCTCATGTTATTCAGGTATTTTGAATTAAATATAGTATAACATTTATGCAAGTGAAGATTAGTGCATTTTTACAAAGTTACACATTATAATAATTTTATATATTTGCCTGCATTCTTTCTTTTTGCTTATATGTGAAAAACATTTCAAAACTTTGTTGATATACTGACAATACTGTTTGAGTTAGTCAGATTTCTGTCACTGTAAAAAGATAAGTGAAATAAACAATTTAAAAGGACTCAAAATTATAATGACTCTTGGTTTCAAGTCCTATTGTCACTTGATCCCATTGCTTTGGTTCAGTGGTATGAGAGTATATCATGATGAGGAGCCCAAGGTATATATACTCTGTTCAGAATGACAGCCAGGAAGCAAAGAGATAGCACAGAAAGGGCAGAGTTCCAAAATCTCCTTCAACGGCTTGCTCCAATGATATGACTTTCTTCCATTAGGTCCCACCTCCTAAATGTTCCACCTCCTCTGGGTGGTGACATTAGGTAGTGGCCAAGTGTTTAGCACATAAGCCTTGATGGAACATTTGTAATCCATACCATAACATTGTTAACACATTTTCCCCTTAATATTACATCACAAATATTATTAAACACCCTATAAGATAATTGTGTCCTTATCATCAAGTTGAGACTGTTTTTAAAGCTTAAGTCACTTTATTTCTCATTAGGACAATGATATTTTCTCTTCCTTAGGCCATTTTTCCAATGATAATTCTAAACCATCTTCATGCATATTTGTCCAAAAACTGTTCTAGTCATATATGTATTCATGATGGAGCTAGAAAAAATTTTAAAACGTCATCAGAGTCCCTGCCTTGGTTAATCCTTTTCACTTTTGTTGTTAATAGTGGTCCTGTTCTATACTGAGAGAGAGGTCATTGAAGATGAGCTGGGAAAGTTATTATCTTTACTATTATCCCTAATTCTCTTCCCTGTTAAGAATATTGAACTTTTAATATGAGGCCTCCATTCTCAAAATTATAATCTATTATTTAATTATGTAGTCTGTTTGCTTAAAATGTAATTTTATTCCTAAGAGACTGCATTAAATGAACTTTTAATATTGAAACATTTCTTCTATCAGCTGACCTGAAAGAAGAAGAGGAATACTGATTCCAACTCTTTCTACTTCCATGAAAATTTAAAACCAGAATTCAATATCCTTCCAAATTGCAGATCTTCAAATTTACTTATTTATTTATTTGTTTGTTTTTAGCTTGTGTACATCAAAACTAGATATCCTCTAGAGGGATTGATTTCCCTGGGAAGCATTATTTTCCAATCAGTTTTCACATGAAAAAAAATTTCTCATTGCTTGGGCATGATTCTAACATTCTCTAGCTCAAATTCCAACCAAATTGCAGCCTATGTATATTCATATTTTTTTAAAGTTATTACTTTGAGTTATGTCATTTTCATCCCCTTTGTGAGTAGAAGGTTTCATTTTTCTCTCTTCTAGACTGAGTTCTGCATATTTATAATAACTTTCTTAATGAAGATTGATATTAAAACTTCATTTTTTAAGATATTCTGCTACAAATGATATATAAGTAAGTCTTCTGAGATTTTATTGGATGAAGAAGTACTCCAGTATTTCCAACTTCAAAAAAAATTGCAAGAAAAAAATGTATTATTTTGCAAAGGAGGGCTTTAGCATACAAATTCCTCTGCTTCACCACCTATTTGTAAAGAAGTAATCTTTTCCATGTCATCCAACATGATTTGATGACTTCAGTACAAGAGAAGTTCATGAGAATATCCATATCTCAACAATTAGAAGAAATATTATTTCACACATTATTTAATTTCATGAAATTCCCACCAACCTTCCACTGATTCTTTGCCTGTTTATAAACCTCACATATAATTGGTACCTTTTCCATTAATTGTGATTGTGAATCAAGAAAATATAATTAATTAATTCTGATGCTTATTAATTTTAATAGAAAGATTCCTTTGGCAGTAAAGTTAATTCAGTTTTTTTTTTTTTGAGAGGTAGGTCTGGCTCAGTTTGTTTAAAAGTTTTTAATTTGACATATCCTATATAAATGGAATATAACTTCGCATTCTTCTGGTTGTACATGATGCAGAGTTATACAGGTCATGTAATCATATGCACAGAGGGTTATAATGTCCGATTCATTCTATTATCATTCCTACCCTCCTATCCTCTCCCCTCCCCACACTCTCCTTTGTCTAATCCAAAGTACCTCTATTCTTCCCCAGCTCCTCTTGTGAATTAGCATCCGCATATCAGAGAAAGCATTAGGCCTTTGGTTCTTTGGGATTGGCTTATTTTGCTTAGTATAATATTCTCCAGTTCCATTTATCAGCAAATGCCATAATTTCATTCTTCTTTAAGGCTGTGTGATATTCCTTTGTGTATATATACCACAATTTCTTTATCTGGTCATTTGTTGAAGGCCATCTAGGTTGGTTGGATAATTTAGTATTGTGAATTGAGCTGCTATAAACATTGACATGACTGTGTCACTGTAGCATGCTGATTTTAAGTGATCAGGGTATTAAATCGAGGAGTGGGATAACTGAGTCAAATTATGGTTCCATTCCAAGTTTTCTAAGGAATCTCCATATTCATTTCCATAATGGTTGCAACAATTTGTAGTCTCACCAGCAATATTGAGTATACCTTTTCCTCACGTCCTTGCCAATATTTATTGTTGCTTGTATTATTGATAATTGCCTTTCTGACTATACTGAGATGTAATCTCAGTGTAGTTTTGATTTGCATTTCTCTAATTGCTAAATATGTTGATTTTTTTCATATATTTGTTGGTTGATTGTATACATCTGTGAAGTATCTATTCAGTTCGTTAGCCCATTCATTGATTGGGTTATTTATTTTTTTGTGTTAAGTTTTTTGAGTTTTTATATATCTTGGGGATTAATGCTCTGAGATGCATTTAGTAGGTGAAGATTTTTCCCATTCTATAGGTTCTCTCTTCATATTACTGATTGTTTTAGTTGCTGAGAAGAAGTTTTTTTAGTTGGATTCCTTCCCATTTATTGATTGTTGATTTTACTTCTTGTGCTTTAGGAGTCTGATTAAGGAAGTCAATTACTAAGCAGAAATGGTGGCCTACTTTTTATTCTGTTGAGGCAGGGTCTGTTCTAATGCCTAAACCTTGATCCACTTTGAGTTGATTTTTGTGTAGAGTGAGAGATGGGGTTATAATTTCATTTGGTTACATATAGATTTTTACTTTTCCTAGCACCATTTGTTGAAAAGGCTATCTTTTTTCCAACTTGTATTTTTGGTCTCTTGGTCTAGTATGAGATAACTGTATTTATGTGGGTTTGTCTCTGTGTATTCTGTACTGTTGATCTATGTATCTGTTTGGGTGTCAATACCATGCTGTTTTTGTTACTGAGGGTCTGTAGTATAATTTAAGGTCTGGTATTGTGATGCCTCCTGTTTCATTTCTCTTGCTAAGGATTGCTTTGGCTACTCTGGATCTCTTATTTTTCCAAATAAATTTAACAATTGATTTTTTTATTTCTATGAAGAATATCCTTGGAATTTTAATAGGAACTGCTCTAAATCTGTATAATGTTTTTGGTATGAGGGCCATCTTGACAATGTGAATTCTGGCTATCCAAGAGCATGGGAAGTCTTTCAATCTTCTAAGGTCTTCTTCAATTTCTTCCTTTAGTGTCCTGTAGTTTTCATTGTAGAGATCTTTCAGCCCTTTTGTTATATTAATTTGCAAGTTTTTTTATGTTATTGTGAATAGGGTAGTTTTTCGAAATTCTCTTTCTGTGGATTCACTAATTATAGGAGTGTATTTGATTTATGGGTGTTAATTTAATATTCTATTAATTTGCTGAATTCACTTGTTCTAGAATTTTCTGGTAGAATTTTTTGGATCTTCTAAATATAGAATCATGTCATCAGCAAATTGTTGTAGTTTGAGTTCTTCTTTTCCTATTCATATCCCTTTAATTTCTTTTTTCTCTCAAATTTCAATGGCTAGAGTTTCAAGGGTGATGTTGAACAAAAGTGGTGAAAGAGGAAATTCCTATCTTGTTCCAGATCATAGAAAAAATTCTTTCAAGTTTTCTTGATTTGGAATAGTGGGTTTAGCATACATAGCTTTTATAATATTATAAAAGCTATGTATGCTAAACCTAGTTTTTCTAGTGTTTTGAACAAGAAAGTGTGTTGTATTTTGTCAAATGCTTTTTCTGCATCTATTGGGATGGTCATATGATTCTTGTCTTTAAGTCTATTTATGTGATGAATTATGTTTATTGATTTTTGTATGCTGAACCAACCTTGCATCCCAGAGATGAATTCCACTTGATCGTGGTGCACTATCTTTTTAATATGTTTTTGTATGCAATTTGCCAGAATTTATTGAGAATTTTTGTTCATGAGGGATATTATTCTGAAATTTTCTTTCCTTGATGTGCTTTTGTCTGGTTTTGGTGTTAGGTGATTATAACCTCATAGAATGACTTTGGAAAGGTTCCCTCCTTTCCTGTTTCATGGAATAATTTGAGGCATATTGGTGTTAATTCTTCTTTGAAATTCTTATAGTACTTGGCTAAGAATCTGATTCTGAGCATGTCTTGGTTTGTAGGCTTTTGATGGCATCTTTATTTTATTGCTTTAAATTGCTGTTTAAATTGTTTATGCCCTCCTGATTCAGTTTAGGTATGTCATATGTCTAGAAGTTTGTTGATGTATTCAAGATTTTCTATTTTATTGGAGTATAAATTTTCAAAATTGCTTCTGATTATCTTCTGTATTGCAGTAATGCCCATTGTGATTTTGCTTTTTCATCACAAATTCTGGTAATTTGAATTTTCTCTCCTTTCTTTTTGTTAGCATGGCTAAGAGTTTCTCCATTTTATTTATTTTTTTCAAAGAACCAACTTTTTGTTTTGTCAATTGTTTGAGTTGTTTCAGTATCATTGATTTCAATTCTGATTTTAATTATTTCATGTCTTCGACTACTTTTGATGTTCATTTGTTCTTTTTCTAGGGCTTTGAGATGTCATTTTAGGTCATTGATTTGTTGACTTTCTATTTGTTAATGAATGAGGTCAATGCAATAAACTTTTTTCTTAGCACTGCCCTCACAGTGTCCCTGAAATTTTGATATATCATATTGGTGTTCTCACTTACCACTAAGTATTTTTTTATTACATCCTTGATTTCTTCTGCTATCTATTCATCATTCAATTGTGTATTATTTAGTCTCCACTTTAGTTTCTATTTTTTAATTTTATCATTGATTTCTAATTAGTTCCATTGTGACCTGATAGAATGCAGGGTACTTTCTCTCTTTCCCTTTTTTTTTTCTTCTATTTGCTATGAGTTGCTTTGTGTCCTAAGATATAGTCTGAGGACTATACTGATGTATGTAGATACTCCATTGTTTTGGGCATAAATACTTATGATTGTTATGTCTTATTGATGTATAGAACCCTTAAGCTGTTTAAAATGTCCTGCTGTGTCCCTTTTGATTAACTTGGCTTGAAATCAACTTTATTTGGTATGAGGATCCTGCTTCTTTACACAGTCCATGTGAGTTATATGATTTTTCCCATCCTTTCATCTTCAGACTGTGGATGTGTTTACTTAAAAGGTGAGTCTCTTGGAGAATGCGTATTACTGAGTCTTGTTTTTTAATTCAGTCTTCTGGTCTATGTCTTTTGATTGATGAGTTAGGTCATTAACCCATTAACGTTAAAGCTTGTTATTGACATATGATTTGAATTTCTAATGGTTTATTCTAGATTTTAATTTGAATTTCTCCTTTGATTTACTTAGTTTCTCCTTTGATTTACTATTTCTTTAGAGTAGTTTCTCCTTTCATGAGTTTTTACTTTTTTCTTCTATTTCATCTTCATAGATTATTTTGTTGAGAATATTCTGTAGTGCACTCTTTCTGGTTGTAAATTCTTTTAACTTTTGTTTATCATGGAAGGTTTTTATTTCATCTTCAAATTTGAAGCCTAGTTTTTGCTGAGTATAGGACCCTTGGTTGGCACTTATTTCCTTTCAGAGATTAGTATATGTTATCTCAGATCTGAATTGGTTTCCAACTGTATGTAATCTAATACTTTTTTCTTGCAAATTTTAAAATTCTTTCCTTATTCTCTACGCTAGGCACTTTCATAATAATGCATCCTGATGTGGGTCTGTTATAATTTTGTACATATGGTGTCTTGTAAGCCTATTGTATTTGATTTTCCATTTCATTCTTTAGATATGGGAAATTTTCTGATATATTTAATTGAAAAGATTTTGTATTCCTTTGATTTGCATCTCAGTGCCTTAATCTATCCCAATAAATCTTAAATTTGGTCTTTTCATGTTATCCCATACTTGTTGGAAATCCTTTCATAGTTTCTTACCATCTTCTTTGTGTGGTCAACTTTATTTTCAAGATTATATATGTTGTCTTCATTGTTTGAGGTTCTGTCTTCCAAGTGGTCAAGTTTGTTGGTGATGTTTTTATTGAATTTTTAATTTGATTTATTTCATTCATTTTGAGGACTTCTGTTTCCCCCCCCCCAGAATATCTGCCTCTTTATTGATCTTTCACTTCCTATATTTTCTCTCTATTTCATCCTTATTCTACCCTTTGCTTCGCAGATCAGTTTAAATATGTACACTCTAAACTCCTTCCCTGACATTTCTTCCACTGTGATGTTAATGAATTCTGTTATTGGAACATCTTGGTTTGCTTAGGGTGATTTGTTCCCCTGATTTTTTGTGTTGTTTTTGTATCCACCCATCTAATAGTGTGGATTTGAGGCAGTAGAGTTTCTATCCTGTGGACTTATAGTGTCCATGAATGTTTCCAGTACTGTTTGGGGAGATAAATAATAAAAACCAATGCAAGCAATATATAGCAGTAAACCAAATAGTATCTACTGTGACCTCTATAATGTTAATTATCACAATAATCTGAAATAATATGATTAATTATTGCTTTTAGCAAAAACAGCAAGTTTGCAAAAGGGTTTACATTTTCAAATGGTAAAGAGAGAGGAAAAGAAGTGATATAGGATTGATGATTATGAGAAAGGAGTAGTGAAGACAGAAGTAAAAAATTAAAGAAAGAGTGAAAGACAGAACAATCAAGATTGGCTGTTAATGGAATAAAAGTGAGAATCAAGGGAAAGGTAGAAGAAAAGGAAATATATATAAAAAGTGAAAATTTAGAAAAAGATTAAAAATAAAAAAAAAGAACAAAAAATAAAAGAACAAAAAACAAAAACTAAAATATACTTATCAAGCATCCTGGTTCTCAAAAATCTAATCCATGAAAAATAACTAGCCTCCAAAATTCTAGAAATAAATATAAAAATGTATAAATGCCCGTGCACCGTTAAGGTCACAATTAAACACAGAAAAGGAATGAGAAAGAGAGAGAGAAAAGAAAAGAAAAAAATCTTGATGATAGGATAAAGAATTTTTTCTTTGGGAGTTCAAATATTCTTAGCTTCTCTTCTCAGCAGTTTTAGTGGGGTCTTCTGGAGTGTGATGTTTCACCCTCTGGAATGCTGGAATGAGAGAGGTAATCCCAAAAGCAGGATTCCTGGAGGCAGGTTTTAGGTTTAGGCAGGCCCCAGGCTCTTGTTTCAATGACAATTGGCCTGAAGATTTCAAATGGGTGCACCTCCAGTGCCCAGTACTTGCTGGTGCTTGCTGGAAGACCTTACCCCTGGGTTCCACTTATGTGGTGAGGCAGCCCATTCTTAATCCCCTCTGTCACCTGTTAACCCCACATTTCCTTGCTTCAGATTTGGTCTTCAATCTCTCCCACCTCTGTCCTTCTGAGTTTCTGGCCAGATGTGTCTCTCCTAGGAGGTCCTTAAAGCAATTGGATTGGCAGGGGAGGAGTAGAGCCAAGTGGGTTTGTACAACCAGTTGTCCAATATAAACCTCTCTCCATGTTTGGTTTTATCCTGGTCACTTAAGCACACTCTGTGCCTTACAGTGTGTGTTTACTGGGCTTATATTTCAAGCCAAACAGGTTTGCCAGGAATCGGCTTCCTCAGTTGCTGGCCCCAGAATAGTTGCTATAAAATGGTTTCTTCTTTTGTCCTCTCATGCCTCCTGGATGGCATCCTCTTCCCCCATAAAAAAATATCCTGCCAAGCACCCTTCAGGTTTGTTGGACAATGTCCTTGGTCTCTAAATGCTCCATACCCAGAAACACCTTGAGCCTCCCTCAAATGTAGATTCCTTTAATTCCCTTATCCCTCTAATATGCTCATGGAGGGACCACTTTGGATGGTGCTTCCACTTGGCCATGGCAGCAGCTATGCTGCTGAGGATTTTTTCCTTATTTTATTATATCCAACCTCCTGTGTCCCTCATCTGCTTTGAATGTCCAGTTTTAAGTTTCAGTAAGCCCTCTCGTTTTCTGTTCACCCACCTTTCAGAGAAGATGCCTGTCTGCTTTCTTGATTTTATAACATGGAACAGCCAGGAACATGACCTCCTCTATTCAGCCATCTTGGATCTTGCATCCATGAACCTTGCTTCCAAAGCTGTTGCCCTTTGCAAAACAAAATTTTAAGGATGTCCAGTGAATTTTAAAAATGTAGAATTTGGTAGTTGTAGTTAGCATTTTCTAAAACCAGCTGTTCTCTTTCTTGCCTTTTTTGGTCACTAATGAAAATTTAATTTTTTTTCACTCCATTTTAGAATTTTCTACTTCTCTGATCCAAATTTCCTTTCCTTTCCTTCCCACTTAAATGTTCCATTCTATAATCTGAAACCTACATTCTATGTTTTTAAAATGTCATTTTTATTTTAAGACTTTTACACAAAATTATTTCAAACTTTCTTGTTTGAATTGAAGCTAAACATTCCTGAGGCCATTTCATTATCAGCTTCTCATTATTTCTGCTTGCTCTCTACTGTCGTCTCTGAGTACTTTCTCCAACCTACTCTCAAATACCATTGTGGATTTGATAGACCTACCACCTACTAATATTATACTGTGTTTCATTGCCTTGCTATCCCAGAAACTAACTTTCATTGCTGAAGAGTTTTTGTCTCTTATCCTTGGAAATTCTATTGACCCCATGATGTCAACTTTATGAGGGCACCCTGAGATATCACCATTTCCTCTTGGTTCATTAATCCCCTCAAGTCTGTATGCTATAAATGTCTCTACTATTGGTCAAACTCTGTCTTTAATAATTTTTTATGTGATTTAAGCACTGGAATTAGTCACTTAAACCTCAGCTTTTTTGCTATTGTCATCATATTGCATCAAACTTTAAATGTCATTCTTAGATATTTGGATTTTATTCTCTCCTACCAAATTTAAGCTGTATTTCAGTGTTTCTGAAAAGATGATTCATGATCACAAATATGCCACTTATAATAATTTATATTCTTAGGCAATTCAAGAACTTTAGGAAATAATACCAATCTTCATCATCCTTTATCATTTCTTTCAATCAACTACAAACCTTATTCCCCTACCCTTTATGTAACATTTTTCAGGAGATAACTTTCTCCACTTTTCTGGATTATTAATATCATCATACTGAAACTGTAGGTATTTCTTATAATGTCAATGGCAAATCTAACATTTGTAGCTAGATAACTGTAATGACTATAGTATAACTGCAAAACAAAACAAAACAAAACTATTTCGATGTCTGTACTAACTATATTCAAGCTGGGCTGGGTGGTGCATGCCTGTAATTCCAGCATCTCTGGAGGCTAAGACAGGAATATCATGAGTTTAAAACCAACCTCAGCAATGGTCAGGTGCTTAGCAACTGAGTGAGACGCTGTCTCTAAACAAAATACAAAATAGTACTGGAAATGTGGCTCATTGGTCATGAACTGTGAGTTCAATCCCTGGTACAAAAAAAAAAAAATACTAACTATATTCAGGATGCCACACATTCATAAATTCATCAACTAGTCATTTTATTTTCTTTAACATCATTTTTCTTTCTATTGGACCATTTATCAATCGACCAGTAATTATTATAAAATACATGTATTTCTATCTTACAAATTCTTTCACTTTATCTATTCCCACCAAAACTGTTTTATTGTAGGCAATTGTCCTATTTTTGTCTGACTTACTCTAACATCTTCCTAAGTGATTTGTATTGTTCAGTTTGTTGACTCATTAAATCCAATTGCTTTTTTTTCCTTAACTACATTTCTCATAATGTCAATGATTTTAAAATACAAACTATCCCTGGATCCTCTCATATTGTTTGTGGGCACATGTTACTGAATGCATGGAAGTTAGTCCTTCATAATAGTCTTTGATATCTCAATTTTAGACAATAAATAGATCAACTACCATTCAGTTTATTATCAAATTTATCCTCTAAGAATATGAATTATAAGTCCATTTGATATGATATCTAGTTGACTATTATTTTTATTTTTGTTTACTGACTATTGTAAATTGTGCTTCTTGACCTAACATGTAGGTCAAGAATGATAGCCTATGTTGGCACATTATCTTCTGTTCCAGTCACTTTATACTATTTTGAGCATTGCCCATTAGGTATAAGAATTCCAGTCTAGAGTCATTATCTATCCATTTAAAATCCCCTGAAGCTGCTGAAAATGGTCTCATATAACATGATTATGCCCTATGAATGGGGCTATTTCCCCAGAGATACTGCCCCATATACTTCTACAGCCTTTGTTTCTTTTGTTGAAATATAGGACATTTTTTGGCATTTTATGTCTCACAGGGTAAAATAGAAATATGTCAGCAATTATTTTATTTCTTTATTGCTATAGCCCTCTATGTCTACTCAGTGTGAAGATTGAGGTGGTCACCTCAATAAAGCATGACAGGATATTCACTTTCTGACTTAATTACCTTCCAGATTTGGAATGGGTATTTTCTAATGATCATTAACTGACCTACTTTGAGGTAGCCTTTTTAGGATTTTCACAGTGTCATGACCCTATGCGCATCCCTTCCAGAGTCTAGTTTTCCTTTACCTATCTACTTGACTGTATAGCCAAGACATTAGTCATTCTTTAGAGTTGGAGTACTCCCAAACTTTGGAAATCTTGGCATTGCTAAATTTTTGGCATCACTACAAAGAAAGAGCCACCATCTAAATTCAAGCAGCTCAATCATCCTAAATCAAGAAGGTCAATCATGAACTGTTCAGAAGATGACGTAGCCATAGGATACCAGCAGCCTCATAGAAAGTTTCTAAGTAAGTCCTAGAAGAAAAGAAGGCACCTGCTTTTTTTGCTTTTTAACATGAGAATTTCCTTGCATTTTTTTCCAATTTTATGTTTCTTGAAAAATAATTTCCATTTTATGATGGAACTCTTATGGGAGCTACCTTCCACTACCTCTGACATTGCACATGACATTGCAGTTATTTAAAATCTCAAGATTATTTTATAACTTTCAGTAATAGAGACAATCAAAATGAATGTTCAATATCAAGGCAATGATTATCCCTCAAAAGTATAACCATGCCTTGTCCAATATCCCAGCAGTCACTGCTATGAAGTATTAATTTGCTTTTGCCATAGCTCCAGGCTGCATAAGTGCAAAATACATTCACTTTGAAATCATATCTGAGTGTGAATCATAATGGTCCAAAGGCATTGATCAAGTGACTTTTATCTGAAAATCAAACATAGTATGTTGCTCTTTGGTACTCACTCAAATATAGACATTTTTTGAGTAGCTCTATAAATTGGGGCTAGAAATATATGAGAATATAAAATGTGCATCCCTGAAAATCTAAACAATCTAACACAATGCCATGTTTTTTTGCTTAGTTTAGCTCTTTTTTCCCCTAGTTGCCTGTAGAATGGGTGAATCCTACCTGAGTTGTTCCGAAGATTTACATCATTTGGGGAAACCCTTGGATGTTTTCTGGATTAATCGACTAAACTCTTGTTAGTCGTAGAGGTCACCACTGTATTTAAGTCAGTTCTATTTCATTCTTCAGTTTATGATATTATCATGAAATCATCAGTGTAGTGTTTTATCAAACCAAGAATCTTCATTAAGTCCAAATCACAAAATTTTGTGGTAACTGGCAAATTCAAATAATTCTATGACAATCTATTAAATGTGAATTGAGATCCTTCCTACATGAAGGCAAGATGTCCTACAAGAAAAATGCCTTTGACTCTTGCTTTTTCCTTTCCCTTTCTCTTGTGAATCACTCTTACTTCATTAGCATGTATACAAGCCACAGTCTAGCTGGGCACAATTCACAAGCCACTTATCAAGCACAAACAAACTTTATTTTTAGAACACACACACACACACACACACACACACACACACCACACCACAGGAGCTCTTCAGGAATTCCCTCAGAGCCCAACTGCCACCACCTGCCCTCCCAGCCAGTCTCTCAACCGCTCTTGACCGGGATTGGTTGGGTTGCATGGGCAGAGCCAAAAGAGTCCTCCAATGAGCAGATTCGTGGTCTGAAAGGGTGGGGAAACAGCCCAATGAGCATCACCGCAGAGGAGCCAATCAGCTGGAAGTTTGTTGGGGCAGCTTTGGCTGTGGCTCTCAACATATACAGTACCCATAAGAGGAAACTCAAACAATAAATCAGATATGTTTTTTTTCTGATATGGTCATGGTCAATTTTCTATAAAACATGATTTGCCTCTTCTTCATAGGTAACTCTCCATCAGTGTACTACTGGGTAGGGTAGTCATACTAAATTATAAAAGGCTTCATGGCTTAAACAATAAAAGTTTATTTTCACAGAGTTCTGGAATCTGAGCATTCAAGATCAAGATTCAGCAGGGTTCAGTTTTTAATGAGCATACTTTCTGCCTGTTAGAAGGCCACCTTCTCACTGTGTCCTGTATTAGTTAGTATTCTCTAGAGGAACAGAATCAACAGGAGGTACAATTATAAAAATTGAATTTATTAGATGCTTGCAGAACCAGAAGCTGGATAGTTCACAATGGCCAACTACAGGCTGGTGAGCTGGAGGAATCAGTAGCTGTGCAGTCCAAAATACAAAAGCCTCAGAACAAGAGGGATCAACAATGCTACCCAAGTCTGAGACAGAAGGCTTCTGGAAACTCCTTCGAGAATCACTGGCATAGTTCTCTTTGGAAAAGTGAAGGAAAGAGAGTCTATTGTCCTCAGGCAATTTCAACAACAATCAAGAACCCATTTCAGAAGAAAGGAGTTTGCATCTGCTGCTGCTTCCTTATTCTTCCAAATTTTATTCTGTCCAAGCCTCCAAAGTATTGAGGGGTGCTGCCCATGCTTAAGGAGTGTCTCCACTCCAGTTCATTATCCTACAAGTCTATCATCTCTAGACACACCCTCATTGACTCAGCCCAAAGCCTCTTAATCAATGGCATCTCTTAATCCAATCAATTTGGCAATTCAAATTAACCATTATATCCGCACATGGTCTTTGCTCAGTGAATGAGCATGGTGAGAGTGTGAGCTCTCTGGCATTCCTTCTTAAAAGAACCCTAACCCTTATCCATTTAGGGCCCACCCTTATTATTACATTTAACTCTGATTATCTTCCAAAGTCTCTGTTACCACACACAGTCACATTAAGGGATGTGGTTTCAACATTTACTTTTGGGAGGGGAGTTGAGAATAATTCATTCCATAGCAATTAGATGCCTACTTTATTAAGACTCCTCAGAAGACTTCATTTGCATTTCTTACATGCATTTCTTCATGATCTATACTAGGAAGAGACTTATCTGCATTATAAGTCTAATTTCACTCTTCAGATCCTTCTAAGCCACTCTCATCATAATTGCAACCAACCAAATCTATCCCCCAAAGCCAATACCTTCTACTTCATTTATTAAATATGCCAAGTAAAATGAACATCATTAACCTAACCCAATGTCAGAAACCCAGAAAAAAAAAAAACAGTCACAGTCACCTCCTTTATTGTCATTCATGACCTGTGTGGAAAGGGAATAACTAACCCTCAGAGGTGTGGAGAGGCTGAAATCAAAAGCCTGAAAAAGTAATATTAAAAAAAATACAAAATACAAAAGACATGAAAAATACTTTTTAAAGCTGGGTGCTTGACAGGTGGAAGTGACCTGATGGGTCTGATCCTAACAAAGGGAAAAAGCCATGGGATTCTTTATTTATAGTAAAAAACACACCAAAGAAATTTATGCTAGGGAGGGTTATCCTTGGTAACAAGAATCCAGCACTTGTAGGGATGTTGGCCTGACTGGGGCCTTTCTACTTGCAAAGCCCATCTTCCTACTCCAGGCCTCCAGATGCCTCAAGGCTAGATGGGGCATTGGGGTCTCTCTACCTCCCAGAAATTACCTTTGAACATAGGGCTGTCTGAGCCAATAATTTCCAGGGTATCACAGAATTCTCTTTGAGCAGATGTTTGCCAAGTCAAGGAAGCAGTCTCAGATCAGTGAGACTACACTGATAGTTCTCTCAGGGGCTCATCTTCACTTAGAGATGGCTTCAGAGAAACCCACAGTTCATTCATGGCTTCCTACACTTTATCTCTGAAGTCTAGTCAATCACAAAGTTATATTGATTTTTAAATCCCACATGAATCAGTCTACTTCAGGTAATTTTCAGTGTCATTATTGAAATTCTTATAATCTCAGGCATGTTAATCCATCTTCCTGTTTCTGTTCTTGTCTGCCTGTAATTTATTCCCCTAATTGAAAACCATCATATGATTTTAAGGAGCTTCATAATCTCTCCTTAAGGTAACATTCAGAATCCTTTATGAACTGGCTTATACTTACTTTTCCAACACCAATTCTTAAAAATGTTTTCTTATGTTCTAAGATCCTACCCTTAAGAATGAATTGTCTTCTCTCAACTGGATCATATTTTTAGATCTCCAGAACTTTTAAAACATAGTTCTAAATAAAGCACCTTCTACCAATGTCTTTATTTCTTTTATCAAAAGCCCTATAATCATTTAGGACTTTACTTAAATACTCCCATCATCTTTTCTACACTAATTTCTTCAAATACATTTTAACCATTTTGATTTATATGTGATTTATATGTAATTACAATAGCTGCCTGTTTTCCCATCCATAGGAATAATTATTAATCCTATTTGGAATGAAAACTTATAATACAGAGCTGGGACAAAATTGGTTGCCATGTTTCTCAATGTGAGCAAAACTAAGAAAATGAGCTCTGAAATTCCAAGTGGCTGCAGAAACTATAGTATGCCAGATTGTGGTTTCCAAAATTGGTCATAGTATCTCTCATGTGCTCCTCTACAATGTGACTATGGAATTTCCTGTCCCCTCACTATGTAATTGGTAAGGCAGGATAGTCTCTACCTTATGCTTTAAAACTCATATGCTTGCAGCTTTAAAGTGCCATGTAAGAAGGCTTATTATAATAAGGTCAAATACTGTGTGAAAGCTGAGGCACATATAGACCATGTATAAATGTTGTGATTTGAATGAATGAAAGATCCTTCAGGTGATTCTGATTCCTATTTATCCAGTCACTGCCATTAATTGAGTTTGTCCACTTAGACCATCAGACTTGGTAGATCAGAGGCAAATAGTTCTGATTTTACCCTTTCTGAATTGTTAACACACAGAAACTATGAACATAATAAAATGGTTTTGTATACCACTAAACTGGGTGTGGTATGTAATGTAATAACAGAAACCAAAGGGTAGGTTAAAGAAAACACAATACAAATTTTATAAATTTCTTTACAATTTGGAAACCTAGAATGAGAAAGTAATGCTTTTTTATACATATTTTCTAGATGCCTTAATTTTGTATTGGCTTTAAGTTCAAAAGAAACGTTTTGCTAAAGTTAATAGAAATCTCATTTCCAAAATAATCTGATAGATGTGTTAAGAAAGTCTAACATGTTCAGATAGCCACTTATACTTTTGCTGATTCATAAATGAAACTCATCCTCCTAAACTGCCAAGGTAAGTTTTTATTTGACAAATGAATTAAAACCAATGCTCGAAGATTTTGTTGTTGTTTACTAGTTACTGATGAGTTTTTGCTTTGTCTTAGGTATTGTCAAAATTTTCATTCTTTCAAATATGCCCTCCAATAGTAAGCAAAAAATCACTTTAAGTCTTTTTCTTAACTTCTTTCTTGTTTTTATTTCCATAAATATATAAAGCCTTTTTACTATGAATGAGAAATAAAATCAATCAAGTCTATGAATAAGGTGACATTTCAGCTAAAATAGGAAGTTTTTTTGTTTGCCCAAACAGGAAGAAAAAAAAATTACCAAATCATTTGAGATTTTCAAGCATCCAACACAGAAGAAGAATTTAAGTCTTCTTTTTCTGCAGCTTCTTAAAAGATACCATGTTACTGCCTTTAAGAATTCAATTACATATCATGATATAATGAATGTATACATAATGGAACTACCTAAATAAAAATATTTATAGATTATTATACTGTAAAACATACATTATACATTATATTTTAAAGATACTACATGAGAACATTCTTCTAGCCTTTAAATGAAAATATCCCTTAAATGTAAACATTATAAATAGTTTTGTAAAATTGTTCATTATTTAAACTAAACATGAGAGAAAATTCAATTACTGTTTTTCTGACAGATAAAATGTGTTCATTTTTGTACTAACATTTAATCATTGTCCATAATATTTTAAATGTGTAAGATTATAGAAGTGTTCTTTTTTATTATACTGTTTTATTCTTATTCCATAGTATGGTTTATATATCTATTTACATAATGGTCATATAAAATTACATCAAGGAGATAATATTCTGAACAGATTGACTAAAACTATAACAATCCACAATTATTTAGACTAATTTCTCATGTTGTAAATAATGCTGTGCAAAACACCATTACATATATGTTTTTATGTGTGCTCATTAAATTATTTTCTTAGCTTTCTAGAAAGGATACAGTGTGTGTCATATGTTAGAAATCTGCATGACCTTGATGGATATTAACATGTTACTTTCTAAAACGGTTATTCAAGGCTACTAGTACATTATACATATGTTTTAGGAATACTGAAATTTTGTGGGCATAGGTTTATTTATTTAAGAAATATTGATAATTTAAAATGTATGAAATTATACCTTTTCTTATTCAATTCTAAAATCCTTTTATAATTTTAAAATATTACAGCTATATTGAGTTTTTTTTAATAGTTGTCCTATGGGATCTAAAAACTTCTACAAATTAATTGCATATTCCTCTGGTTCAGCTATGGAGTCAGTGAAAATCCTAGCCCTTCAAAGTAGTAGCTGTGTGACACTGAGCAAATGACTTGATCTCATTAAATCATAGGTTTGTTATCTGCAAAATGGAAATAAATTGTCTTGCCATTCTCATAATGGCATGAAGATTAAATGTGATAAGATATACAAACTCTTAGAAAAATAACTGATGGAATGTTCAATAAATAGAACAAATTGTTGATAACATTATACTGCATGTGTTTTTGTTTGTCAGAAAGTTGGGCTTATGACACTTTCAAGACAAGTGAGCATATATAAATTGCATGGTTCTGTAACCTTGACTCACACAGGATTTTATACATAGTAAAGCCCTGTACACTACTTTTCAGCAGTTTCTTTTTCCATAATTTCAGTTACCCAAGGTTAATCATGGTCTGAAAATAGTAAATGAAAATTTTCATAAATAAGTAATTTATAAGTTTTATATTGCACACCATTCCAAGTTCTGGAATGAAATCTCATGCCTTTTCAATCCATCCTGCCTGGGACATTGACCATCCATTCACACTGTATTTGCTTCCCATCTATAAATCACTTAGTTTCTCTCTAGGTTACCTAATTGACTGTTGTGGTATCATGGTGCTTATGTGTAAATAAACCTTATTTTACTTAATAATTTCCCCAAAGCACAAAAACTGTCATTATAGAAACTGTAGCACACCAAAGAAAGGCAGTAAAGTGTTTCTTTTAGGTGCAAAGATGAAAGTTCTAAACTCAATAAAGAAAAATATTGCATGCTGAGATTGATGAGCTGTATGAGAAAAAAACTCTCCTTGAAATTGTGAAGAAGTGAAAATAAATTTATTCTAATTTTGACATTGCATTTCAAACTGCAAACATTAGGACTCTAGTGATAGGTGTTTAGGTATGAAGGAAAATCCATACATTGTATGGTTCATTACTGTTCTTGCATTCAAGCATTTAGTGGGGAACTAGAGAAAGATCTCCTGAGGGTAGTGGGGAGCTACTCTCATAATTGTTAAACAACTGAAATGTGAATGTATGCAATAAAAGCTAGTAGTACATTCATCCCTCTTAAAACACTTGAATCAATCTTTTTTATAATTATTTGTTCAATTAAATATGGCTTCGTAAAGGTAAAATTGATAATTCAGCATAGAAGTGGTTTTATGGAAATTATTCAATTCTCATTTTAATCTACATAATTAATTTAAACTTTATCAAAGATAAGCTTACTTGGATGCTTTATTGAACAGATTGTGTACAGTTCTATAAAGATTAGATTTGAGTAAAAACTCTAGATAGCAATTTGGACCTCATCTCTCCAATCTTAAAAATTACATTTCTACACAAAATATCCTTCAAAAAATTGAAGATTTTAAAAATCTACAATTTCTAAGAAAAGCATTTATAATTTTATTATGTTAATCTTTTTATGGAGTATATTTTAGAACTTATTGTAATAAAAAACATGAACTAATAGATGTTTTATCTGCAGTAAGTTTTGGATTCAATCAGATCAGTACACAATTTCTACAAATGTTGTGCAAATTATTACTATATATCACAATTGCTTGATTGTAGTCTACTATAATGGGACTTACATAAAATGTATTCAGAAGCATTTCAACGTAGGGGCTGGGGATATGACTCATGCACAAGGCTCTGGGTTCAATCCCCAGCACCACACACAAAAATCATTTCAAAGTAATAAGTTTTGCAAAGTAATATGATATGTAGCTGTTGGCCATAAAAGAAATACTGTGCCAACCAAAAACATTGCATTGGAGGAGGGACTTCTAGTTTAGAGCTTAAGGATTGTTAATTGAATTTTCTTGGCTTAACCTATTTTTTAAAAATTTTCATTGAAAGAAAAACAGGTAGAGAAACAGCTATCATAACCATGACATGTAAACTATACTGTAAAATTTAAAAGATAATAAATTTTCATTACAAATAGGTTTTAAGTAAATGAAAGATAATTTTATTTTTTAATCAGATAATAAATTAAAGATTATTAAAATAAAGGTCATTTGATGGCTAAATGTAAATTATTGAAAAATGTATAGGACCTTGTATTGATTTGTAAACACAAAGAATATTCTTGTAGGGTATTTTATTTTGGAACAAGTTCTCTTATTTTGAAATAAAGTTTCAAATTATGAATATATTAGAGGTTCAGTTGTATGATTTATATAGGAAACCACCCTGTTCTTTGCAGGGGAAGATGCTAATGATAAAAATAAGAAATCTAGGAGAAACATCAATGAAACTATTGAAAAAAATGGTTGTAATAAGCTTTGGAGTGAAAATAGCTTAAATTAAGAAGAGTTCTCTTTCCTCACACTCTTCTCTCTGAACTGGTTTCATGTGGAAGAAGGAAAAATTAAAGAACAAATAATGTTGAGAAAATAATGTCATAGAAAATGCTAACATGTTTCAGCTCAAGTTCTGGCTATACTTGAAAGAAGACTGTTGCAGGTTAGGAGGGTAATGAGTAATTAGTGATCTGATATAGTGGGGAATGAGGCAAACCCAAGGCCTATTCAGATTATGCATAACCAGTCCTAAAGTATTATCTCTTTTGAAACCATTAAATGAGAAAGAAACCTGAAGTCAGCTGTTATCAGGTGTCTTAAAAATACAATAGATTCATAAAACCTGAAGCAACTGTTTTAAATTGCTTTAGAATTGCTTTTCTTATTTTTCGAAAAATACAGCACAATTTATATTTGAAAAAGACTGCAACTACACACAATTTTAAAGTTTAATTCATTTTAATTTTAAAAAATAGAAGTTAGCCAGCTGCAGTGGTACACACCTGTAATCTTGGTGACTTGGGAGGCTGATGCAGGAGAATTGTAAGCTGTAGAACACCTCAGTACCTTAGTGAGCACTTGTCTCAAAATGATAAACAAAATAGAAAGGATTAGGGATATAGCCCAGTGGTAAAGCACTCCTAGGTTCAACCCTAGTACTGTAAGAAATAAATAAACACAAAGAAGTCTTTTTAAAACACTTTAAATTTAATAGTAAAAATAGTAAGACATACCATTCCTTAAAATAGAAACATCAAAGTAATTTGTTAGATTGAATAACCAATGGAAGTAAATAGAGTTGAAAATTTATGAAGGAGCAGAGATTTATAATCATAAAATGAAAAGAAGATACAGCAAATAAAATTTGGTAAATATATCTAAAGATGCTATGATACTTATTCAGTGGTAAGGGAACTTGGTACCTGACTTTTTACTGAATACTTATAAACTTTATTAAATATATACACTTGTTTCATTTTTTTACAAAGAATTTAGTAATCATTTAAATCAATAGGCCTTCTATTGTTACTAAATATGAAATAGATAATGTCACCTGCATACTTTTCGTGCCAAAAATGTTTAACCTAAATTCAACCAAATCCATATCTAATACCTATTTGTAAAAAAAAATAGAAATAATAGAAAGGTAAGTTAAAGGTAAAATAAATAAAAATATTGATGTCAGAGCAAAACTAAAACCAAACAAACAGAAATAAAAATAAAACAGAAATGAGAGAAAAGTTTCAAGATTTAAAAGCCATTGAAAAGACCCAATAAGCAAATGTCATCCATGGCTATTAAGTACATTCTGTTAAGTCCCGATTTTGTGAAGACATTATAAATGATATTTGGGGTAAAATTGGCCAGAATATTGTTTTGAGCTTATGACAGCAACTTTCTTTATAAAAAATAATATTATGAAAACTCAAAAATATTTTAAAATTAAAAAAAATATATTCCTGGTTAAAACTCTGATCAGAGAAGAAGAAAATTTTTAAAATTAGATAATAAAATTAAAGTTGAAGAGAAAAGCAAATGTAGAGAAGGGAGAACTTCTAGATTTGTGACGACTTTCTCAGTCAAATATGATAATGCCAAATATTGCAATGACAGAGGCTGTCAGCACTCCATATAACCCGTAGACCTTAAGTTTCCGGGTACACTACCCAGCTTCTATTTGCATTTGTGTCTTTGGGGATGATGGCTTTTTCTAGGAGGGAGTTTCTCTGCCTGTACATGAAGCAAACGAGAATCATCAGGAAATTAAGAACTCGTGAGTAGCCTTGCAGATATAAATGATGAAAGTTAATGTTAATAGTCCACTTCCCTTGAACATTAAGAGGAATAATTCTCTTTTACACCCTTTCCCAGCCTTTCTCATTATGAAAAAGCTTCATTTGCTTACTGTAGAAACTGGCTTAATAATATACTTTTATTTTTGTCTTTCATTCATTCTTTCTCTTTTTCTTTCTTTTTTTTTTTTAAATGTTAATCCCTACTTCCCTGCAAGGATTTCGCTTGCATATCTAGATTTGTAGAAAACAATAAGAAGAGATTTGGCCCCAAAATTGGTCTTAAAAATAAATCTTCATCTTCTGTAGCTGGATTTTCTAGCCAGATTGCATGAGCTGTTATACAGACTGATGATAGGATACCAGTCTAGGCATATTGTAAAATCACAATTACTAGTTACCTCATTGTGAAGAATTGTGTTTTATATGCATAGGGGGTATACTGGCTTACCAAATATCTCATTCATTTGAAGAATTTGGTGACAATAATATGGAGAAAATCTGACAAGCTGGCTGTATTTTGTTCAGCACCATCAATGTTCTGAAGGAAGAAAATAGTTTTTTTAAGTGAGCTAACCAGTGACTCAGAGACCTGGTAAGAAAGACCAAAGACCACAATGGAAGCATTTTTTAAAAGGCCTTTGTTTTCAAAACAGGATCTGCAATTAGGCAGAAAACCAATTTCAAGAATTTGGTGGAATGAAGTGAAATTATTACCCTAGGAACATGTATGACTGTACTTGTGGTGTGACTCTACATCATGTACAACAAGAGAAATAAAAATGTTGTACATAATTTGTGTACAATGAATTGAAATGCATTCTGCTATCAAGTACAGCTAATTAGAAAAAATTTAAATAAAAAGAATTGATTGTGACAATATCAAGGGAAGGCTCTATTCACAGTCACAACATGTCTCCAATGCTAAAACCAAGACACTATCAGGATGTGGGATCCTGAATCCTAACATGGGAACATCTGGGTAGATGCACTTGAGGCTATTGGAAATACACATTTACTCTTTGTTAGAAAAAAGGAGCCCTTTCTAGTCTTCAGACCTGACAGAACCATACTTGAGGAGAGAGAATGAACTGTGTTATGTAATCTCTCCAAGATAACCCATTTATCCTTTCAAGAGTTCTAGATCAATAAATTATGAAGAGTCTACAAAGCCTAATTGCAGAAATACTTTTCTTGCATTGAGGGGAAATATAATATGCACAAAATGATCTGGAAGCTAATAAGATAATAAATATTGACAAGAACTATGAGAAAATGTTTTGAGGTGTGTATGACAAAGTATCAGGCTAGTTAAGGGAAATTTTACTAATTGTGTTACTCATATGCAAATCAAGGTTTATATTGTTAAAAACATACTGAAATCCAATCTAAATGCACTAACTGGATATCTATATGAAATTTATAGAGAATGATGACTCATTGGAAATGAGGTTTGATGAGTTTCCTTGACAGAACAAGAGGAGAAAGGACTCAGAAATGTGAAAATGTTAAAATAAATTTATGTCTTAAATATAGAAAAACCACCAGCTGTGTTCCCCAAGGCATTCCAGAAAATTCTTCACTTAATCAAAAGAAAAAAAATGTTATTAAGGGGTTCCAAGATGGTAAGTCAGAAGGAGACAGCATCCTGTGCTGCTCTGTGACTTGGGGTTTAAGTTGTGAGAAGAAGGCTTCTCTGCAGGCGACATTCCTGCCCCCATGCAGGAAGCACCATGCCCTACAGGTCTCAGTGTCAGAGTAGGTCTCCCAACTACTTGCCCAAGCAGAACCACTGGACACCTGAGTGAGACCAGCAGCAGCAGCTGCAGCACCTGCGAAGAACTTTCGGCCACCCACTAGAGCAGAAATCATGGACATCGCTCCCATGGAGGACACCCAGCAGCTTCCCATGAGTAAGAACTCTGGCTGCCACCCCCATGTGGACCCCTTCTACTAATGTGGGGAATCCACTGGTCACCACCACCTTGGGACTCTGCAGCAGCGGAAATAATTCCCTAAGCTCAGTAGGCTGCCTGCACCTGGGGACTTCGCACAGGCTCTGAAATCAGCTAACACTGCAAGCCATAGAGTGTGCCACTAAACTCATCATCCAACACCATCACCCAGCTCCCCCAACCCAACCGGACACCTCACCACTGAAAGCAGAAACCTCCATCTTGGGTCACCTTCATAACCATCTTCCAGGTACCCAGTTTTTAACTCCCCACTCTACCCAGAAGCCACTAACCTAGCACATTGACACCCTGGTTACCTTTACCATTCTGAGGGTGGAGATACCAGCTACAGATGATCCCACCTATTGGATGAGAATGGAAAAAGGAAAGATACTGATAACCAATCAGAATAAGCCCTGTGTCTTCCTTCAAGATTCTCTCTCTCTCTCTCCTCTCTCTCTCTCTCTCTCTCTCTCTCTCTCTCTCTCTCTCTCTCTCTCTCTCTCTCCCCCTTTCCTTCTTCTTTCTTCTGCCCTCATATCCCCAACATATGTCAAACCAATTACTTTGCATGAACTTGAATTTTTAGGTCTGGAGCATCCGAACAGTATATTACATTGTGTTGTACATTTTTAAAATTATTTTTTTAAAATTTTATCTTTTCTTTTTTTACCACCAATTTCTGCTATTTTAACATTTTTAAAAAACAAATATATATATATATATATATATATATATATATATATATATAGGGTGGGTGTGTGTGTTTTATGTACTTTACTGTCTTCCCACTTACTTGTCTACACAAAGGTACTTCTTCTCCTTTGTCCTTCTACTAATTTTCCTGTTTAGATTTCTCTTTCACACTTCCTAAGATATAACAACTCTTTATCCTCCCCTCCTTCCTCCTTAGCATATCATCTTACTTCTCACCCCTGGTTCTTTATCTACCATCACAAACTGTAAATGCTTTTATAAACCTATTGGATATATTGTAGATAATAATTGAATTCACACTTTCTGTACTTTGTGAATTGCAAATGTCTTACTAGCAAATATTTGTTTTTATTAGGGTGTATATGTTTTTTATACTGGGGTCAGATAACATTGTCCTTCACCTCAAAGGAGAGGTATTGGATTCCTACAGGGGCACAATAAGCTTATAGGGTAAAATCTGTAATGCCTAGGATCCACAGTGCTAGAAGGGAAGACATAAAAGCAATATGAAGAGACAAAGAGAGAAAGTGCCCCAAATAAATCAAGATACACATTATTAGAATCCATGGTCACTACAGCAGAAGATAAGACAGAGAAGGAGTGGAGGATGTACATGATTAAAATGTTCTGTGAATTAAAAAATGATACAAGAGAGCAAATACACGCAGCAAAAGATCATTTTGACAAACAGCTACATAAACAAATACCGGAAGCAAAAAAAAATACTTTGATAGGGAGATAGAGGTTTTTTGTTTGTTTGTTTGTTTTGTTTTGTTTTATTCCAACAGATATCCTTGAAATGAAAGAATTAATAAAACAAATTAAAAGTTCAATTGAAATCATCACCAACAAATTAGACCACTTGGAAGACAGGACCTCAGACAATGAAGACAAAACATATAATCCTGAAAAGAATGTGGACTGTAGGGTTTCTGTGTTTGGGATTGGGGTTCCTGATGACTTCATGACTGTGGCATTTTACAGTAGATCACACAAATAAAAATGGTAAGAAACCATGAGCAGAACATACAAGAAATTTGGGATAGCATAAAAATGCCAAATTTAAGAGTTATTAAGAGAGGAAGGAACCTAGTTCAAAACAAAAGAAGTGAGCAATATATCCAATAAATAATATCAGAGAATTTTCCAAACATGAAGAATGAATTGGAAAACCAAATTTAAGAGGCTTACAGGATGCTAAATGTACAATAGATCCACATAAAGGCACATTATAATGAAAATGCCTAGCATACAGAATAAGGAGAGAATATATCCCAGACCCTGAAAGCTAGAAAGTCCTAGAAAAACATATATCAAGCTCTGGAAGGAAATGAATGCCAATCAAGTATCTTACATCCAACAAAATTAACCTTTAGATTTGATGATGAAATTAAAACTTTCCATAATAAACAGAAGTTAAAAGATTTTACATGTCAAAAGCCTGCACTATAGAATTTAGGCAGCAAAATATTCCATGAGGAGGAAGTGAAAAACAACAATGAAAATCAGCAAAGGGAGGTATTACACTAAAGGAAAAATGAATCAAAGGACAAATCAAGTCAAGTTAAATACCAAAAATAAACACAAATGGCTGGAAATATAAATAATGTATCAATAATTACCCTTAATGTTAATGGCTTAAACTTACCAATCAAAAGACATTGACTATGAGATTGGATTTAAAAAGAAGACCCTACAATATGCTGCCTCCAAGAGACACATCTCATAGGAAAAGACATCCATAGACTGAAGGTGAAAGGTTGGGAAAAATCATACCACTCACATGGACTGCGGAAACAAACAGGGGTTTCCATCCTCATATCAACCAAAGTAGACTTCAAGCCAAAGTTAATCAAAAGAGATATGGAATGATTTTACATACTGCCTAAGGGAACCATACACCAACAAGACATAACAAATATAAATATATATGCCCCAAACAATGGAGCATTATGTTCATCAAATAAACCCTTCTCAATTTCAAGAGTCAAATAGACCACAATGCAATAAATCTGAGTGAGTTTAATATACCTCTTTCATCACTGGATAGATTGTCCAAACAAAAGCTGAACAAAGAAACTATGGATCTCAATAATACAATCAATAACTAAGACTTAACTGACATATATTGAATATTTCATCCTTCAATGGACAAATACACTTTCTTCTCAGCAGCACATGAATCTTTCTCTAAAATAGACCATATATTATGTGATAAAGCTACTCTTATCAAATATAAAATAATAGAGATTCTACCCAGCATTCTATCAGCTCATAATGGAATGAAACTAGAAATAAATGGTAAAGTTAAAAAATAAAAGCTACTCCAACTCCTGGAGAATAACTAATGCACTACTGGATGAACAATGGGTTGCAAAAGACATCAAGGAGGAGATTAAAAGATTCTTGGAGGTGAATGACAGCACAGATACAAAGTATTGGAATCTCTTTGACAATATGAAGGCAGCACTAAGAGGAAAGTTTATTGCATGGAGTTCATTCCTTAAAAGAAGAAAAAGTCAACAAATAAGTGACCTCACATTGCCTAGAAAAAGAAGAACAAATCAAAACCAAAAGCAGGAAAAGATAAGAAATAATTAAAATTAGAGCTGAAATCAATGAAATTGAAACAAAATTTAAAATTAAAAATTTTGACAAAACAAAAAGTTGTGTTTTTTTGAAAAAATAAATAAAATGGACAGACCCTTAGCAATGCTAATGAAGAGAAGGAGAGAGAAAACTCAATTTACTAACATACATGATGAAAAAAATCACAACAGACACTACAGAAATACAGAAGAAAATTAGAAATTATTTGAAGACTTGAACTCCAATAAAATAGAAAATAGAAAAGGCATTGACAAATTTATAGAATCGTATGATTTGCCCAAATTGAATCAGGATGATATACACAATTTAAACACATCAATTGCAAGTGAAGAAATAGAAAATGCCATCAGAAGCCTACCAACTAAGAAACTCACAGGACCAGAAGGACACATATCTGAGTTCTATGAGACCTTTAAAGAAAAACTAATACCAATACTTTTCAACTTATTTCAGGAAATAGAAAAAGAGGGATCACTTCCAAACTCATTCTAAAAGGCCAGTGTCACCAAAATCATGGCAAAGACACAGCAAAGAAAGAAAACTTCAGACCAATATATCTAATGAACATAGATGCAAAACTTCTCAATAAAATTCTGACAAATCAAATACAAAGACATATCAAAACAATAGTGCACAATGAGCAAGCGTGGTTTATCCCAGGGATGCAAGGTTGGTTTAACATACAGAAATCAATAAATATAATTCATCATATTAATAGACTTCAAGATAAAAACCATATGATTCTCTCAGTAGACAGTGAAAAAGCATTTGACAAAATACAACACCCCTTCATGTTTTAAATACTAGAAAAACTAGGGATAACAGGAACATATCTCAACATTGTAAAAAGCTATCTATGCTAAGCCCCAGACCAACATCATTCTAAATGAAGAAAAATTGAAGGCATTCCCTCTAAAAACTGGAACAAATTAGGTGTGTCTTCTTTCACCACTTCTATTTAACATATTTCTTAAAAACTGGCCAGAGCAATTAGAAAGATGAAAGAAATTAAAGGGATACACATAAGAAATGAAGAACTCAAATTATCACTATTTTCTGACAATATGATTCTATATCTAGAAGTCCCAAAAAATTCCACCAGAAAAATTCTAGAACTAATAAAAGGAATTCAGCAAAGTAGCAGGATAGAGAATTAACACCAATAAATCAAAGGCATTCCTGTATATCCGTGAAAATCCTTTCAAAAAGAAACTAGAAAACCTACCTCATTTACAATAGCCTCAAAAAATTAAATAAATAAAATAAAATTCTTGGGAATCAACGAAAGAGTTGAAAAACCTCTACAAAAAGAAAGAAAGAAAGAAAGAAAGAAAGAAAGAAAGAAAGAAAGAAAGAAAGAAAGAAAGAACGCTAAAGAAGGAAATTAAAGAGACCTTAGAAGAAGGAAAGATCTCCCTTTTTCTTGGATAGGCAGAATGAATATTTTCAAAATGACCATATTCCCAAAAGTAATATACAGATTTAATGCAATTTCAATCAATATTACAATGACATTCCTCATAGAAATAGAAAAGGCTATCATGAAATTCATCTGGAAAAATAAGAGACACAGAATAGCTAAAGCAAACCTTAGCAAGAAGAATTAAGGAGGTGACATCACTATTCCAAACTTTAAACTATACTATAGGGCAATAGAAACAAAAACAACATGGTATTGGCATCAAAATAGACTGATAGACCAATGGTATAGAATAGAGGACACAGAGACCAACCCACAAAATTACAGTTATCCTATATTAGACAAGGCTGCCAAAAACATAGATTGGAGAAAAGATAGCCTCTTCAACAAATGGTGCTGGAAGAACTAGAAATCTATATGCAACAAAATGAATTTAAACCCCTATCTCTCACCATGCACAAAACTCAACTCAAAGTGGATCAAGGACCTAGGATTAAAACCAGAGATCTTGAGTCTCATAGAAGAAAAAGTAGGCCCCAATCTCCATCATATCAGATGGGGCCCCTACTTCTTTAATAAGATTCCTAAAGCACAAGAATTAAAATCAAGAATTAATAATTGAGATGGGTTCAAAGTATAAAGTTTCTTCTCAGCAAAAAAAAAAGAAAAAATCAGTGAGGTGAATAGAGAGCCTACAGCTTAGGAGCAAATTTTTTCCACTTGTACATCAGACAGAGCACTAATCTTTAGGGTATATAAAGAACTCAAAAAGCTAAACACCAAAATAACAAATAACTCAATCAATAAATGGGCCTAGGAAATGAACAGACACTTCTCAGAAGGTGATATACAATCAATCAACAAATATATGAAAAAAAAATGTTCAACATCTCTGGCTATTAAAGAAATGCAAGTCAAAACTACTCTAAGATTTCATCTCACCCCAGTCAAAATGGTGGCTATTAAGAATACAAACAACAATAAATGTTGGAGAGGGTATGGGGGCAAAGACGCTCATACATTGTTTGTGGGACTGCAAATTGGTTCAGCCAATATGGAAAGCAGTATGGAGATTCTTTGGAAAACTTGGAATGGAACCACCATTTGACCCACATGTGCCACTCCTTGGTCTATACTCAAGGCACTTAAAAACAGCATACTACAGGGACACAGCCACATCAGTGTTTATTGCAGCACAATTCACAATAGCTAAACTTTGGAACCAACCTAGATGGTTGGTGAAGCAATGGATAAAAAAATTGTGGTATTTATACACAATGGAATATTACTCAGCAATAAAAGGGAATGTAATCATGATATTTGCAGGTAAATGCATGGAGTTGGAAAATATAATGCTAAGTGAAGTTTGCCAATCCCCAAATAACAAATGCTGAAGGTTTTCTCTGAAATAAGGAGGCTGATTCATAGTGGGGTTGAGAGCAGAAGCATGTGAAGATGAGAGGAACTATAGATAGGGCAAAGGGGAGGGAGGGAAAGGAAGGGGGTAAAGGGTGTAAAAAAGTTGGTGGAATGAGATGGACATCATTTCCCTAAGTACATGTATAAAGACATGGATTGTGTGAATATAATTTGTATTCAACCAGAGATACGAACACTTGTGTTGTATATGTGTAATATGAATTGTAATGCATTCTGCTGTCATATATAACAAATTAGAATTAAAAACAAAAACGGTGTTTTTAATACTACCATCATGATTTAGGTTTGTAGTAGCTGATCTCTCTATGCGAGGCTTGGTATTTCTTTATCTCCAGAGACAAGATGAGCATAATTATCAGTGAGCAACAAAACCAGAAAGGTGACCCAGAGATATTGACCTTCACAGATTTGTGGCCACAGATTTCTCACAGAAGTCATTTTTTTCAGATTTAACCCATTTTTAAAGGGAAAGTTAGGAACCCTGAAGCAAGGACTGTACCATGCTGAAGCATGTGCTTAGAGTAGCAACTCAAAGGGAACCAAAATGCCATTATGCTTCATCACACAGCTAGAAAGGAACACATGGAGTCCAGGAGATAGAGTTTCAACTTAGGTCTACCTCAAAGCAATTTAAAGAGGTCTAAGAACATGATTTATGCTTATATTGCTCTTGGGGTCATAATGGGTTGTAGATATACATCATAGCTATCAGAGCACAAATTTTGTTTCTGACTTGCGTTAGAAAATCTAGTGTGTTAGAATGTTCAAATGGAAATTCCAGAAACCAATCCATAATCAAGATAGGAAACAAGAAGCAGTGGGAAATCTCAGAATGTCAGAGATTTATGTGACAACTGAAGACTTCAAACATACAGCACAATGGTTCCCATCAATACCTGACTAAGTACTGGTTATTTTTTTATTTTTAGTCATGTACATGTAGGAGTCATTCAATTGACTATTAATAAGATCCAACAATTTTTAGAAGTGCAATAAATATTCAAAATGGCTTTGTGTATGTCTTTTTACTTGCTGAGAAATAGTAAAATTTCTATTTGCAAGCATTATTTTTAACTGTGGTTGAAGTGAAAATACTAAATCTGTGAATTCAAGAGATAAGTGCCATTTCTGAAAATGGAAAATAGTTTTCTTTTGTAAAATCAAAATATATAAAAAATATTAAGCATGCGATTGAAAGTGTTATCTTTTTTTTAAGCGTTACACTTGAATAGAATGTAAAAAGTGATCAGTCTTCCTTTGAAGACCCAGAAACTGCTTATCTGTAGTTGACGTAAAAGCTAGCTATTTTTATATGCAAGAACTAGAGCTAGTGCAAATGACTAACAGAGGACCATTGTGTGGGGCTATACTTTTACAACTGCATTTTAACTTCTTGCAGAGTTCTTAAAGAAAGTACTATAATGTGCATTGCCCACGTAGAGGAAAAGAGCCTACTTCTATTCTTAGATGAGTGTTTCATAAAAGCTCTTTATTTTTCCTTCCTTGGAACAGTTTGTGGTGGCTGTACTCCAAATCAATTATGGGTGTAATGGTTAACTAGGCTGAAATATGTCATATGCCATTTAAAAAGTTCCTTTTTGATTCTTAAAATTGGACAATATTTTAAAAACATGAATTATGAGAGGAAACCTATACCATAGAACCAACAGTTCATCAGAAATGTACATTGTTACCTTTAGAAGAAGATGTAGCTGGCTGCCTCTTTTCTAGTAGAACCCTCGTTTGGCTCAGGTAACCATTTATCCATCTTAATGCCTTGTGCATCAGAGGAAGCCAAGCTACCACTAACTACAGATGAGGCCCCAGTGTTTTAAAGAAAAGCCCATTTGCCTTGATAGTATTGGGATGGGATTAAATTCTGATCAGTAAAACATGAGGGGAATTCTCCCTAGAGCATCTGGGAAAAGTTTTCTAGTTCTTTACAGAAAACTATATGAAGAGATGGTCTCCCGCTCTTGTCATCCTGAAAGGTGACTCTGGAAACAGCTTTAAATATTTTAATAGACTCCTAAACATTCAGCCAATATAGAGTATAACTCACAGAAGAGATGGAAAGACCAAGCAATTAAGCTTACCATATTTTTAATGTGTGAGGTAATATATTTTCTTATAATAAAGTTAACTTGGGTAGTCTGCTACTTACAGATAAAAAGAATCTTGCATGTCTAATAACTGCATGTTCTATAACAATATTTCTTTTTTATTTCCCTTTCTTATTTTCCATTATTTCATTTATTTCAGGTACTTTTATATTCACCTACAAAGTCAATAGTGTCTTGATGGCATTACAGCACACTAAAATGAAAATTAAAATCAGAAAGATTGTAATTCAATATTACCCAGAATCATTTTTCTTTTTGAAAAATAGTAAATACATGTCAATATTAATAATAATTAATGATTGTTGAACTTATAATGTACCATAAACTGTATTGGGCACTTTTCATATTTTATTTGTATTACATTATTTATTTATGTAAAAGATGCTATAAAGTTCATAGAAGTTAGGCAAATTGTTTAAATTAATCAGACTATTAAATGGAAGAACCAGGATGTGCTCACCAGTGTCATTCATTTGCAAGGCCATATAACTTCCTCAATGTAATTAATTAAGTAAAACTATAAAAAGATGCATTATTTTAAGATAACCCTTAACCATTTTGGTAATAAGAAATTTTTTTCCCTAACCTATTTGGGGAAGTAAAGTATACTTATCTACTGTGGCAAAAATGATAACAAGATTATATTTTCTGTATTTTGCTGCAATAACATTTCAAAGAAATTTAAATGTTTCATTAGCTTATAATAAGAAAGATTTATTTCTTGCTCAAACTAGCTTTTCTAAAATTAAAATTCTATGGAAAGACTGAGGTAGTTTTACTTTAGGCCACTGGTGAATCCAGATATGTTCTGCAGTCTCACTTTCAGGAATTAGCAGCTACCCAGTTCAGCTCTGTATATGGCAGATGGCAAAGCACAAGGCCCGAAAAGTTTCTTCATCTTTTAAAGCTGAAACTGAGAAATGCCACATTGAGGCAATCCATTGGGTAAGGAAAGTCACATGGAAGTGCAAATCAAAGTGGCAAGGACCTGCACTATATTTTTAGTAGTAATGGAAGGAATCTAAGAATGAAAAGTTGCAGAATAATAATAAATACCAGCTTTTCTTATATATATTAACTACTATTTCTACAAACCAATGATTCATTTGTATTCATTACTGAAATACATATTTGCTCATGTACATATATACAAAATGAAATATACCCCAAAAGCTATAATATAAAACCTAATTTTCCAATTTTCTAGATAAAATACTGATTTTTTTCATATTTATTTTTCTTAATTTATCTAAAAAACTATATTTATATAACTATTCAGTCTGTTTGAAAATATTATGTATTAATCTCTTGATTCCCAGCCATGAAAAGTGAGACACATGAACACTTAACAACTTCCTCTCTACTATTTATTTTAAAGAACAACAGCCACAGAAATCCAGTTTGTATTATGCACACATAATTATATGAGTTTAATAACTTGAAATTATGTTATTTAAGTATAGTTTATGCAGTTCTTATATAAAAATTCTTCGGTTAGAACAGTTAGTGTGTCTCTTCATTTCTGTCAAAAGAAAAACTTTATAAAAACTAAATTTAGCAGGTGTTACATCTCAAAAAACCAAGTAGAGTTCAGAGCGCTCCCTGCCTCTAGCACTATTTATAGACAGAAAAAGGAAGTGACAGAGTAACAACCTGATTGGTTGTAGTTTGGCATTTACTTTATATGGATATGATCTGAACAGTTGGCAGCCTGTGGTTAGCTAAAGCCTGCCTACTTTGTTTGGCTGAGACTCAACTAGATGTTATAAGAATATACTTTAGTTAGGTTGCAGTTTGTTTTTTACTAAATTAGGTTGCAGTTTTCTATATACAAAGGGAGAATTAGGTTAAATTTAGCTAAACAATTTTAAAGTCATCTTAGGTTATTTTCCTGTGCTTTTCCATCTTCACCTCTATTATTTCATGTGACTGAGTGGAGTCGGTGTGTGATCTTCTTGAGGATATTTCCATCCATTTCCATTTGTCTTGGAATCTTTTCTACCTGGACACGCTGGACCAGGACTTCCATTTTAGGTAGGCATGGCGTGATTGGAGGAGGTAGATATTGTCCTTTACTAAAACATAAAAATGAACTATAATAAAGGAACTCTGAAGCACAATCCAATAGAGTCAGGAAACATCCTTTTCACACCTTGGATGATTGCAAATGAAATTCTGTACCTAGAGAAGAAACCAACAAAAGATACAATGCCTAACAAGTTCCTGTAATTTTTGTGTTGAAATGTTTTTAATATTGGGATGGATAAAGATGCTTTTGCTATTAACCCAGACCAATTTGGTTAAAGGATGTTTGGAGGAAACAAATACAATACAAATTATTCTAGCTTAAAAACTGACATATGATTCCACTTGAAGTCAAAATGGAATAATATATGCATACAGAGCCTATGTGTAGATCCATTTTTTTTCCTTCTAAATTTTCTTTGAAAAGATAGAAAATGGTAGTATGTGTGGCTTACTTTGTACATAGGTGAACTGTTGCTGAATTTTGTGATAAATTTCTCAAATGATAGTTCAGTATTAATTCATTTCAACATCTGGATTAATATAGATACAAATATACTATACATTAGGACCTACTGAGTAGATTATCCTGAATAAGCCAATTAAATTCATTGTGCCTACTATATTATTGCAATAATTGAAATTTATTGTCAAATTTCATCCTGACATGTATACCAAAGAAGGAGATTTTAAAAACAAAATATGACAAGTAAGTACAAGAATTTAGACAAATAAATATAAAATTATCTCTAGCAATAATTTTTATTAGAATTTTATAATATACAGCAAAAAATCCACCTACTTATTCACATTTATGCTTCTACTAAATTTATTATTTAATTTAATTAACTCTGTAGCATAAGAATTATTTTAATAATCCCATTTAGACACTGTAAATCATCCTATAATTTTTATTAGGTCAAAAGAAAGAAAATATTTTCAGATTGTATTCATCTTTTCTAAAATTTATGTTATTTTGTACATGATTAACTACTTTTACCAGTGATACCCTGTCTTTTCATTTCTCTCTGTCTCCATCTTGCCAGGAATTTTAAATAATTCAAGATTAAAACAAGTAAGTGCTTCCTGGGAGATGGAAGGGAAGATGTGAAGTAGGGTGCACTTGTTCTCAGGAGGTGGAGGATTTTCCACACATTAGAGACCCAGATTCTGAAGTGTTAGGTAAAATATGTACATGTTGAAACCAAAACAATGTAAGGAAGTCCTGAGAGTGGGTAGTACAGAAGAGATCGATTTAAAGAAATTCATGCCTTTGCAAAAGGAGTCTTTGAGCCATCAAACACACACACACACACACACACACACACACACACACAAGTGTGCATCTATTCTAATAACAAACTAGATATGAACCAAGGTTCCCACAGAAGGATAGGGCTTTGGCAAAGGAGTTTAGAATTTGAACTTTAATTTAAGGCCTCTCTGAAGAAATTCTTCAGCCAAGCCCTGCCTATCTATCCAGTAGTCCATTCAAATTACTAATCAATCAAATGGATTTATCCACCCATAAGAGTACAATTCTCACAATCTAATCATCTTAACTGTGAATAGTACTGCATTGCTTAACACATGAGATTCTGGGGAGAACACCTCATACTCAAACTATCATAGTATTTCAGTACCTATAAGTTATCACTAGAACAATTATTCCCTCCTTTTTATTATTGATATGAATTTTAACATTTCAAACTATTTTTTAAGTCACACTCCATTGTCAATATATATTCAAGTTTTTTTCTGATTTCTTATTTTATTGTTGTTTTTAGTTATACATGATAGTACAATATATTTTGCAAGGATGGCATATATCTTATTCTAGTTAGGATCCCAGTCTTATGGATGTACATGATTTTTTTTTTTGAGAGAGAGAGAGAGAGAGAGAGAGAGAGAGAGAGATCTTTTTTGTAGATGGACACAACACAATGCCTTTATATGTGGTGCTGAGAATCGAACCCGGGTCCCACCCGTGCTATGTGAGCACTCTACCGCTGAGTCACAATCCCAGCCCAATGTACATGATTTTGAGATTCACTGTGGTATATTCACATAAGAACTAGGAAAATGATGTCACATTCATTCTACTGTCTTTCCTGTTCCTATCCCTGCTTTGTTCTGTTATGTCTTTCCCTCTTTTCCTGTGGTAGTGATTTTTTTACTTTCATATTTCCTGTTCAAACAGCTTGTTTAAATATCTTGGATCAAGAGATACTTCATGATGGTACTATTGACGTTATGAACAGATGATTCTTATTGCAAAAAAAAAAATGTTGTACACTCGATGATGTTTATCTCTGGTGGCTACCAGTTAGATGCCAGTAGCATTCTACTGATATTAGTTATCACTCAAAAGTTTCTCTAAATATTGCTGAATATCTTCTCCTTCAAAAGGGGCAGATATTTCTGTGCTGAGAACCACTGGTATATAATAAGAAGTTTCAGGATTATACTGATGTCAATTATTTTTCTCATTTTCCTATATTTAGGACCATCTAACTTAATTGGACATACAGTCTATGGACATATCATATGAGACTGAAAATGTTTGGCTGTGAAGTGACAGGACCTACTGAAAGGGAGAATGATCACTTGTGATTTTTATGCTTTTGTTCTTCCCATTAAATATAGGTTTTGCATGTCTAAAATAAGAACTTAAATATCACAAAATCCAATCATGTAAACTTCCATTGGGATCAAAGTCAAGTCAGTAATTAGTGGATGTCCTTTACCACTACATTTGAGAAACTTAAGTAGAGTAATGAAAATTATTCCAGAATGTTAAGAAAGTTCATAACCTTAGGCCTTGGTACAAAGCTTACTTCAGGCATCGATTTCCACTGATTTCATTGAATTTAATTCCCACCAAGTAAGGTTTCAGGTTTCAAAGTGCATTTCCATCTTTACCAGTGCTTCTCACAAGTAATTGCTATTTTTATAGGTAATTACCATTTATATAATTAGATTAGGAAAGCTGGTAATTTAAAAGATGGCTAGATTTGAACAGTGACATTCTAAAGAATGACACTGCCATCATGCTTCTGTCATCCTCTTAAACTTCTTGAAGGAGTAGAAAAAATGAGATTGAAGTTATGGAAACAGCAGTATGGTTTCAAAGAGCCTCAGCTTTAACATGGAAGTCCAATAATAATTTTACTTTGCAATTTGCTGAGAGTAAAACCCTTATATCTGAATATTCTGTAACTGTTTTTCAAATAAATATAGTATACATTAATTGTGATTGTATTTCTTTGTGGAATTATTTTTTTTTCTTTTTTTTATTGGTTGTTCACAACATTACAAAGCTCTTGACATATCATATTTCATACATTAGATTGAAGTGGGTTATGAACTCCCAATTTTTACCCCAAATGCAGATTGCAGAATCATGTTGGTTACACATCCACAGTTTTACATAATGCCCTATTAGTAACTGTTGTTTTCTTTGTGGAATTAATTGCCAGGCTCTAAATAAATGCGAGAGCAGCACTGTCCATTATGGTTTGTGTGCTGGCATCTGCCTGATGGAGCTCCCCTGTTGTCTCACCCACCTGTTCCAAATTAACATCCAAATGCTCTTTTCCCTGGGGTTTCTTTCAAAAATATTTGCTTAGAAGAAAGGTGATACCTACTCCACCTTTTGACATTCTTCTAATATCCTCACTGAGTTCTTAGGTCATTATATAGTCCTTTCAGTGATGATTGGGGTTGCTGTACTCACACTCCAGGAGTTTTCTGTTAATATATCCCCTTAGAAAATATAATGACACAAGATGTTCATATATATCCACACTGTTTATGATTAAATTTAAAAATTATCAATTAAAACTTTCATTCTGTTTTCTTCAAAGTATGTATTTCTAGAAATGTAGGATTGTAGGATATAACAGTGAAAAAATAAATGAAGGGCTTTATGATTTACATTTCAATAAATGAGATACTCATTCTAATTCAAGTGCTTTTTTGTCTTTATAGTGAAATTTGCAACCCATTCTCTTTCTGCTGAATGTATTTTCCTCTTAAAAAATTAAGAGGGAAATAACATTTAATCACCAGACTCTGTGAATCTAGCAAAATTTCACATTCACTCCAAGAAAGTTTTTAGTATACAGTGGTTGCTCAGTGACCTGCCTTCCATAGATACCAAAATCTTCACCTACTCAAGTTCCTTACATCAAATGTATTATTTGCATGTAACCTAACCACACCCTCTTCTGTTCTTCAAATCATCTCTATGTCACCTATAACTAATGCACTGTAAATGCAATATAAATAGTTGTTATACTGTATTGTTTAGAGAATAATGACAAGAAAAGTCTATTCATATTCAGTACAGTTGTAATTCTGCTTTCATTCCACCTCAGTTGAACTGAAGGTTATGGAATTCATTGTTAGATATCTCTCTCTCTCTCTCTCTCTCTCTCTCTCTCTCTCTCTCTCTCTCTCTCTCTCTCTCTCTCTCCCCCCTCTGTGTGTGTATATATACATATATATAGATAGATAGATATAGATACCTTTGTCTATCTATCCTATCTATCTATTGAGAGTCAGCTCTCTCTTTCTACACACACACACGCACACACACACACACACACACACACATTCTGTTGTTTTGGTCAGTCATTCAAAATGTTTTTTAACAATTGAAGTAATTATTGGCTTTAGTTAGATGTCTTACCTTTCTCTGTATTTTATAGGTCACCTAATTTAGTCAAAAGTAAGGCTGGTTTTATTTGTAAGTGAAATGTAAAGACAGATATAGGGTACTGATTAAAGAAACAGAAAATTTGCCAAATACATCAAATTACTGATGACCCTTAGTCCAGAATCACTATACTTAGTTAATTCATTTAATGTGAAATAAGCTGAAAGCAACTTGGAAACACAAAGATATTATAAAATTGGGTATATGCTAAATAATGTTCATTCTTCAATAGCAGGTTTAGATAAACATGTAATAATCTGACATTGATGGTTATTTTAAATTATTTTAAATTGTTTGAACAGAGGAAAAATATATTTCCACGGAATTTCTTAATTAAACAGAAAGCAAACCAAGGGCTTTATTGGCAGTTTTAGTAAAAAGATGGCAAATATTTACAATTTGTTTTTCTTATTTACCATTAATATTAAGGGACATGATTCAAGTTACTTAAGTATGAAACACAAGGTCATCTGACCATTCTTTTTGGCTTTCTATTAATAGAACATCACCAGTGAATCCACATATTAACCTTGTTTATTATGCCCTTTTCTCAATAGGAGGAAAATTAATTCCTGTGTTAGCAGTAGATATATCTATGAGAAACAGTATAATAATTACTTTAGATTCCATTTTTAAATTTCCTTAATAATATTGTAGAACAAATACAATTTTATGATTTAGACAAGTGATTTTTTATTAATTTTGAAAAATATATTATTATTTGCTACCTTTAACTGAAACTGTAACAAAGCAATATTATGAGAGTGTGTGCAAGAATATAATTATGCATTTATTAAAAGTTACATATTTTCTATTTATCAATTTTATATTGCCTTGTTCTTTGACTTTCCCACAGAGTCTGGCATTCTTATTATCTCAAGAAAGGAGCATAAGAAATTAAAAGATGGGTAATTTTGGGTCTTAAATTTTAAATTTTTGTGCTTAGAAAGAAATAAAATGGATTCAAAAGTTTAAAAAAATATATTAAGAGCAAGGATTCTGTTATTCTTGATGACTGCCCTCTTATACCTTTTCTCACACACCCAAGAAAACAGAAAGGTTTTCCTACACAACAACCAAAGTGGAAGGAAGAAACTGGCATGATATTATAGAAAATAGTCTTGTACCCCTCAACACACACACACCCACACACACACACTTTGTTTGTCAAATTCTAAGTAAATATTTTATATTTAAGCATAAAAAGAAACTGATTCTAAATTTCCCATGAAAAGCCACCAAGAGAATGGATTAGAAAAGAATGCATGATATCTGTAGGCACATAAGACCAAAAAATATTTAGAGAGTTTTTCAATGCATGAAAATTCTTTTAAAAAAGGATTGTTCACCAGTTTCAGAGAACTGATGTGACTGATGGTCACATCAGGAGATATTAGAATACACATGATTACTTAGACAATTATCTACTGAATGACTATTTATAGCAAATATTTTTATAGACAGTAAGTCATGACTGTGAAGAATGGTCATAGAAATCTTTGCTTTTGTGAGAATTACACTCTAAAACAGTTCAATGGTATTAAGAACCAGTTCTTCATCTCTAATTCTTTAGCTTGATGTAATACTTCCAGAACATAAATTCAACTGTCTAGTGAATGAAAATCTGTTAAATCATCTCAGAGAACGGACTGTGATAAAAGTAACATCAAACTTGAAGATAATATTACAATTAAGTTGTTACAGAAAACCAAGTCAAATTCACTGAACCATGCTGAGTTTGTGGGCAGAGGATTATATCTACTCCTGAATATGTGAAACAGATAATGTTTAAGAACTAGGCATATGGAACATTTCTCTTACACATTAGTTTACGTTTCTGATGTTGTTATTGATTATTGAAATTAACAATAAAAAGTATACAAGTATGGAAGGAAGAATTCAGTTTTCCAATGTTCATTAATTTCTTCAACTCTTAAAATAATAAATTCCCTCCAAATTATATACAATCAGATCAAATTGACACCATATTAGTTCTTCAGATTCCCCAAACCAATGAATATTTATGTAAAACAATAAGACACTTTAAAGTATAAATAAATCCTTCATATTTATATATATGCACATTTAGATGAGCTATTTTAAAGCATCATTTTCTGGTCATTTGGTGAGACCAATTATTATCTCCACCATAGAAATGATGCTAGTGATATTCTTTATTAGGAATCTTATATAAAATGCTTATTTTATTTAGTTAGTTGCACTGATGTTTGGGGCATACATATTATCAGTATGTCTTCCTGTTGGATTGTCTCCTTTACCAATATGTATTGACCTTTAATGTCTCTTTGTTTTTTCTAATTAAATTGGGCTTGACGTTTGCTTTATTGGATATGAGAATAGGTATTCCTGCTTGCTTTGGGGTTCCACTTGAATTTTCAGCCCATGGGGTTTCATTCCCTGTAAGGGACATTGTTGAAGGCAACATGTAGTTCAGTTTTTTATATAATTCAATCTCCAATATATGTCTTGTAATTGGAGAAGTGAGTTTATTTATCTTCCATGTTGTTCTAGTGATGTATGACTCCTCTCATTTTGAGTTATTTCTAATGTTTCTTTCTTATTTGCATAGTTATACTTTTTTATAATTTTCTTTTTGTTATAACTTCTATCCTGTTGTTGATTTTTTCCCATATCAGAGTTTTGTTGGCTTTCTGGTGAATTTAGAAATTATTGCCCAATTTTCAATTATTTTAACAAATTTGAATAAGATTAAAAATTGTTAAAATTTATAAAATTTGACAGTCCTTGGGTTTTCTTTGTGGGATCATTTTATGTACCACTTCAATATTTTTAGTTTATGAAGATTAGTTCTTTTCTCAGGATTGTATATTTCATTTATCTCTCTACATATGTATTTATTTTTATTTTAAAATGTTTTCATTAGTGCATTATAGTTTTATATAGTAGTGGGGATCATTTTGACATAATCATACATGCATGGATGTAATTTACTCAATTTTAGTCCCTAGTACTTCTTATTTCTTTTCTCTCCTCCCTTGTGCTGTTCCCTTTCCTCTATTCTATTTATTTATAGCTTTCTTAAACTGGTGCTTTACAGATATACATAAAAGAATCTGCTATGGTATATTCATATATGTAGATAACAATAGTATAATTTGGTCAGTTCCATTTCTTTTTTCCCCAGTGGTGTTGTTTTTTATTTATTAAATTTTAATATTTTTTTAAATACAAGACAACAGAAAAGTGCATTTCAATTGTTATTACACCTATAGAGCACAATTTTTGTATCTCTCTATATAAAGTATGTTCACATCAATTTATGCCATTATACATATAATTTTTGCATTACAGTTCTTAGTACACATATATACCACAATTTTTCATATCTCTGTTAGTATATAAGGAATGTTGACACCCAATTCAAGTCTTCATACATGTACTTTGTATAATGATGACCATCATATTCCACCATCCTTGCTAATCCCCTTCCCCCATCCTCTCCCTCTCACCCCTCTTCCCTATCTAGAATTAATCTAATCCTCCCATGCTGTCCCTCCCTACCCCACTATGAGTCACCCACCCCCCTTATATCAGAGAAAACATTTGGCATTTGTTTTGCAGGGATTGGCTGACTTCACTTAGCATTATCTTCTCCAGTGCCATCCATTTACCTGCAAATGCCATGATTTTGTTCTTTTTTAAGGCTGAATAATATTCTATTGTGTGTAAATGCCACATTTTTTTTTCCATTCATCCACTGAAGTACATCTAGGTTGGCTCCACAGTTTAGCTATTGTGAATTGTGCTGCTATAATCATTGATGTGGCTGTGTCCCTGTTTTTAAGTCCTTTGGGTATAGTCTGAGAAGAGGAATAGCTGGGGCAAATGGTGGTTTCATCCAAGATTTCCAAAGAATCTCCATACTGCTTTCCAAATTGGCTACACCAATTTGCAGTCTCACCAGCAATGTATGAGTGTACTGTTTTCCCCACATCCTCACCAACACTTGTTGTTGTTTGTCTTCATAATAGCTGCCATTTTGATTGGAGTGACATGATTTCCAACAAGACTTATTCTTTTTTAGATCTAAGTTGCTTTTATGCTCTTCTGTGTATAGGATTCTTTGTAGTATCTTTGGCAATGCAGACTTAGTAGTCATTAATTTACTTTATGTTTATCTGTATCAGTCTTAGTGATTATTTTCTTTCTGGGGGTTTTCTGAAACTTTAGGGGATTTACTGAGAAATATGATGTTTTTTTGATTGAATTTCCTCTCAGTGTGATCTAGCATCTCTTTCACTGAACTTTTAAGATTTTTCTAAGATCTGTGTTTTCGACATTTTAAATTATAAAGCTTCATTGAAATGTTCTTTGTTCATCTTTTCTATTTGGGTTTTTAAACTTTTTCAGAACCTGGATGTCCATGTCATTTCCACTTTTTAGAAATTTTTCTATTATTCCACTAAATAGGTCATGGATGACTTTAGCCAGTATGTGTGCTCCTTGCTCAATGCCTAATGACCTTAAATATGGTCTCCTATGTTGTGCCAGATTTCCTGTACATTCTGATCACAGGGTTTTTAAAATACTTTCTCTTCAGAGATTCTGAATGTTCAAGGCCAACTACAATGTTTCCAAGACCTGAGATTCTGTCCTCTACTTGATATAAGATATTGGAGACATTCAACTGAATTTTTATTTGTCTTATTGAGTCTTTCACTTCCAAAATTTCTGTCCACTTGCTTTTCTGAATTCCTTTCCCTTTAATAACATGCTTTTTCATATTCAGAATTTTCTTTTTTGATTCATTCCTTAGAACTTCTTTTAACTCACTGATGATTTTAATAATCAATGGTTTGGATTCTTTGCAATTTCATCTATTTTGAAAACTGTGGATTGAGTTATTGGGAGGTTCTGAACTTTTAAAAGCCATTTTCTGGCTTTTATGTTTTTGAGGGGGATTATGTTTTCCATATCTGTTGTGATGGGTTATTCTTTTTCTATTATATGAACGTTTTTGATGAGCAGTTGTCTCTTTACAATCTATTCTGAGAAGATGGCATACTGTAACATCAAAACATTCATTCAGTTTAATCAAATATCTCAGTTCAACCAGTACTACTTTGAGAAGGGAGAATAAATTCCAGTAATAGTCACAACAATAGCAAGCCATATATCAGTCCTTTGGTATCTTTGGAAAGGTGGCTTCCCAATTCAAACTTCTACTTTGAGGGTAAAGCAAAATAAGATGTACCCATATATCAAATAATCATTCTGCTTTGCTGGGTATAAGTGTTCTCCTAACAAAACCAAATAAAGTAATAATTGCCTTTTTTAGGTAAGACAAAAACAAAAACAACTTATATTATGATCTATTAAAAATGGAAGAAAATTAGAAGCAACTAATAAGTGGTATAGAGGTTATGAGCACAGATTCTAAACTTGGAAAAATCCCTGAAATAATACTGAGCTGCCAATAAGGATGCATGTTGACTTCTAATTTTTTTTTCTTTTTTTATTGGTTGTTCAAAACATTACAAAGCTCTTGACATATCATATTTCATACATTAGATTCAAGTGGGTTATGAACTCCCATTTTTACCCCAAATACAGATTGCAGAATCACATTGGTTACACATCCATATTTTTACATAATGCCCTATTAGTATCTGTTGTATTCTGCTACCTTTCCTATCCTCTACTATCCTCCCTCCCCTCCCCTCCCATCTTCTCTCTCTACCCCATCTACTGAAATACATTTCTCTCCTTGTTTATTTTCCCATTCCCCACACAACCTCTTATATGTAATTTTGTATAACAATGAGGGTCTCCCTCCATTTCCATGCAATTTCCCTTTTCTCCCCCTTTCCCTCCCACCTCATGTCTCTGTTTAATGTTAATCTTTTCTTCCTGCTCTTCCTCCCTGCTCTGTTCTTAGTTGCTCTCATTATATCAAAGAATACATTTGGTATTTGTTTTTTAGGGATTGGCTAGCTTCACTAAGCATAATCTGCTCTAGTACCATACATTTCCCTGCAAATTCCATGATTTTGTCATTTTTTAGTGCTGTGTAATACTCCATGGTGTATAATATATAATACATTTTTTTATCCATTCATCCATTCATCTTTCCATTCACCACCTCTCACTGCAGCCCTGTCATTTAGTTTTCCTTCATTATTAAGTGGGCAAGGCACTGTATATGATAATTGTGTTCTCAATGATGGAACCTACTCAGAACACATTTAGCTTTCTATCAGAGTCACTGTTCCTGAATTTTAACATGAGGGACTATGCATAGGTGTACATAGTGATTTGAACTTGCAAAATGAAGCTTTTATTTCTTGATATTTGTAAATCCAAAAAGCATTTTACAGGAAAGTAATAGAATTTTTATACAGCTTGTTTAATTATAGATAGTTTTATATTTTAGCTTTGCTAACAAGGGCAACATGTTAATTTCTGGGTAGTGATATTTGTATTCTCTGAATCCATTCCCTAAAAATTAAGATATTTTAAATACCACTAATGTCTTTATATTGATTTCTAATAATTTTCAATACATTAGAAAAAAAGTGCTTGAGACATTCCACCAAGAATTATATTTGATACATAGGGATATCTTAACCAAAAATTGGCAAAAATAGCACCATGGTATAAATAAAAGACCCAAGGAAAGTAACTTGCCTTTTGTGTGTGGTATAATTTTAAAAAATTATGGTGAGTTAAAGTTATGAATTTAAAATACAACCAGTTCATTTATGTTATTTTACATAAGTTGCCCAAAGTTTTGAGTTTATGCAAGTCTAATGTTTTGGGGATCCATTTTATTCTTTTCAAAGTCTTTATTTAAAAATGTTGTTTTCAAGTTGTTGTTTTTAACTACCTAAACAATTTTCAATAGTACAAACCATATATTGTTGGACAGAAGATTCAACTATGACTCAGTTGTTACAGCTTCTGTATTTCAGTGTAAGTTCAACAAAGGAAAGTTTTACAGAAATATTTGAATTTTGAATTTGAGGACAATAACAAGAGTATTAAATGTGCTTGGTTGCTATTAATAATATTAATTAACTTTGTTTCTCCTAAGTGCTATATAATCCTTTTTAGGATATGTGATAATCATTTTAGCATGTCTAAACGTTTGACATTTTAGAAGGTCCCATCTACCTATTGAGCCAGCAGAGTAAATTAGTACCTTCCCAAAGTGGGCATGGAAGCCAAAGAGAAGCAATGCAGATTGAAGACAAATCCAGTGAAATCAAGTTCTGGGTGAGATAGATATGAATCATTCAACTTAATAAGTAATTAAGACACTTAGGATTTATCACGTGCAAGATCCCACTTGTTTTTGTGCTCATTTATAGTCAGATCTTCAGGAAAATAATATATGAGTATATAAAGTCAATGCAATTAAAAAGACGTAAATGAAGTAGAAGAAAAAGAAACCTTTGAACATAGAATTTTTAAAAATGAATGGCTGAACTAAAGAGAATGGTCTTACAAGCTGGGCATTGTTCACTCCAGTGATACCAGAGACTGTGAAGGATGAGGCAGGAGAATCATTATTTGGAGGCCAGCTTCTGCAACTTGTTTGAGATCCTGTCTTAAAATAAAATGTAAAATAAGGAAAAAAAATAAAGACAGTGATGTAGCTCAGTGGTAGAGTAGCTCAAGTTCAATCTCTGGTATCACTCCAAAACCAAAAGAGAATGGTCATAGTAAGAACTGGCACTGGAAAAATTAATTGTAAAATATATTTCAAAGAACTGATGAAAATATAAGACAGTTACAATGATAAATGAGAAATAAGCAATTAGAGGAAATGGTAAGACTTTTTTCATCTGTGTCATCAGTATTCATACCATAGATTACATAGTCATATACTTTTCTTCCTTTCTTCAGTCCTGAGAAAATGCAGTACCTTCCTCAATTTGCTACATAGGTTTCATATTTTCTGTTGTGCAATATTTTGTTAAGGCAATATATCATAAGTGATGTTTTTCTTGATTTATGGGTGGCATAACATTTTAATAAGTTTTACTAATCCTATTATATATATACATTATGCATGAAATTATTTTTCTATTTTACTAATTTAAAAATTGATTTCAAAGTGAGGATATAGTCAAAAGTATAACAATAATTGCGATTTTTTTAAAAAAATGTTATATAATGCTATATTATTTTTATAAAGATCTGACAATATAATGAGAAAGAATATGAGAGGGAAAATACATGTGATAAATGTCCAATGTCTTAATTTTATATTGTTAGAAGTTAAGACCATTGTTAAGACCAAATGTCCATTGTCTTATTTTTATATTGTGAGAAGTTAAGATCATTCGATGAATGATCCAACTATACTTCTGTTTATTCTTGGCAGATTGGACAGAAACACTAGTTCCTTGCATATGAGTCAGACTTTTTAACAAATAGTTCAGAGTTATGATATTAACATTTGCTATGGAGTATATATGACTTGTTCCCTAAAGTTTCATGTACCAATGCAATATTATTAGAAGTTATGGAAACCTTGAGAGGCTATAATACCTTTAAAAACTATTGGGAAATAGTAGGAGATGATGATCCTTGGGGGATCACTCCAGAAGAATTAATGCCTGTCATATGGTGTTAGTGGGTAAGGACTAGATTGCAGGACTGGATTGTTGTCACCAAAAGGTGAGTTGTGATGAAATTGAGTTCAACCTTCTTTGTCCATTCTCAGAAGTTGCCCCTTTGGGAGTGCTACCTCTACTGGGTGTCATCTGCTACATTAGTACTGAGTGTGAGGCCCTGGCCAGACACTGCTGGCTGATTTTGAACCTCCTGCTTCCAGAACTGTTAGCTAAATACAACTTTCCTTTACATTGCACCAAGATTCACATATTTTGCTTTAGCAAACAATGCAGACTGAGATAACATGATTATTTCATGTGCAGAAAATGTACTAAGAAAATCATTTTGGAATAGTGTTGATCACAAAAAAATCCATTGATAGGAGTGAATAATTCACATTTATTAGAACTTGGTAGAATTTAATTTAATTGCTTTTATATATTATGGTCTTATTTACAAAAGTCCAAATAATACTGCAGGCCTTGAGGGATATATATTCTCTGTAGAAATTTCTTATCATTTCTACTATATGTTGAAAACAGCTATAGATAATATATATTTTTAATTGGGCATAATCATCTTCTGATATGTTAAAATTTTATATACAAATATAAGTAGTGGATATATTTTATCAAGACAGAATATACAATTTCTAAGAGATAAGTTGTTTTTAAATTATTTTCATGAAACTGAAGGGAAATTGAATTCCCATTTATTGTAAATGGAAAGAATTATTGTATAAATAAGCATTTGCAATTGTAGTTATTATCCCTCAAGTTATTTTTTCTTATGTGACATTTTTATTCATTGATTCACTCACTCACTCATTCACTCATCCAACATTTTTTGAACATTTATTTTGTCCTAAGCCTTGTGATCAACATTAAAATGTAAATGAATAATCTGTTCATAATTCCTATCCACAAGGAGCTAAAATTTAGGGAGACATAAATACACATTTAAAAAATAACAAACCCTCATCATTTCTTTGTGACAAGAACTTTCAGAAACCTCTCATATCTATTTTGAAATATAGAAAGTTATTGTTATTGCAATCACCCCACTATGCAAGAGAACACAAGAACTTATTCCTCCTGTGTAGCTATGACTTTGTAGCAGTTTTACCAGTTCTGCTCATTTCCACTCCTTTGCTCTTTCTCTGGTGACTATTATTTTACTGTCTATGATTATTTTGTTATATGCTAATAAATAAAAAATACCTAAAAATTTAAAAGTTGCTATAAGTGAATAAAATTTTTGAATAAATACAAATAATCAGTGGGTATTAATTGAAACATTCTACCAAAACATACAAAATTATAAGGTCCCATGTAGGGATCAATGAAAATTAATAAGGTCATAGTTGTTTGAAACCCTGTGCACTTATATATAATCTCATAAACTATATTTAGATTTTAGTATACGGGAATAAAAACAGAATTTTCTACTACAAAACACAACATGCTTGGGAAAAGGAGGATTATAATGAATTCATGGTTTTAATTTATTTATGTTACCTTTAAATTGCCAGAATTACTTTCTTTATAAATCTTTTCATTTTATACCACTATTACAGCATAAGTTTTGGGGAAACTTGAAAGCCAAGAAAAATGTAGACTGGTGTTCAAATCTATAGTTATTAACCATTTTACTGGCATTTCAATTTGCCAGTATTCCCTCAGGTGATGCTCCAGCATGTGTATACTGTATCTCACCTCTCATTTGACTTTTGACTGAGTCAGTTCTTTTCTTTGTGTGCACAGCTCACGTGTTGCTCTGAATCAGCAGCAGATGATAGAAGGTAACTCATGAAAAATAATCCATCTGATGTACTATCTAAGTTTAAATGTGCCAGTGGACAATGAATTTATTTGGTATTATATAAAATACAGTCATATAAATCTCCAAAGAAAAAAAATGATATCTGTACTCTAATACATTTGCATTCTTCTGGCTGACTGAATGGGAGGAGACCTCTCTATATTTAAGATGCTCTGCATTAACTTCATTGCCTTTCTTTGTAGTTACAGTTCTCCAATATGTATTAAATAAGAAAATTTGTATACAAGCTTTTTAGAAGAATTATATTATTTTTAAGTCCCCATATAAATGATTCATTGTATTCTCGATTTTTCACTTCCCATAATATACTGGAAATGTTGTTAATTTCCATAAATTAAATGTAAATACTTGGAAAGTAAAAACTGCACATAAAAGAACAAAATTATCCTTTATCTTTCATCATCTAGAACAGCAGGAAGAGACTACAAATAAAGTAAAATGAGAAGGCCCCCTTAGAGAGATATAATATTTCTAAGCCTTAGTAAACTCAATTACTGTCAGTCAAATGAGGCAAGTGGGCAAAGTCACTGTAAATTCTGTTGTCTCTCAGTACTGTAGCACAGGAATCACAGCTGAATAATGGTTTATATCTAAAATATTCAAACATACTTCCCCTGTCAAGAGTAAATAAGAATTTATTTTTCTTTGTGTTTGAAGTCAAGCTTAATTTGAGAGCTGAATGTGCCTGGCTTCCTAAAAAAAAGTCTTAGACATTAGAAAGAAGCAGCATGATAAAATTTTAAAAAATTAGTAAAAGATTAACTTTGATTCAAATCTTAGATTAGTCATTTACTAGTTACTTGACTGTAAGACAAGATGATTAATCTTTTTTTATTCCAGTTTCTTCAAATAGAAGGAGAAAGAGAAAATCTAATATATTTGAAGCTTTTTGAAGAGACTGAATAATATGTTGGAAATAAATGTTATTGAAGCGATAATAATAAAATATGTTATAAATAAAATACCCACATTTAATATGCCTAGTAATATGTGCTTATGATTTCTAAACTTTATCATCATTTTATAATTTTATGATAATGAAATATTTTACTTTCGTAAGTATGTTTATTTTTCCAATCCATATGCAAATATTTTAACTCTTTAATTATTGGTTATGATTTCTCACCATATTTACTTATTACATTATTCTATTTATTTACTCTTTTCTTTATATCTTGTAATTACTTGACTAATTCAGCAATTATTTTACTTGTAATTACACAACCCCTTATCATGTCCCATTCATTGTTCTAGGCAATGAGACATATTAATAATTATTAAAGGAGCATTGAAGTTTTGGGCTTATTTTTCCCAATGTCTTTTTCTAAGAAATGTAAAACTTTTGAAATATACCGAAAATTATAAAAAAAGTTCACCTATGTTCATTTACCCTCTTCCTTGCATTAAAATGTGATAATGTTGTTTCAGTTGATTTAACTATATGCATACAATCATAATACATGCTTATATATTCAAATCATTTTGAAAGTAGCTTATAGACATCATAGAAGAAAATTTTAAATATTGCAGTATGTATCACCTACAAATTTACCAACAAAACAACTTTTGGAAAAACTAACCATAATTCCGTAAGATTTTCTAATACCTGATCTATACTTCAATTTTCTCCAATGTACCTAACCTACTTTCATATATTGCACTTTTCACATGAGAATCAAAATTACTTAACCATTTTTTGCTGAAAATATTATACCTAGAATTTACGCTTAATAATAAAATACATTTTTTGTAAGGCGATCTGAGTATAACAGGCTATTTTCCCAATTATAAGATTGCTTCTTATTTTATATTTATTAGTCTGATTTCTATTCTAAAATTATTTTTACTACTTTTCCTAATATCAGTAGACAATCACTGACTTTTTGAAGAATACATACTCTCTGCAACTTACTGAATTGTATGGTATGAAATTTTCATAGCCTTTTTATGTATCTGAATTATTTCAGCAGAACATATTTCACATAGCAAATTCCAAAGGAAGGTTTCTTGATAATGTAAGGATAACAGTCGAATTAATAGGAGGATTTTTAAAGTCATTATTCTGCATCATTGACTTAAGTCTTTACTAAGGGTTTTAATAACTTACAAATATGGACACAGAAGTCCAGTAACAGTAAAGAAAGTAATAATTACTACTTATACAGGAAAGGGTAACCATGTGTCATATTACCTTCATTTAACTTAAACACTGGACAAGAAACGACTTTTGTGAAAGCAGGTTTCAGCACATTCTAATATTAAAAACTATAATTGAAGACTGAAAGGAGAAGAGGAAAATATGGAAAAAATATGTGAAATATTCTCAGAACTTAGAGAATCTTACACCTCATTTGGACAAACCCCCAAAGTAATAGAATATTGTGTGTCTATAGTTGATGTATTATTTTTTTATAAGTCCCTTCTGCATTATCTGTGTTATTTTTCTGTGTTAAATTATGATTCTTTTCCCATCCCCAGGATGACAGGGGGAGTCTATATGTCTATATATATAAACTTACCTATACACATCTATCTATCTATCTATCTATCTATCCATCCATCCATCCATCTACCCACATATCCATCATCCTGCATGTAAGGTAGGCCCTAAGTCACATGGAAGTGCCATCATAAGACAAGGGCAGAGGCACACCAAAAACAAGACCGTGATGTGGGAAGCAGATAATGGCCAAGGGACAACTGGAGCCTGCAATAGGCCAAGGGACACCAGGGGCCACCATAAGCTGGAAGACATGGAGGATTTGTCCCTGGAATTTCAGTGGAAGAATGGGCTTGGTAATATCTTGACTTTGGATTTCTGGCTTTCAAAACTGTGAGAGAAAAGCTTTCTGACACTTCAAGCTACCACAATTTTTGAACTTTGTTAAAGCAATCTCCCAACACCAGTATAGCCATGGTAACAAATATTTTATCTACTTAAAACAATAAGAAAAATACATCTCTGTCATGATATGGTGATCACAAAACTCTAAAGTACCATGATACTTCAATAAAGTATATTAATCCATGTATAAATTATTACTGCTCTTGCATGTGGAGAGTTTATTTTTCATATACAAAAATTCAGAAATTTTTATGTTTTACTTTTTTAATACCCACATTCTCTGATATAGATTTTTTAATTGAGATATAAAATTTTAATGTTTTTATATGCAAATAATTATTAAAATAACTGTTAGTATCTTTAAAAATTGGAGGAAAAGAAATATAACTCATTACTGAAATCTTCTGATCTTTTATTGCTCTTAGTTAAAGAATAATTAAAAGTACATGATATTTTCCAGTGCTTTATAAGGAGAAAGGACAGAATGTTGTATAATTTTTATGATAGCCAATAATTATTTGATTAATATAATAAAAACAGATAGTGGAATACTGGAAGGCACAATGTGCTATGCCTTGATGAGGTCCAAATGCTTACAGACTGGTCATATATGCATGGTCAGTTAAACCTCATCAAAACTTGGAAGATTCATAAGAATATATAATATTTTAAGTCCATGTACACATTATGAGCACTATTTTTGATAAGATTTGAGCAGGCTATAAAAATTCTTATACAAATATGTATTAGTTCAAATTCATTTCTTATTTTTGAAACTAATACAAAAATAGTTATATGTAATATTTCTGATAACTATATTGTTCAGGCTTCACACTTGTTTATTCTTTTCATTTGTCCAAAGTATCTCTTCTGTCTTTGTAAAATGTTCTGTGAATAAAGTATTCTGCCTGATGCAAAGTCAGTCATTCAAAAAAGTTACTTTCTCAGATGATGGAACAGCTCATACAAAACCACATCTCCTGCCTTATACATATCCACAATCTTGAGTAAAATGTACGAAGCCCTGTTGTCAGAGTTTGAATATCCTGCAGGGCAAGACAATGATCCTCAGGAGAAGTATAGTCATGAGGCAAGTCTCAACATTGCTGTGGCCCTTGGCCTCTCTTTTCTAAAATATGTCAGGCACAGTAGTATCTATTTGACCAAGCTATGAGATTCTTTTTCCTTAAGTTATCTTCTGTTTTCAAATAGTTTTGATTCTTTTCTTTTGCTCTCCCATGTTTTTAATCTTCTGCTCGACAGTATCTTAGTTCTCTCCTCAGTACTTGACACATCTTTTAACATGTATATCTGTTCTTTTCTATTCCATCATTATTTGAATTAATTTTCATTAGAAGGGTCTTTCTGAAATTTATGTCTGAGGTTGATGTTCTTAAGCCTTTCATTGATACCTTTTTTTATTGAGTGACAGGTTGTCTATTTTTGGACTTCTCCTTTTAATTTGAGTTTACATATTTTATAATTACTGAACTTACCTTGATTATAAATGGTTGTATTTTGCATGTGCTCATTCTTCTATCTGTATTACAGTTTTTAAGCTTCTTACCACTATAGCAAATATCAGACATAGTTGATTTAGGAAGAAACAAGCTTTATTTTGGTTCAATACTTCAGAGGTTCCATTTCATGATGGATAGGCTCTACGGCTTTGGGCCTGTGGTGAAGCAGCATATCAGGAAGGAAACACATGTCAGAACCAAATCACTAACCTCAGAAAATGAAAAGAAGAAGAGACAGAGGTCACACAATGAACTTCAGGGTCACACCTAAAACCTAATGACCTAAAACCTCCCACTAGGGTACACTTCTTAAAGGTATCACAGACTGGCAACTAAGCCTTAAGACATGGGTCTTTGGAGGACATGAATTCATCAAAACTGTAGTACCAACCTTCTGCCTATACAGGCATTCTGTTGTCTCTTTCAGGCCTTTTTGGAAAAGGTAACTCCTACTTAATTATATGACAAAGAATCCATCACATGCTCTTCATATAGAGTTGTATTATCTAAGGGTAAGCTATAGTACAACAAAAAGGCAACAGACAAATAACAAAGTTTTTTAAAAATAAATGAAAATATTTTCTATGTTTTTATTTGATGTGTGTGTTCCAGGCATCAAAATGTTTGTCAAGGGAAACATAAAAATTTAGTTAGCCTTATTTTTCAAATATAGTATAATAAATAAAAACCTGATCTCAGGAGTTTCACAGTCTAAACTGAAGTCCAGACTCTGCCTCCTATTACCTAATTACAACTGTCTTCAATTCCTCCAAAATAAAAATATTTGGAATAGTGCTAAGCACATTACAAGTGATAAATAAGTATTGCTGCACTTATTTATAATTATTAGAAATCATTTTAATACTTCAGTTCTTGCTTCAACCTTGTACTTCATGACCATGTTTTATGTGTTGGTCCTCTGATAGACTCTGACATCATCAGAAATGAACTATTTCATGCTCTGTTGCACTTATCTGTTTATTAATTTAATTCCCGCCAGATTATGAGAACCTTGAAGGTAAGAATTCTGACTTTGATCAATTTCATTGTATATCTTTGCTTTTCCATAAGCATGCATCTAACCATTTTACTGATATGTCCATTGGCAGACTTGAAGAAATTCTGAAATGGAGGATGAAACAAACTTACAAGAGATAAAAGAAATCCAGAAATGGGTCCAATATAGAAAAGAGGTAAATTCTGAGATTGAGGACAATGTTAATAAATATTACAACGTGGAAGAAGTTAAGCAAGAGAGGGAGAATTAGTATAATAAGGAAAGTTTTATATAATAATGCATTGATTCAATTTTACTTTATCAGTATAATTTGTCCAGTCATAGACCAGTTCTGATTGCTAAATATACTATCTTCACTTATAGATCTCCTTTAGTACAAAGAAGTATACCATGTAGCCATAGATATTCATTAAATGTTGATAATTATATTAAGAAACAGAATTCTTAAATTCTTATTTCTCCAGCATTATCTGCTATATCCAAAAAAGAAATAAAACCTTTATTTGTTGTTGTTGTTAACCAGGTACTGAACCCAGAGGTGCTTAACCACTGAGGCACATTTTTATTTATATTTTAAGACAGGATATTTCTATGTTATTTAAGACCTTTCCAAGTTGCTGAGGCTGGCTTTTAATATGTGATCCTCCTGCCTCAGCCTCCTCAGTTGTTGGTATCACAGGCATGATCCACCACCACCTTTCAAGTTTCATATCTTATATATGTATTGAATTCTCTGGCTTATCATCAAATACTCCACACCTACTTGTCCCTTATTGCTATACTAAGTCCCCTGCAAGAGTGCATTTTATCCAGAGGATACAGGTCAAAATGAATATGCAAACTTGGTAAAAAGAATATTAGCAGAGTTTTTTAACAGATTTTGAACAGATGTTCATATTGTATAAAATATGAACAACTAAAAAGCCATATGAATTAATGTTTTTTAAATTGCATAATGAACAGTAGTACACTGAGTAAAAGTCTGTGTACTATAAATTAATTTATTTTAATATACTTGATTTAGAAAAAATAGTATGTATAAAAATATTTTAAATTTACTTAGAGTGTATTATCTTCAGCAACTATATTGCAGTATAAATTGCTCATTAGCTTTTATATTTTTCTAAAATAAGAAGCAAATGTGTCACTATTACCTATATTTTAATACTGTCAATATTTAAAAATTTCATGAGTTAGTTAATCGAAGTTATAGCCTATACCACTTTTGGAATTTGTGATCAATTGTCAATCTTAATTCCATGTGGGGCTGTTTTTTTTTTTTTACCTTGCACACAATCTAAATCCAATCTTCACTCATAACCTCAAGAAAAGAGAATAAAGAGAGATTTTCTGATAGTAATTTACAGAATATAGTACTTAGCAAAGTGTCAGATATCATGTTTGAATAACTGTCATGTTTCATTATCATCAAGGACATCTCTAAAGTTCAAGTATTTTCATTGACAACACATTGTGAGATGCAGTGATTAAGCCTTAGTATTATGGTTTAGACACAATGTGTTCCCCAAAAGCTCATGTGTTAGAAAATTCAAGAAAGTTTAGCTGAGGTAGTGGCACATGCCTGTAATTCCAGTAGCTCAGGAGGCTGCAGCAGGAGGATCTTGAGTTCAAAGCAAAAGCAAAGTGCTAAGCAATTCAGTGAGACCCTATCTCTAAATAAAATAGAAAATAGATCTGGAGATGTGCCTCAGTGGTTAAGTTACCCTGAGTTCAATTCCCAGTACCCCCACCCCCCAAAAAAGAAAGATTGGTAGTGAAATAATCAAATTATGAGAGCCTTAACTTAATCAGTGCACCAATTTAGTTGAATAGATTAACTGGGTAGTAACCATAGACATGTATCATGTGGCTGGAGGAGGTAGGTTATTGGGGATGTGCCTTTAGAATATATATTTTATCCCTGATGTAAACTGTGCTCTCTGCTTCCTGGTGCCATGTACTGGGCTGCTTTTCTCTACCACAACCTTTTGCCATACATTCTGGATCTTGGGTCCAGAGCAATGGAGTCAGCCCTCTGTGAGCTTAGACCTCTGAAGGCATGAGTGTCAAATAGATTGTTCTGCCTCTAAAATTATTCTTTGCAGGTCTTTTCATCATATTAACAAAATAAAAACAAAACTAAAACACATAGCCATATATATTTTGAGAAAAACATGATTCTTCTGTTAAGGAGTTGAAAAAAAACTACGTGTTAAACAAAACAAAGGTGATGATCCATATGAACCTTCCTATGTTAAGTCTAAATGAACAAAGACACGAGATCTCCAAAGATGCTGATGGTCTACGTAATATCATTACTGAGCTTTGCCTCCTCTGATAGAAAAGATGTTTGAAAAGGAAAAAATGAAGAAGATTTGGTTTTTGTAGTGTCTGATAAAAGTCACAATGGCAAGTACAAATTACTCCTTAATATATATTGATAAAAGTATGAGTATCGTTTATAATATATTAAAATTTGAATACTGCAGAGAGAGCTAAAATGGGAAGGTAAATTGGAACACATAAAAATAGAAGCAGTAATATGTTACAAATGATTTTGTGGAGTTATTGAAAGAATTTAAATCAAAGACTGACAAGAGTAAGGCAATGGTTAAGACAAAACACTATCAAAAATATCTTAAATGCTATCCAGGCAGAGGGGTACATGACTGTAATCCCAGCAGTTTGGGAGGTTAAGACAGAAGGATCGCAATTTCCAAGCCAGCCCCAACAATTTAGTGAGGCCCTAAGTAACTCAGCAAGACCCTGTCTCTAAATAAAATATAAAAAAGTGCTGGTGATGTGGCTCCGTGGTTAAGTACTCCTGGGTTCAACTCCGAGTACAAAAAAAATAAAAAATAAAAATAAATCTTAAATGCTATAATTATTTTAAAATAAATGCTCATTAAAACAAAGGTACCTTGAAATTAGATTAGGAAATACTGGAGTCAGGACTATGCCACTGAGTAGACTTGTAGTTGATGACAGAAATCTATAGCAATAAGGAAAAACCAAGTAAGCTATAAGTGAGAGATGGGTGTTATATTTTACAGTGCAGGAGAAGATGAAGTAACAAGGATCAATTTTTCACTTTGAGACTAACTAGTAATGGAGAAGTGAGCACATACCCTCTATGGTGGGAAAAGTTGACAAAATTGATGTTAGATCATCTTAAGGCACTTAAGTAGACCAGGAAACTAGTGAAGGGCCTAATGGGATCTCCAGAGGGGTAAGAAGGCAAGAAATATGAGTGGACAATCTGTATGACTAGTAATTGTTAACACAAGAAGAAACAAATGAATTTGGCATCTTTTATTGACTTCTACATTTACAGTTAGTGACTTCAGAAACTACAAAAGTTGTAGGCATAGAAATATTATAAATATTTACTTTAATCTTATGTCATAATTTCTGTTAATAATAACTCACAAAATTTAGAAGATCATCTTAACAAGCTCTACAAACAACTAATTAAGATACATATTGTCTCAACACTAGACAATTACAACTTTTCTTCAATTGATTATTCATATTTTCTCAGCTACTCTAAGGTGACCACTAGGAAGCATTGCACAATATCCCAAGGTTTCAAATATTAATCATATTAAGAATTATTAATATGAAGAAGAGAGATGGTGAAGCCTAAAGAAGACAAGAGCTATTAGTAATGCACTCGCCTTAAACTTTATAAACATGTCTTTATTATATATCTGTTTAGATGTGTTCTGAATCTGTTTCATAATTGCTCCTTGAGATCTTGTATCAAGTATTTTTGTTAGTAAATTCCCATTACCAACACACTATATAAAAAGAATGAACTATCTCAATTTTGTTTTTATTTTTGTCATTAAATTACGTATGACAGTGTGGTCATTGCATAATTAAAGTAATATTCTGGGACATCACAGAAACCACTGGAGTAGAGAAAGACAATATTTCAATTCCTTGTCATTCTGCTTCAAATTCTCCAGCTTTGTTTATCCTCATTCCATGCTAGGCGTTAGTCCTCTTGACCAGGTACAGAATTTATCTTTTTACTTGTCTCTCTATATTTAGCACTCTTCACTACCAGTGAGAGGAATCCATGCTAGAGCCTTGAGGGCTTATGAGGTAATGTTAAAGATTATAAGATGCCAAAAATTTGACAAGGATAAAATGAGAGGGTCTCTCCTAGGGCAAAGAAAAAAAAAAGAAAATGAGAAATACAACTGGGAAGTAATTTTACCCAGACTTTCCTGATACTATTCCTCTCACTTTGCCACCCTTTACATTTAATAGATATTATGTCAGGAGGGGTTGCACTTGAGAGAAGTTTGTTTAATATTCTAGCAGGGCAAAGTTCCTGTGAGCTACACACTGGAGTAAGTTTAGGACCCAGTGTGTATATTTCTATATAGGGAAGATAAAATCATCCAAATTAACCCTTGCCAGCATTAGTTTAATTTAAAAATATTTCTTAGTTTAAATGGTATAATGTTTTAAAAAGAAAGTTTCTATTACTAGTAACCATAAATACAGGCATATGCATATAAAAGGGTTGCATATATTAAATTCAAAAGTACTTGTTTCAGAATCTTAGTATGGGGAAAGAAACAATTTTTTAAATCTGCATTCATGATTCAGGTACATTGATCTAAAAATATTTAATGCACTCAGAAAGGTAAAAATGAGAAAATTAATTTATACCATAAATTATTATTATTCACATAATCTCAGCTACCCTAAGGTGACTACTATTCTTATCATATTTTAAGTTATTAGACAATGATAACTTGACTTTATATATAAGAAATAACTCAAATGTGTATATATATATATATATATATATATTATATATATGTAATAGTTTAATAATTGTTGTTACAACAGCTACATCCCTATAAAAATTAATGTGACTGATAAAAATGATTTATTATCTATTACATTTCATTTTATACAATCCAGTCAATGAAAATGCATTTATAAAATTTCTTCATCATTATGATTTTTTTTTTTGTACTGTAGATTGAACTAAGGGACACTCAACCACTGAGCCACATCCTCATCCCTATTTTGTATTTTATTTAGAGACAGGTCTCACTGAGTTGCTTATTGCCTATTTTTTGCTGAGGCTGGCTTTGAACTCCCAATCCTCCTGCATCAGCCTCCTGAACCATGGGGATTACAGGCATGTGCCACCATACCCAGGATCATTATGCTTTAAAAAAAAAATTCAAACAAACAAACAAACAAAAAACTTACGAAGGGTCAAACAGTTGTCCAGGAAACTTAACAAGAGACATAGGCTAGTAACCTGGATCAAAAAAACAAATCCAACAATATGCTGCCTTCAGGAGACTCATATGATAGGAAAAGACATACACAGGCTGAAGGTAAAAGGTTGGGAAAAATCATACCACTCACATGGCCCTCGGAAGCAAGCAGGAGTGGCCATACTCATATCGAATAAAATAAACTTCAAACCTAAATTAATCAAGAAGGATAAAGAAGGACACTATATACTGTTAAAAGGAACCATCCACCAACAAGACATAACATTTATCAATTTATATGCACCAAACAATGGAGCTGCAACGTTCATAAAACAAACTCTCCTCAAGTTCAAGAGTCAAATAGACCACAACACAATAATTATGGGTGACTTCAACACACTGCTCTCGCCATTAGACAGATCCTCTAGACAAAAGCTGAATAAAGAAACTATAGAACTCAACAGCACAATCAATAACCTAGACTTAACCGACATATATAGAATATATCAACCATCATCAAGTGGAAACACGTTCTTCTCAGAAGCACATGGATCCTACTCAAATATAGAGCATATATTATGCCATAAGGCAACTCTCAGTAAATATAAAGGCATGGAGGTAATACCATGCACCATATCTGATCATAATGGAATGAAACTGGAAATCAATGATAAAAGAAGGAAGGAAAAATCCTACATCACATGGAAAATGAACAATATGTTATTGAATGATCAATGGGTTACTGAAGACATAAAGGAGGAGATGAAAAAATTCTTAGAGTCAAATGATAATACAGACACAACATACCGGAATCTATGGGACACAATGAAAGCAGTTTTAAGAGGGAAATTCATTTCTTGGAGTTCTTTCCTCAAAAAAAGAAAAAAAAACCAACAAATAAATGAACACCTCAAAAACCTAGAAAAGGAAGAGCAAAACAACAGCAAATGTAGTAGAAGACAAGAAGTAATTAAAATTAGAGTAGAAATCAACGAAGTTGAAACAAAAAAAACCATTGAAAAAATTGATAAAACTAAAAGTTGGTTCTTTGAAAAAATAAATAAGATAGACAAGCCCTTAGCCATGCTACCAAAAAGAAGAAGAGAGAGAACTCAAATTACTAACATACGGGATGAAAAAGGCAATACCACAACAGACACTACAGAAATACAGAAGATAATTAGAAAGTATTTTGAAATCCTGTATTCCAATAAAATAGAAGATAGTGAAGATATTGATAAATTTCTTAAGGCATATGATTTGGCCAGATTGAGACAGGAAGACACACACAATTTAAACAGACCAATAACAAAGGAAGAAATAGAAGATGCAATCAAAAGACTACCAACCAAGAAAAGCCCTGGACCGGATGGGTATACAGCGGAGTTCTACAAAACCTTCAAAGAAGAATTAATACCAATACTTTTCAAGCTATTTCAAGAAATAGAAAAAGAAGGAGCTCTTCCAAATTCATTCTATGAGGCCAACATCACTCTGATCCCCAAACCAGACAAAGACACTTCAAAGAAAGAAAACTACAGACCAATATCTCTGATGAACTTGGATACAAAAATTCTCAATAAAATTCTGGCAAAATGAATACAAAAACATATCAGAAAACTTGTGCACCATGATCAAGTAGGATTCATCCCTGGGATGCAAGGCTGGTTCAATATACGGAAATCAATAAATGCTATTCACCACATCAATAGACTTAAAGACAAGAACCATATGATCATCTCGTTAGATGCAGAAAAAGCATTTGACAAAGTACAGCATCCCTTTATGTTCAAAACACTAGAAAAACTAGGGATAACAGGAACTTATCTCAACATTGTAAAAGCTATATATGCTAAACCTCAGGCTAGCATCATCCTAAATGGAGAAAAACTGAAGGCATTCCCTCTAAAATCTGGAACAAGACAGGGATGCCCTCTATCACCACTTCTATTCAATTTAGTTCTCAAAGTACTAGCCAGAGCAATTAGACAGACAAAAGAAATTAAAGGCATAAAAATAGGAAAAGAAGAAATTATATTATCGCTATTTGCGGATGACATGATAATATACTTAACAGACCCAAAAGGGTCTACAAAGAAGCTGCTAGAGTTAATAAATGAATTCAGCAAAGTGGCAGGTTATAAAATCAACATGCATAAATCAAAGGCATTCCTGTATATCAGCAACAAAACCTCTGAAATGGAAACAAGGAAAACCACTCCATTCACAATATCCTCAAAGAAAATAAGATACTTGGGAATCAACCTAACAAAAGAGGTGAAAGATTTATACAATGAAAACTACAGAACCTTAAAGAGAGAGAGAGAAGAAGATCTCAGAAGATGGAAAAATGTACCCTGTTCATGGATAGGCAGAACTAACATTATCAAAATGGCGATATTACCCAAAGTTCTCTACAGGTTTAATGCGATGCCAATAAAAATCCCAATGGCATTTCTTGTAGAAATAGATAAAGCAATCATGAAATTCATATGGAAAAACAAAAGACCTAGAATAGCAAAAGCAATTCTAAGCAGGAATAGTTAATAACAATCAACAAATGGGCCAAGGACCTGAACAGACACTTCTCAGAGGAGGACATACAAGCAATCAACAAGTACATGAAAAAATGCTCACCATCTCTAGCAATCAGAGAAATGCAAATCAAAACCACCCTAAGATACCATCTCACTCCAGTAAAATTGGCAGCCATTATGAAGTCAAACAACAGTAAGTGTTGGCGAGGATTTGGGGAAAAGGGTACACTTGTACACTGCTGGTGGGACTGCAAAATGGTGAGGCCAATTTGGAAAGCAGTATGGAGATTCCTGGGAAAGCTGGGAATGGATCTACCATTTGACCCAGCTATTGCCCTTCTCGGACTATTCCCTGAGGACCTTAATAGAGCGCACTACAGGGATACTGCCACATCAATGATTATAGCGGCACAATTCACAATAGCTAGACTGTGGAACCAACCTAGATGCCCTTCAGAAGATGAATGGATAAAAAAAAATGTGGCACCTATACACAATGGAGTATTATGCAGCACTAAGAAATGACAAAATCATAGAATTTGGAGGGAAATGGATGGCATTAGATCAGATTATGCTAAGTGAAGCTAGCCAAGCCCTAAAAAACAAATGCCAAATGTCTTCTTTGATATAAAGAGAGCCACTAAGAACAGAACAGAAAGGAAGAGCATGAGGAAAAGACTAACAGTAAACAAAGACGAATGTGGGGAGAGAAAGGGAGAGAGAAGTGAAAGCATATGGAAATGGTAGGAGACCTTCAATGATACACAAAATTATAAGAGGTTATGAGGGGCAAGGGGGAGGGGAAAAAAGGGAGAGAATTGAACAACAGCAGAGGAGGTAGAGAGGGAAGATGGGAGGGGAGGGGAGGGGAGGGGGGATAGTAGGGGATAGGAAAGGTAGCAGAATACAACAGTCACTAATATGCCATTATGTAAAAATGTGAGTATGTAACACATGTGATTCTGCAATCTGTATTTGGGGTAAAAAAGGGAGTTCAAAACCCAATTGAGTCAAATGTATGAAAGATAATATATCATGAGCTCTGTAATGTTTTGAACAATCAATAAAAAAAACATGATAGCTAATAAATGTACAAGAATTACAGAATTAAAAAAAAAATTTTTGATATATTTAAATTACATTTTTTTACTTTTTTGTGTGCTGGGAACTAAAATTTTAATATTAGTAATATTCTGCAGGATTTTGACCTCTATATACAAATTAAGACAAAGGTAGATTATAGTCATAAAAGTTGCTTTAGGAAATAACAAATATATTTTAAATAAGCTAATAATTACATATTTTTACTTAAAAAATATCTCACTAGCTTCATAGTTAGTGGATAAGTATGTCATGTACTTGGATTAGAAAAAAATCCAAAGTTAAAGTAATTAAGCATATTAGACTATATAAGTATTTATACTCAGGCATCAGGATATAAAATACTATATGCTATTTTTTTCCAAAATAATATGTCCTGTAAACATCAGAAAGTATAAATTTAAACAAAGTACTAAGTAGTATGTTCTAGAAGCAAGTAAGGAATCATTCTATATTTGACTATTTAAATGAGCTATTGTGTTTAACACTTTTCCAATCAGTGATATCACCATTACATACTCTAGATCCCCCATTAATTGTCTGGAATGCACAGTTTACTTTATTTCATGGAGCTACCTGCATAAAACCAAGGGGCACCACCATGGTAATAACACCACTACAAATGATCTGTTATTTTTGCATAGAAATTGTTCTTAGGTGATGCAAACTCATCTTGTCCCTTTGCAACATGAATGTATTCATGTTATTCTTTACCTGATGCCCTAAATTTATGAAGTATGTTCATTTTTCAAGATATTAAATACCATCTCTTCTGCTGTAAACTGTTATCACAAAAAGAGTTCATTCAAGCCATAAATTGCTTATTTGTAAGCAAATGGAGCAGATTCACTGTTTTAGCAACTGCTTTGGAATACAAACTAAATGAACTCTTAATGTTTCCAGGTTCCTGTAAAATAGAGTAGTATAACATTATTGAACAACAAGAAAGAAAAAAAAAACTATAAAGGAAACAAAGTACAAAATGCATTACATATGAAATGCACATCTGCCTCGAGGTAAAATGGGGAGTTGGTAAGAAGGAGCTCCATGGTGCTATATACCTCTGAGAAGATTTTTGAAAGTCTCCTCTAGGTTATGTAGGACTAGATAGAAAGAGATTGTAAAGCGATTTTGGAAATAAAAAAGAGGAAATAGCAGAAGAATGTAAAAAATGAGAGGACTGAATGAGAATAAATTAATGATTTATAAACGGTGGATTACATCTTGAAAATCTTCAAAGCTTTTAAATTGAAAATAGTCATGCTTGCTATTAGGACATATCAAAAGTGGGGGCTGTATTACAGACACACATAAGATATGGAATGTGACTTCTGCTTTCTACTAATTTTCTCCATTTCTGAGAAGGCATGGACAAAAGAATCAAATGTGAAAGCACTTTTTGGTGTTTTGGGATTGTTTTTGGTTTTACTTTGTTTTCAGTTGTGTTTTCTCTTATGTAAGAGAGAAATCTAAGTTATACAGATAACATGATGAGGAATTCCAAGGCTATTTATATACCTTCTTCCTCTTGATTGAAGTGTCTGTTAATAGTATATTTAGCATAACAGTACATTTATTTAAATGTATTTAGCATGCAAAAATGTTTTTTTTTCCCTTGGTCCTGCTACATCTCTTCATATACTGGATGCCTAATAACATGTCCTCTTTTTACCACTTCCCTTATGCAACATCAGAAGACATGTGAAAACACACCTGATACACATCAAGTGTTACACACTTTGGGAGAACAATGTGATGATGTTCAGTGTACATTTTCCCTCTTTCATGAAGCCTGTTTGCCTAAAGAGAGTAAAACAATTCCCTCCAAGACAGTCCTTAAATGCCCTACCCAAGTGTACACATGCAGCAGGAGTACCTGTGAGTCTGTCAGTGAACTTATACAATTTTAGTATCCCGTATGAAGTAGTCCTTTCCTAAAAGAACAAACCCTTTCTCAACGCCTTGGCATACTCAGTGGTATTATTGGTATATAGATTTAAATTTAATCTTTTGTCTGGCTTTTTAAACTGTCATATAATAAACCTCAAATATTCATCAATTAAAATTTATTGGGATTGTACAATTTTGAAATGTACAAAAATTATGACAACAGACCATCCATTATACACTTAAGGTTCTGTACTGGTGCCGGTAGACAGACAAGTAGTTAGATAAAGATATGTAAAAATTAAATACTCAATCTCAAAAGTTTATTTTTAGGTGGGGTTGGCATAGTCCCTGATGTGCTAGATCCTTTTTACCATGACAAGGACATGAAGCTCTTTCTAAAAGTATTCACAGCGTGATGGGAATATAAGTAAGAAATCGCACATTCCAAATGATGTATGCTATGAGATACAAAGGAGAACATGTGAAGAATAGCGAGCAAAGAGCTAGGGTATATGAGTGAAAATAGTGAATGCTTCCTGAAGGAGTGTAATATCTAAGCTGCCAATTCAAGTTGTAGGGTATTAGAGGAAATGCTACAGAGAGATAGTAAAATGCCTCGAGCAAGTTCTCTTTATTAATTAGATTTTATACATATCATACATTTGGCAGAGAAATTAGGATTAAGAAAATTAGTAATTACTGGCCACACATGCTGGAACATGCCTGTAATCCCAGCTGCTTTGGGAGGCTGAGATAGGAGGATCTCAAGTTCAAAGCCAGCCTCAACAAAAGTGAGGTGCTAAGCAACTCAGTGAGACCCTGTCTCTAAATGAAATACAAAATTGGGCTGGGGATGTGGCTCAGTGGTTGAGTGTCCCTGAGCACAATCCATAATAACCAAAAAAAAAAAAAAGAAAATTAGTGATTACTAAAATCAGTGAGAGCGAAATTAATTGCAAATATCAGTATCTTCTATTCTTTGAAGAAAAAATATAGAAAAGAGTTAAAATAACTAACACACATATAAAATCACAAGGTAAAAAGCATCATGAATCTTACCAAACTTCCATATGAATGAATGGTTGTGTCACAAGGATTCTGGCAGACATTGGGTGTATTCATAGCACAATAATTAAAAAAAAAAAGATAAAGTCAACTGTAAATGGTTTGAAGAGGAATTGGTGAAGTGGAGGGAGCAATGCCTGAGGCAGGGGAGAAGTGCTGGGAACTGAATTGGAGCAGATCAGGTTCCATGCTTTGGTAATTATGTCAAGATGTATTCTGGTGTTATATCACAATAAAAAGATGGGGAAAAAAGGTATCATGAATAACCAAATATGTGGCATGGTGCCCCAACAGAAAAGGTAAGACACCTCTTTGCCATCTGGAAGCTTAATATCTAACTGTTGAAACAGAACACACAACTAAATTAAATAAGTCTAGGATTATTTAAATAAATGCCACTCTGCCATGCATGATTAATCTACAAGGGAAATGGAGAGATAAAAACTCTTTGGGGAATTTAGAGAGAGGAAATTGCATCGGACTGTGTAGGTGAAACAGAGCTTATTGGAGGAACTGAATCTTAATAGTGTTCTGAGCCAGACCTTGAATAGTCATATGCCTAAGAATGGTTTAAGTTGTGCAAGTATTTAACTATTATTATGACTGATTAGAGAATCAATAAAACTGTCTTAAAATACACTTTATTTTTTATTAGCCAACTGTTAAAATTAATCTCATGTACGTTACTTGATTTTTATTTGATTCATTGAATCAAACTCAACCTTTTGTGAGTCAATTTATTTTCATTGGCAATGATTTTTTCACAATACATGCATATGTTTGTTTTCATTCTAAAAGTTCTCATGTATGATACAAGAAGTCAGATCCACTGCTCCCTGTTCTTCAAGAGAGAGGCATGAATACAAAAGGTAGGTTGTTAACAGAACTCTTTAACTATAAACTTTTTTTGAAACATGGATTTTTCAAAGAATTGAAATCCATTTGTATGAGGAATAGAAAAATATAATACATTTTTTTCTATTCACATTTCACAAGTTATCAATTTTAACACTATTTATTTGAAATATCTTCTAATACCACTAATAAGAAAGCATATCTAGATGCATTTTTGATCTATTTATTCTTAAAGTGATATTATGTCCATATATAGACTTAATAGAAAGTACCATGCTGACAATACAAATTTTCTATTGCCTCAGGAAAGTTGACAGATTTTATGGACATATTACCTTGTCAGACATTCCTGTGTGCTCTATTTATTTATTTTTACTACCTTGGTTGATAACCATCCTGTTATTTATAACACTGAAGTTGAACAACTTATTTGATAACATCTTCTTTAAAGACACCTGGTAAATCTGGATAATTACGTCCAATAAAAAGAGTCCTTGGAATTGATAATTTACCATGAGCCATAGTAATAAAGATTAATGTCAGGAATTCATTAAAACTGAAGACAAATTTGCCATTTTACTTAATTGACTTCTGTTCTTGTATTATATAATGAAACTCTGGTTAGTATCTGTCCTAAGTTTTGCAATATTTTGAATGATAATTTCAATATCATTACAATTCATTTTTTCTCAAAAAATGAGTCAAATATAATGATATTGAAATTATCATTCAAAATATTGCAAAACTTGTACAAAAATACTTTGTACAAGTTACATAATTAACATAAAGTATTTTTGTCTAATGAGAAAAGTAATTCTGAGAAAAAATAGAGAAAATCCAGGAATGAACCTACATATATATGAAAATAGTTTTATGACAAATATGCTTCTTAAGTGGATTTAAAAAATAGTCTTTTTACAAATGATGCTGCATTAACTAAATATTTATGGAAGAAATTTCCATTAACATCCCAAAATTTCCATATGATAGAAAAACGTTGTATCTATTTCAATATGGTAGCCATTACCTACATGGGGCTGTATATGATTGTGATGATAAAAATGAATTTTTAACTCAAATGAATTTTATTTTAAGTAAGTTTATGTAATGAAAGCTGCTATATCATGTACCATTGTTTTACTTTAAACCATAAATATGGTTATATTAAGTAGATAGCATACATAAGTGAGGAAGCAGAGCATGGTGCTAATTTTCAATGCTAAATACAACACAGGAAAATACTGTAATGTACTTGCACAGGCAAAAATCTTTTAAACAGAAGAAAATATTATTAACCATAGAGAAAACAATGATAAATAAGAATTTAATTAACTTAAGACATTATGTTTATTGTAAGACACCAGTAATTTTAAAAATATAAGTCAGAGCTATAAAAATTATTTCCAAAACATATATCAAATATTGATAATAAATAAAATATTTAAAAATCTTCATGTAAATATGAAAAAAGAGTAATCAAATAAAAATGGGGAAAATATTGAATGAGCAATTTTTATTTCAAAATTTTAATATTAAAGTGCCCAATAAATTTGTGCCATTTTCTTTAACGTCATCCAATATCAGAAAAATGCAAAAATCATACCATTGACTACTATATATATACCAGATGGCTAAAATTTAGAGGAAGCTTTTGTTACTGTTTATAGTGATACAGCACAATTGGAATATTTATATACTTCTGATGGAAGTTTAAATTGCACAAATCATCTTGGAATTCTTTGTCTTTTTCTATTAAAATCCTTCATGGTTTGGTAATTTCAGTTTTAAATTTATATAACCAAACCTCGTCAGTAGTTAGGACTACAAGTGTATACCAGCTTAATTAGCAGCTATTTTTAAAAGTTCTGACAAAGACTGACAGATTCAATTTAAATTAATTAGAGAGGAAAAGCAACCACTTAAACTCAATGTACAATTGAAGAGTGCCTGGCTTTCCTCAACAATCTACCTGATCATAAGGCATGCTTCTGCATCTGCTCTTCCCCAGTACCCTCTGCTCAGATGCAGCCAGGGAGAACAAAGCCTGAAGTTGGGGGACCTGAATATTAACCCTGGGTTGTTCCATGTGGCCCTAAGTAAGGTGCTTTACCTCTCTGGATTTTGGTCATATTATCTAACATATTAAAGGACTACAACTGGTTCTTTTTGATCATGAAGATTAATTTAAATATCACCTTTGCCTTGAACTATAAATTATAAATCCACATTCTTCAAACTAGGGAAACCGTCATAAGCAAAATTTTTCACTTAGCATATATTCAGATTAATGATGATTTTCTGAATACCAAGCCTTTATAATTACTCCCGGGGACACAAGTGATTCAAACATCTTTTTATCCACAGTGTCTGTAGTGTTTTATCTGGAAAAGGTTAACTTGAGACTTTTATAATGCTAGGTATCCTGCCCTAGAATGTGCATACCCCACACAGATCTCTCCATATAACCCAATTTTATAATACCAGTGAGTATTCTGGAACCAGAGAGAGATATCCTTTCCTTCTAACCAAGCAAACTTGTGGAAATAACCAAAAAGGAAAAGTAACCCTGAAGTTAATCAGCCAAGCCAGACAAAGTTGTTCTCATTAATTAATCAAACCCCATGACACTCAGTGTCTACCTGACGTCCACTCTAAATCCATCATTCATTAAACAAATATCAAGTGTCTGATGAGTAAGTAGCAGGTATGGGAGTCTCAGGGATGGATCCAGGGATGAATAAAAACAAATGGAACTACTCCCTTAGAGTTTAGGTCCATGAGGGAAGGTGTGAGGAGCTGCTCTTAAAGCATTTCAATGCCAACAGACACATCACTTAATTTTTCAATGAACTGTGGAAAGGAATACATTCATACTATCCTCCTAAATCCTGTATTCAGATCATCTTTTTGCACTTCATCTAAATTAAAAAAAAAAAAAACATTTGACTATTTTTTCACTTTTTTTTTTTTCCTGACTGGGAAAACCCCATCAGAAAGGATTATCATTTATCCATGCACATGACTGTGAACACCACAAGAGACTGTGAACACCAGAAGATAGTATCAATGTAGAACAGGGCTCTGGTAAATGTCTATCAAATTAATATGCTCCGTGGAGGCTTAGAAATACACAGTCTTCTTTCCTGCTTCTCTTGCCAGCCTAAGCCCCACATCACCTCACTCAAATTCTTAGTACTGGACTATTCCAGTCCATGACAAGTAGTACATCAGTCCTTCTCTTTTCCTCCTGGGAGGAGGGTAGCACTTCAGAACCATCCAAGAAGTTTGCAAGTCTGCTTAGGAAAACAAAAGTGCCCATTCACAAGAATGTGTGAATAAATTCAGAGTTTCACAGGACATCTCTGGATATCTGTGACCCTTGGGTTAAGAACTCCTGTAGTAGATCGTTAAACATTAGACTTAAGTTAATAACAAAATCCTAACAAAGTTGTTTATCTGGCAAAAAAAAAAAAAAAAAAGATCAAGGAACCCATACAGATCTGGGTTTTGATCCGGGTTTTATCATTTGCTAGCTGTGTGAGGTTAGAGAATTAAACTTGCCTATCAGTTTCCTCCTCTGTAAAATGGGTTAACAATAGTTGCTAATTCTGAGTTAATGTCAGGATGAGATGACAAACACATGACATGCTTGGCACATTGCTTGTATACAACACAGGCTCATAAATGGAAGCCATAGATGCCTTCCTTTTAGTCTACAGACTCCACACTTACCTCCCACTCCCAACTTCATCCTTATTCCGAATTATGCTAGTAAGTTCCATGAGATCTCAGAGTACAAGACAGAAAATAGGAGACTCTAAGAATTTATAAGGTCACAAAATACAGCCCTAATTCTTCCTCCAAATTAAATGCTTGGCTTTAACCCATGAAGGCCCATTTGACAAGACAGTCAGCAATCCCTTCTGTGTAAATCCAGGTCAGCTGTCAGCATGTAATTGTTCTATTAGGCCAAGTCAATTTTTAGAGGCAGGCCTGTTAGCTCAAAATGGAGATGAAAAGAAAGTATTTGATCAAATGCTAACCTGCAAAAACCACACTGACAGGGAAACAGGCAGAGGAATTCATTTCTTAAAATTATTTTCTGTGATACTTTTAGTTTAACAGTGGATATTTAAGGACTTTAATCAGTCTTTTTTTTAAATACCTTTATTTTATTTTTATGTGGTGCTGAGGATCGAACCCAGGGCCTCATGTGTGCCAGACGAGCACTCTACCACTGAGCCAGAGACCCAGCTCCTTAATCAGCCTTTTTAATCTACCACCCAGCTCTCCTTCCACCGCTAACAGCTGAAAAAACTGATTTAGTTCTTAATGTTCCCAGCTTCAAATCTGACCTAGGGTCCAGAAAAGTTGATTTTAAAGTTACACAGAATATATCATTCTGATTCCTTCCACAAATGAATTTCTAAAGCATTTCTAAATATTTGACTTCAAGGGGAAAAAAATGTATTTCCACTTTAAAACAATCTTTCATCTCCAGCAATGCAAATTTTCTTTGTTTGTTTAACCAATCCACATACCACTAGCCAGTGTTTAATAGGGCCTCTTTATTTAACACCATCAACCATGTGGGTTCCATAGCCAAGTCTAAAAGTTTCAGATAATGATCTCATTAACAGCAACAAATTGGCTCAAAGATGAAATATGTATCAATATGTCTAAAAAACCTTTAAAGTGCCATGCTTCAGAACTACAGAAGTGTAATTAACTCCTCCAGCTCTCCAAATGCATGCTGACACTCCTACATGCAAATAGGCTACATCATTGCATGAATAATACAAATAATTAATGGAATTTCATACCTACATAACTGTATTCACAATATATAAATGTGTATGTACAAATACATATATATACACACATGTATACATACACACATATCTTCACACTGACTATACTGTTGACCTTGGGATAGTTATTTAAGCCTAAAAGTGCACAAGGAAGAACCAATATTCCTGGTGACTAAATCCCAAGGTTTGAATTACAATCTTCTCTCTCTCTCTCTTACACACACACACACACACACACACACACACACACACACACACTTCTCCATACCCTAACCCATGCAAATGACTGAAAAAGTACTCTAATTATAAATAGCTGGGCAAGCCAGACTATGATAAGGTATCTACTGTATAAACACAGAGATATTTTCATTGGTATATAATAGGAAAAGAAAAAAATAATAATACAAACCAATTTCTTATCTTAAAATTCTTAAAGGAGAGAAATTTTCAGGTTTTTTTTTCCCCTCTTTTTAACCAAGAACAATACTGTTATAGAACCCCACTGGATATTAAAAAAAAAAAAAAAAAAAGCAAGGCTATAGTCCTACTATTTAGCTTTAGTTATTGAAAATAAACTATGAAGATCATAAAACATTAAATGCAAATCACTAAGTATTTTAAGATAGTACATAAAAGGTTTTGAAAAGTTCAGAGTACTTAAAAAACATGAATAATCTGAAGCTGAATACCTATTTGTTTTTCCTATTCATTCCTTTTTTTAAAATTTTTTTTAGTTGTCAATGGCCCTTTATTTTATTTATTTATATGTGGTGCTGAGAAGTGAACACAGTGCTTCACACATGCTAGGCAAGCAATCTTCCATTGAGCTACAACCCCAGCCCTCTCACAAAAAAAAAAAAAAAAAAAAAAAAAAAAAAAAATTCACAGCCAGTAGACGGGGATCACAACAATTTCTTCCACTGCATAATATTCAAAGAATAAAAGCATACCAGCCTTTGTACACACATAGCCCTAAAAGCCACACTGCACTCCATCTAGGGACACAGTTCAACAAGTTGGCCACCACAATAAAGTTATTAAAGATATCGGATGCACCAAGGAATGGCTGTTCAGATAGCTCAGATAAGCCCACCAATATTATTGCACTTATAAGGGAATTAAGGACACCTATTAGTGTTTGCTTAACAGGTGAACTTATTAAATGCCACTTATGTCATTTTTTCTTAGCAATTGTTGACTTAATTTTTCTTTTTTCTTTTTTCTTTTTGGCTGAGCTAATGGACTACAAAGAATTAGATAAGCACTTCAAAAAGTTTCAAAAGAGAATAAATTCCTTCTGCCAAATTTACACATTATCTCTCTACTCACAAGGATAAAATAGTTACAAATGGTGTGTTTAAACTGCTAATTTTGTATTAAATGGTGAACCCAAGATTATCTCCTAAGCACAGCACTACTCTTAATGGATAGCTAGCCAAACTGCTGTGAATAAAGAGTATAAGTTAAAACGCTGGAGGTAAAAATCACAAACTTCAAAAGTCTCCTCAAAAAGTGAAGAACCACGTTAATCCCCCTACTCGCCACCCCAGCCTTTGGAAAGCTGTAAATCAAACAATTTCCAAAGCCATCAGGACACAGTGAAAGCCTCAAAGAGAGGCAAGAAGTCACAAGGAACAAGATTTAAGTTCAACTATTCTTGAAGGCAGCAATAGAGATGTTTAGGGATCGTCTGCAAAGCATGCTCTCTAAAGCTTTTATATTAAGAGATGGTAATGATAATATTATAAAGAAAAAAGTTCAACAGTTTTTAAAAACTGTCTGTAGTCACAGAACTCAATCAACGTGTTTTGCCTTCTATTTATCAGATAGAAGTTGAAGACAAGTCAAGAGTCCTGTAAGGCAATGCTGATTAATCACACCATAGATCCATCCTCCCTCTTTGTAAAGGACACACCTCTAAGGAGTCAAGCTGCATGCTTGCAGTCCTAGCGGGCTGGGCTCTGAGTCCGCACCAGAGAAGAGAAAGGAAGAAGCAATCTACACTCTAGGCAGCTATACAGTCAGTCCGCATAGCCCCCTTCTCTTTATAACTCACCCAAGACTAAAGGCCCAAAGTTTAGGCCCTGCAGCGATCCCATCACCCCAAAAGGCTCAAAGACGTGCCAACCATTTCAAATCACCCCCACCAGAGGCGCGCCTATTAACAGCCATAAGTGCGCTAGCCCTCTACTAACAAGTTGATAAAATCATGTCCAAGGAAGCGTGAAATCTATCCCGCTAACCACCCGCAGAGACTTCAGGGAAGAGTCCCTCCTTCAAACCATGGGCACAGTTTAACGTTCCCCCTAGCTAGCTTCCTTTGGAACGCAAACCTCTTTCATTTGCAGTAATGTGGAGGCCCTGTCAGAAAGCGACCCTGGGTGGCGATTTGCAAGCCTCCACATTAGTCCTTGGCCGAGGGGCGGGCAGGCGGTCTCCCTCCGGTTCAGTGTAATCTGAAGCACTCGGCGACGGCTGCCTTCCACCACCATGGCTGGGCACCCCCGATCCCCACTCCTCCGCCAGGTTTCCTGCATGCTTGTCCAGAGCCCTGCTGGAAGGGTCAGCACTCAGGTGAGGCTGGCGGCAGGTTGCAAGGAAAGAACCTGATGTTGTGCAGCCCCTCAGACAAACCTGGGCGTTCCCAAGAGGAGCATGCATTGGCTGGAAAGCACAGCCTACGACCTGTAACAAGCCACCAACTCCTCAACACTTGTCTTTCCAAAGTTGGCATTCAACAGGTAGTTCCTGAGACTTCCACCTGAGGCAGACAGAAGTACCCAATGGGCTCCGGGGGCCGCCGGAGAGTGGGTGTCATGCCCAGCGGCTCCCTCCCCCACCCCGGACCCTCGGCAGGTCGAGCCCCCACGTGCGCTGGACCCCGCTGCAGTGCCCCGGAGGCCGCGTCCCGCCCACCCGGGCGGGATGCCGCCGGCCTCCTCGCCGCCCCTCTCGCCCGCCAGTCAGCCAGCCCGCGGCGGGGTCGGCGGGCGCAGCCCCCGGAGCCATCTTGTGGAGGCGGCGGCGCGGGGCCCAGGCAGCGGGCAGCTACCTGCACGATCTCGCCCTCGGCGCTGAGCGTGGCCCCGGCACGCGAGAAGCGGCCCGTGAGGCCGGTGGTGTAGGTGGTGTAGTCGCCACTCGGGCTGGACTCGAACAGCACCACCTCCACAAACGCCGTCTACTTGGCCCGCGCCGCGCCGGGCCCCGTGGCCGCCAGCAGCAGCCCGAGCAGCAGCGGCGGTGGCGGCAGGCGGGGGCCGCGCGGGCCGCGACGGCGGCGGCGGCGGCCCTGGGCCCCTGGGCGCCCGCCCGAGCGCGGCCTCATGGTCCTGCGGCGGGAGAGCGCGGAGGGCGGGCGCGGCCCGGCATAGTCGCGGGCCGGCGGAGGACCGAGCTAGGGCGGACGCCTCACAGCCCCATCGCGGCGGCAGCGGCTTTGTGGGTCGCAGGCTCCACTCGGTTCCCCCGGCCGTCGCGCCGCGGCCCTTTCATCTGCTCCACGTGAGGGGTTATCCCCGCCCCGGCAGCGTCTTGACCCGCTCTCCCCGCCCTCCCCGCGCTCGGCCGCAGCCGGCTGTCGGGGAGCTGGAAGGCGGGGCGGGTGCGCCTGCGGCGGCGGGAGGCGGAGCCCTGAGGCTGAGCACGCCCCGCCCCGGCCTCCGTCTGCGATCCTCCCCTCATCCTCGCTCCACCCCATCGTCCTCGCTCCGCCCCATCCAGCCGTCTTGCCCCGCCTCATCACCCTCGCTCCGCCCCCTCTCAGTCTTGTTCCGCCCCCCTCGTCCTCACTGCACCCCAGCCGGCCTCCTCTACCCCGCCCCTTCATCGGCGCTCCGCCCCCTCACCCGCGCTCCGCCTCCACCGCGCTGTCCCTTCAGCGGCCGACATTTCTCCTGGTGGTTGCTACGGTTCGGCGGGAACCGGGACCGCAACCTGCTCCTGGACTATGCACGTTTTGCCTGCGGGCCCCGCGTGTCCTTGTCTAATGCAGGAATTAGAGCCATTCAGACGTGGAAGGCCTCGTCCTTCCCTGGTCCCCCGAACCTAAGCCCGAGTTCTAGTAGAGCTGGACACCACCACCGGGCGCTATATCCCCACCCCCACCTCGGTGATCAAACGGGAAAGGCCTCCGCGGTCAGGGGCTGCTTGCCTCTGCTGTGCCAGGATGTGTCCCTGTAGCTCAGACAGTTCCTTTGCACCAAATGAGTAAGGGCAGGTGGAACAAACTTTGAGGAAGTCATTTGGATTCTCCTGGAGTTATCTTTCTACAGCCCCAAAGACGTAATTGATACACCTCCCTCAAAAGAAGTTCTGAAACCTTGAGGCTCATCTGTGCTGAAGGGTGAAAGAGTCCAACACCTTTACTGCAGATTGATGGCTGCCAGATTAACATACCAACCACACGTGCTCAAGGGCCCCAGGGTTCTCATTCACCAAGAAAAACTTTTTAACTCCCTACTCCTCTTTGAGCAAGCCTTTTCTTTCCACATCTAATTAATTAGAATGGAAACCCTCCTTCGAAAGACACACATTAAATTCCTACTTCCTCCATCTGCCTTCCTTACCTGACTAGAATGGTTTGTTCAGATATTTGCAAATATTTGGTTAAGATGATCTGCTTCTACTTGATACCACACCCAAAATATTAAAAAGACCAAAAGAAAACTCATTGGGAATTCTCTTGAGTAAACAACTTACCAAGGTTACATTTTAAAAGTAGAAAAAATACTTCAAAATGTGAACTGGAGGGGATGGATCTGTAGCTCAGCAGTAGCGTACCTGCCTGACATGTGTGAGGCACTAGGTTCGATTCTTTTATAAATGAAATAAAAGTCTATCAACAACTAAAAAAAAATAATAATGTAAACTAGAAAATACACTTGGGAAGATATCCCGAAATTTGTTACCACATTTGGATCACCCAGAGCCTCAGCTCAGGAGAGAGGCACCTGGGAAAGTAGGCTCTGTGAACAGCCGCCTCTTGGCTTTCTGAAACCAAACTTCTGATGCTGACTTCTCAGCACCCTCAGTTCTGATTGTCCCCATTCTAAACCTCATGGCACCATCTAGTCTTTAAGGGCTAGGGCAATCACAGATGCCCCTTTATAATATTTAAAATTCAAGATGGTGAGGCATTCAGTTTGATCCTCAGCACCACATAAAAACAAATGGTATTATGTCCATCTACAAATAAATTTTTTTTTTAAATTTCAAGGTCATCACCAACTGATGAATGTGTAAACAAAAATGAAATACTGATATATGCTACATTCCTGGATGAATCTTGAAAAGAAACTGAGTGAAACATATGTATGCTTCCATTTATGTGTAATACACAGAACATGTAGAGACAGAAAGTAGAATAGTGGGGGGTGGGCAGGGAGTAGGAATGGGTAGTGATGGCTAATGGGTTATTTTGGGGAGTAATGAAAATATTCTGGAATTAGACAATGGTGATGATTGTACACTTTGTAAATATCCAAGAACCAATAAGTTGTACACTTTCAAAGGGTGAATTTTTTGCTATGCAAATTGTATCTATCACAGTACACCTATAAACATAATTACGCCTTTAGCTGGGTGCGTTGGCATGCGCTTATGTTTCCAGCTACTTTGGAGTCTAGGGTGTAAAGATCAGATGAGCCCAGGAGTTTGAGAAGATCACCCTGGGCAACACAATATAACCCCATCTAATGGTAGAGCACTTGCTAATAGTGCGTGAGACCCTGAATTGGGTTAAAAAACAAAAATGGTCCTCAATTGTATTTTCATACATGTGCACACATACACACAAGATACTATATAAGGAAACCCTCTGTTTTTTACTTCCTTGTCTTAGATCAAATCTTATACCCTCACCAAAGTCTAACCTGACTAATTAAAACTGCTATGTGTGCCTTACCCCCCACTCACAAACTCCCTTAGCCTCTTACCATTCCTATGGCATTTATCACCTTCTAACATACTAAATAATTTGCTTACTTATTTTTGTCTCTACTCCCACGTATACACATGCCAGAGAATGAAACTATGATGGCAGGGACCTTTGTCTCTTGTTCACTGAGAGGCCAAAACTGCCTGGCCCAGAGTAGGCACTCAACAAATATTTGTTGCATGAATTAATGACTAAATGAATGAGTGATAAGCTCATCATCATATATCCCTCCCATTTTGCAGACATTTGGAGCAGCTTATTAACAGCTGCTTAGGAGTACTGTGCTTCATGGGACCAAAATAAATTCTGAGTGTGGAGAAGAACAGCAGTACTTCCCTCAAAAACTGGATGAAAATCCAGATGGGAGTCAGAAAAGAAACTAATTCTGATTTTTTAAAACTCGGCTTAAAGAAAGATGGTTAATGAGACACAGGCCAGCAACACAGAGGTAACAATGATTCATCTCTCAGCAGCATGAAGCTGTTTAGATATTGAGGTTTTTAACCAGCAATGAAGTTTCACCAGAATCTAGCAGACAGTAAAGGGAAATAAAAAATAACCTCAAATAAATAAGAGATAAGACCCGTCAGTTAGAGGGAAGAATGGGATCAGCAAATTGATCAAATGATAGGAAAGAATTGATCAAATGACAGGAAAAGAAGTGATGGACATTCATTATCTTGTGTGGCACATCCCTAGTAAATCATCCTGGTCTTAATATATTCCTTTCTGTACTTATCAGGCCACAGCTCAGATGAAAATAACTGAGAACAGGTGCATTAGCATCAGTTAGAGTTGCTAGATCTTTGGTAAATCTCACAAACTCAGGGCAAACACCACACAAAGCTTTGGGAAATTTTCTACCATCAAAGTTCTATTTGTGGCTGAGCATGGTGGCACATGCCTATAATCCCAGCAATTCAGGAGGCTGAAGCAGGAGGATCACAAGTTCAAGGCCAGACTCTGAAACTTATCACCATCCAGTATCAAAATAAAAAATAAAAGGGGCTGAGGATATAGCTTAGTGATATAGCATCCCTATCTTAGCTCAAATCTCACACCCTCACCAAGGTCTACCCTGACTATTTAAAACTGCATCGTGTTTTACACATACACCATGCAATGTGCTTTACATAAACACCATGGAGGTACTCAGCCTCCTATGCCTATAGGACAAAAAGGTCCCATTTGTATGACCAAATATGGAAGTGCAGGCATTTCAAATCCATAAATATATGCGTTAGTACCTAAATAGACTATATCTGTGCTAAATAAAAACAAGACATGGATATTCACCTCAGGAATGTTTTTAATAATAAAAATTTTAAAAAACCTAGTTGCCCATCAATAAGGGTTTAGTTAAATAAATTATGGTGCATCCATTTAATATTTTATTTTTTAAAAAATTGAAAACCCAGGCTGGAGTTGTGGCTTGGCTGTAGAACACTCGCCTAGCATGTGCGAGGCCCTGGGTTCAATCCTCAGCACAACATAAAAATAAATAAATAAAATAAAGGTATTGTGTCCAACTACAACTAAAAAATAAATATTTTTTCAAAAATTGAAAACTCTATGAACTTTTATGGAATGATCTCCAATATATATAGCTAAGTGCAAAAAAATGTGCAGATGGTAGACTATAATGGAAGGGCAGGTGTGGGCAGGGAGAAAATAGACTAGACACAAGAAGTTTTACAGATATTACATATGGAAGGAGACATAAGAAATAAATAAATGACTGTCTCTGAAGAGGTACCTGGGTGACTGGAGGGCAGGAAAGAGAGGGAGATCTGCTTTTCCGTAAATATCCTTTATACTTATTGAATTCGGCACTATGCATATATATTACCTACTCAAAAATAAGAAAATAAACTAATGTGCTAAATCAACATATGATAACACTTGTTTTCTATATGCAAACACATTCATTCAATAGACTTACTGAATAACAATATTTTGTACCATGGAGAGACATGCCATCAGAAGATGAAAAGGAATTGACCTGTAGTTACGGAAGATGTCACTTTTGCAGGAAGCTAGGTATTGGGTACACGGTTCCTCCTGTACTATTTTTGTAACTTCTAAATATTTAAAGATAGAAATTAAACCACACATGGTAGCTCATGCCTATAATTCCAGAGACTTGGGAGGCTAAGGCAGGATGATCACCAGTTAAAGGCCAGCCTCCACAACTTAGTGAGACCCTGTCTCAAAATAAAAAATGTAAAATGAGATGGGAATGAGGCTCAGTGGTAAAGTATCCTCAGGCTCAATCCCCAGTACCAAAAAATTATAAGGTAAGAAGTCAATCTAAAAAGAGATCAGTCAGTGCCTGTATTCAAGTAGTTTCCTTCCTTTTCTTTTTCCTGCCTTCTGCAAACATTTATTACTATATGAGACTGACAAAGAAGTCAATAAAAGATTTCAGTGAAATGTAAGTAGACATTAACTATTTTACAAAATAATTTAAGACTTTGAATCTCATCTTGCTTCTTTAAGGTGATTCAAATTTAAGACATGCTAGAATTCTTCCACAGTGTTTAAATCTATTTCTGGAAACTTTCATTTATTGTATTTAAACATCATATAATTCTCTTGAAAGGTACAATAGTTGTTATACAGACAAGTAGCAGCAGTTCTTTCAAAACCCTTAGAAGTTTCTGTTCTGCCTTTGAAGTACACCATCAATCCATGTCTACTTTGAGCCTTAAGGCAGAAGGCTTAATTGAGACCCCACTCATCAGTGGTTTAAACCTTGCTTCAACCTGTCCCTGATTTGCAATGGCCACCCAACCAGGAGTCACAAACTCCTCAAACAATGCTCCAGGGGCCAGGCAGAGAATGTGAGTGAGTGAGGTGGGCCAGGTGTAAGCAAAAATAACCTGCAAATGAGGTGGGAAATGGCACTGGGGCTTCAACTGGGAACACCTTTGGGAGCATGGCCTGGGGAACATTTGGCTGGTCTAAAGGGCTATTTCAGCATATGGTTGCTATGGGTAACGTGGGCCCAAGATTCACAGGTATTCTGATTTGTTCAAAAGAAGCAAAACTCCAGGTTTATTTGCAGCATCGACTGGTTCTTCAGTGTGTGCAATAGTTTTTAGAGATATGTGTTAGTGTGGGAGCTAAATAAACATATAAACATATCTACAGACCAATTTTGGCCAAGAGACAGAAGAGAAAACTAACAGTAAATATGGATTGCAACAAGTAGTTACAATATCTGTCTCTTCTAGGCTGCCAAGGTAGAGGCAGAAAAAGCTATAAGATCCCAGAAGTATAAATACTGTAGTGTCTATATAGGAGACAGTTGTATCTGTGGGCAGCACCCTTCTCAAGAGGCCCATGTCTCTAGAATGCAATATTTAATTGAAATAGATTTGTAATCCCAAGCCTATTTGACCAAGAAAGACCAATGATGGATGAGGGGTCATTAAACCTTTGAAAAGAGATAAGTCAGGTTGCTTTTACACTGATTATACTTCTATTTGAAGATAAGAAAAAAAGGATTGGGAGAAAACACTAGGAAGAAATAAAGGCCAATTACTTGCTTTGTGCAACTCTACTGGACAGGATGGCTTAGAACAGAAGTGAGTTAATAAGAGAGAAGAGAGTTTGGGTGATAATGTAGAAATGTACACTCCATTAACAGAGCCTGGAAAACATCAGTTTGAAGGCATGTGGTAATGAACGGGAATTATTTACTCAGCATCTGTTCTTATGGGTAAACACCCCCTCCCTGCATGACTGTCAATCACAGAGCTCAACATTCCAATTTAGTTGAGCATGTGACCCAGAATAACCAATCACAGTGTTCCATTCCCCTAACTCTAATGATTGGTTTAGAGATGAGCATATAACCAAAGCAGGGCCAATCAAAGTCTTCTCTGAAATTCCATCTACTGCAACCTAGTAGGAAGATCTGCTTTGGGATTTAGAACTGCAAGGATTATGTAAATTTAAACCGTTCATGGATCTTTTCCTCAATCACATAGAAAAAGCTTCTGTGGATGAAAAGACCAGCAGAGGCAAACTAAGCTGAGACAAACAAGAAGCGAGAGCACTGGCTGCATCCATTGAGCACCTGAATCCATCCTGGAACAAAAGGTTACTCATAAATATAGCATTAAATCTGCCTAGTTTGGGCTGGGAACGTGGCTCAAGCGGTAGCGCTCTCGCCCGCTCGCCTGGCATGCGTGCGGCCCAGGTTCGATCCTCAGCACCACATACAAACAAAGATGTTGTGTCCGCCGAAAACTAAACAATAACTATTAAAAAATAATCAATCTCTCTCTCTCTCTCTAAAAAAACTGCCTAGTTTAATGACAGCTGCAGCAGCATAGAACAAACCACACACACACACACACATATACCATAAAACCAAAGAAACTCTGAGGTTGACCAGCATTAAGAAACCTGAATTTTCCTGGACGGGGTGGCGCTCGCCTGTCATCCTAGCAGCTCGGGAGGCTGAGGTGGGAGGATTGTGAGTTCAAAGCCAGCCTCAATGGGGAGGCACTAAGCAACTCAGTGAGACCCTGTTTCTAAATAAAATGCAAAACAGGGATGGGGCTCAGTGGTCAAGTGCCCCTGAATTCAATCACCGGTACCCCCTGCCAAAACACACACACACACACACACACACACACACACACACACACCCCTAAATTTTACTAAAAGTAATAGACTCAAACAGTTTCATTTCAAGATCTCTAGTATTAAAAAATCTTTTGTGAAACAGAAGGACAAAGAATTCTAAAGCAAAATACCTAAAATAAAGAAGTGCTAGATATATTATTAAGTGAATGAATAAATACATAAAGTTTCTTATTTCAATTTGAGGACACTTATAAGAAATAACTATATAGAAGACAACAAAAAGGGGCTGGGGATGTGGCTCAAGCGGTAGCGCGCTCGCCTGGTATGCGTGCGACCCGGGTTCGATCCTCAGCACCACATACCAACAAAGATGTTGTGTCTGCCGAGAACTAAAAAATAAATATTAAAAATTCTTTAAAAAAAAAAAAAAAAAAAAAAAAAGACAACAAAACTGTAATCTCCATATGTAACATGGAATTTAGGTAGGCCTCATATTTTATTGCTGAAAGACACTTTAAACATCACATAATTTTATTTTTGTTGCTGTCATTTGTTTGACAGATAAGAAAACCTTCTAGAAGATGCAATGAACTAATAGACCCATAGGATTATATACCATGGGGGGCTGGGTTGTAGCTCAGTGGTAGAACATTTGCCTAGCACAGTTGAGGCCCTGGGTTCCATCCTCAACACCACATAAAAACAAATAAATAAGAGTTAAATTTAAAAAATACACACACACACACACACACACACACACACCATGGAGTACCCAGCCTCCTGTGCCTTCTCTTCTATACGCAAATGGTATCTAGCAACAGTTAAACACTGAGTTCAGCCATGACATGGAAGAGAGAACCTACAAATAAGCTTAACTGGTTTGTATTTGGAGCACTGACTTAAAACAGCCCACTTTCTCTTGCCCAGTTCTTCTAGGCTCCTAGGTCTTCTGGTCCAGGTCTTCTTGAGGCTCTTGTGAGCCCCAGCCACCAGGTCCCCAGGAATTGATGACAACCCCCCTCCAGGAATGGCCAGATAAGTAGCCTTCCTTCTTGCTCTTACTTTTCCCCTTCCTCTGGGCATCTTGTCTCTTTCCATCTAAGATAGAAGGAAAAAGAGAAAAATCAAAAACAGAAACTTGAACTGAAACAATGAGAAAGATGTCCAAAGAAGCCCAAGAAGACGGGCAGGTGCAGTGGTGCACACCTGTAATCTTAGCAGCTCAGGAGGCTGAGGCAGGAGAATCCTTAAGTTCAAAGCCAGCCTCAGCAACTTAGTGAGGCCCTAAGCAACTCAGCAAGACCTTGTCTTAAAATAAAATAGGAGAAAGGGTTGGGGATGTGTTTCAGTGGTAAAAAGTGCCTCTGAGTTCAATCTTTAGTACCAAAATAAAAGAGGGGGGCAAAGAATTGACGATGCAGAATAGGAAATAGGATATCTCCTTTGAAGGACAATCTGACAAAATCGATCAGATTTTAATCCTTTGGATCAAGCAAGCCCACTCATGTAAACTTATTTTACAACTGTCTGCAAAGATTTATTTACAGGAATGTTCATTGTAGCATTGTTCATAGAAACCAGAGAGTGCAAACAATCTGCATCCACCAAGAGAGAATAAGGTATGGGATGAATGAGGTGAGAGCCTAAATTTGCTTCAAAATAATGCAATGGGGGAAGGGAGAACAGATAGAGGAAAGGTGAAGCAAGATTGGGCAGATGTTGCTTATTATTGAAACTGAGTGTTAGGTTCATGAAAGTACATTCTACCATTCACTGCTTTGTATATGTGTGAGATTATTCCAAGATAACATTTTTTAAACTTTAAATTACAATACATCCATTAATGAAACACTCAGCAGCGGTTAAAAATAAAGTAGACCTATATGTGCAAGAGTATATAAATCTGCTTTATAGACTGATACAGCAGGAGTTCCAGCACATTACTTTACACATCACAACATGTATAGAATTTTCCCAGTGTATTTTTCTCTTTGAACCTCTAGTGTATAAAATTAGATTAGTCATGGCACACTCACATCATTAGTCCATGTAAGATCTGCTATTATTTAGTTAGTTCATTAGTTTTAACAATATAAGAAACAACCATGATTTCACCATCCAAAATAAAAATTAGAAACTACAATGAATACTCCAATATGGCATATACTAAATGTGAAGAGAAGAATTATTTACAAGAGCAAAAACTTGGAGATAGCCTAAATACCCATAAACAGAAGAATGAAATGGATGAACTCTTAGATATCTATTTAATAAAATATTACACAAGAATTAAAAGAGATGAACCTCATGCAGGGCATAGTGGCCCAAGCCTGTAATCCCAGCGACTCAGAATCTGAACTGGGAGGATTTTGAGTTCAAAGTCAGACTCAGCAAAAGGGAGGCCCTAAACAACTCAGTGAGACCCTGTCTCTAAATAAAATAGGAAATAGGGCTGGGGATGGGGCTCAGTGGTTAAGTGCCCCTGAGTTCAATCACCAGTACCAAAATAAAAGAGATGAACTTCAATGTCTCATAATGATAGAAGTATTAGCAGTAAACTACTAAATAGAAAAATTGAGATCCCAAAAGATTTTATTCTTTATGTTACTTTTATAAAATTAAAAGCACCTTGGGGCTGGGGTTGTGGCTCAGTGGTAGAGCACTTGTCTAGCACTTGTGAGGCCCTGGGTTCAATCCTCAGCACCACATAAAAATAAAATAAAGGTATTAAAAAAAAAAAAACTAAAAGCAACTAAAATGAAAAAAATAAAACTTTTAGTATTACATGTAAACATTGGGATTCAAGATGATGGATAGCTCAAGTGGAGAAGGACTGGGCCATGAGATAAGGGAATCTTATGAAGGGTCCCTTTTTTTAAGAAAACAAAAACATTTATGTGTGTGTGTGCACATGTGTGTGTTTAAGAAGAAAATTGTCCAAATTTTTTGGAAAAAAGGAAAAGAAAAATTGGAAGTTTGGGATGGGAAAGAGCGGGAACATATTGAAAGGCTTTCACTTATGGTGACAGAAACCCAAGTTACGCAGGGGCCGGTAGCGCATGCCTGTCATCCCAGCGGCTCTGGAGGCCGAGGCAGGAGGATAGCACGTTCAAAGCCAACCTCAGCAACAGGGAGGCACTAAGCAACTCAGTGAGACCCTGTCTCTAAATAAAATTTTAAAATAGGGATTCGGGGGCTGGGGTTGTGGCTCAGTGATAAAGTGCTCACCTAGCATGCATGAGTCACTGGGTTTCATCCTCAGCACCACACAAAAATAAATAAATAAAAAAAGGTATTGTGTCCATCTATAACTATTTTATTTATATATATATATTGGGATGTGGGTCAGTGGTCTAGTGCCCCTGAGTTCAATCCCAGCACCAAAAGGCGGGGGGTGGGGTGAGGGGTGGTTAATGGTTCTATAAAAGTATAAGGTGCAGGGTTAATCCTGGGTTCAGACACAGCTAAGTCCAGGGCTCAAAGGATGTTATTAGGTGCCACTTCTCTTGGGCTCGAGGTTCTGCTTTTCTTTGGAATGTCACCCCCCACCCCCCGGTTTTATACGGGTCTCCTCTCTTCTAGGCTCCTGTCACCCAACCCTGCCAACACACCCTGGGAAAAGACAGCTCCCCCCCCCCACCCAAGTCATGAATTGTCTCTCCCGGGCCGCACCTGGTTGATATACACCTCAAAGAGCCAATCACCATGGCCAGAGGGATGGAATATACTGATTTTTTAAAAAAATATATTAGTTTTAACAATATAAATATTTTATTTATTCATATGTGGTACTGAGAATCAAACCCAGTGCCTCACATATGCCAGGCAAGTGCACTACCACTGAGGCCCAGCCTCAGCCCTGGAATATACTGATTAACTAGACCTGTTTCCTCTGCCTTTCTCTGAAGATAGGGACTGATACACAGGACTTGGGTCGCCCTCAGTATGGACTGAGACTGGTTGACTGTTTCCCCTTAGGATAGGGGACATGAATACTAGGCAGGCAAAACCCATGAAAGCAAAAACAGATTCTGTAGTCGCCTCCTGAAACCTATTCTCTGGATTCGCACCCTGGGTGGACGCGTGCCTCACCTCCTGTTCTCCCTCATCAGGCTGTGCAGTCACTCAGCTGTTCCTGTGCTCTTCCCTCCTACTAGACCACTTCACTCCTTGAGGACAAGGTCTTTTGCTTAGATAGGTAATCCCTGGCAAAAAAAAAAAAATCAGATACAGTTGGCATACAAGAAATATTTGCTAAATGAATGAATGACTCTTGATCCTGTGCCAAAACCAAATTCTGGCATTCAGAGCTTTTCCTTGATTGGGCCCCAAACCACCCAATCTGCCTCTTCTGCACCTTCCACAATCTATACTAGGCCAGCATCCACCTCAAACCCACCCTTCCCTTTCCCCTCTTCATCTTGCTATCCCTAGACTGACCACCCTCTCCCATCTCCTAAGGGCTCATGATGGAACGATCTAGAAAGATTGGCAAACCAGTTTTCTGATCACAGACCCTGCAGTTGAAGTTTCTATAAAAGAAGTCTTTTAACTAGTTTGCTCAGCTTCTCGTTTTCACTTTTCTTTCATCTAATCCACATACACCGAAGACTGTGTTCAAATGAAAGGACCCACCTCTTTCCCTTGCTAAAGTTGGGTGCTCTGGTTGGAGAGGTCAGAATTGTGGTCCTAGTAAGTTGATGGGTGGTGCTAAGCTGGGGAGGGCTGGGGAGGCTGTTGCCCAACATGTGGAATGATAACGACGACTCGTGTTTATTGAGCATTTATTATGTGCCAGGCACTGTGCCAAGGGCTTTGTACATGCTTTCCCCTTTGATTTCTACTTGGGGACTGTAGTATCCTCATTTTACAGGTGAGGAAGTGGAGGGAAAGTGGGCTTGCCTGAGGTCACAGAGGTAATAAATGGTGAAGCCAGGACTGGCACTAGATTTGACGCCAGAACCCTTATTCTTACCCCCTTCCCTGCCCCCAAGTAGAAGGGAGAATAAAAATAAATGTTCAATAAAGAAGCAGGATTGGGAGACTAGGTGGTCCTGGAAAGAGTCAGACATTTGTTGCCTTGCCTCCCAATTGCTTTGCTGCCCCTGTCATTTAGAAGGCCCAGCTGTGTTTACTGCCCATATATTCCCGAACACACCCTTGAACTCTATCAGTCTCCTCTTTTTGCTAAAGCCATCTCCTGCTTATTATCCTCCACCACTGACAAGCTGTGTGACTAGGACAAGTTGCTGTTCCTCTCTGAGCAAGGAACCTATGAAGTGCAGTTGTCCTAGCAGGTGAGCACGGGAATCACACGAGATGATGGACAGGTCACGGTGGGCGGGGTGATTGGCACAGGGTGCCTATGATGTCTGTGGGCTCTGATTTCCCCACCGCTGAGCTGAGGATAGGTTCTGATGGTCTTTATATACCTGTCCTCCGCAGAACCTGGTGCCGAGACTTGATTATAGAAGGTGCAAACGTTTGCACACTAGCCTAGGGGAGCCTTGAGTGGCGGGCACTTGTGACAAGCAAGGTTCTTCACATCCCTGTGGCTACCCAGTCCCGGGGCTGGAGATATGCCCTAAACTACTGTTTGTTTCTTCCGCCAGTTAATGATTTACCTCCAGTGTTTAATTTTGTTTAAACAGACTTGACCCCATTGGTGCCCAAGGCTCTGTCCCTGCCAAAGTGGCTCAGAGATCAAAGAAATCTAAAGACACCAGAGCCCTCCCACTGCCCTGTCCTGGAATTGTCCTCTAGCCTGCTGGCAGCCACTCTGCACCATTGCCCCTTGACCTTGCCTGCAGCTATGCTTTAGTGAGCCCTTCTCTGTGAGGTTAGTCTGCAACCCTTGGGGGAAAGCCATGTGCCTGCCACCCCCTGGTGCTCCTGGGGCCTCCTAGGACTTCCTCCTCCCTCTTCCCACCATGGATGAGGCATCTAGAGGTGTCTGAAGTAGCTTCATTTGTTCCATTGAGGACATTGGGAACCAAAGATCCTTCTGGTTTGGCTCTGTCACTTACACCCGCTTCATGGCCGCTGTCTGTCCTCCCAGGCCTGTCAGAAAGAGGACTGCCTCCTGCAGGCTGAGGCTTTGAATGTGACTCATCCCACACCCCCTGGTCTTCTCTAGTCTTGCAGTCTGGCCTCCCTGTCCATGGCTCTGCCAGCTCCCTTCTTTACTTTCCTGCCTGTAGTACTTTCCCAGGGTTGTTTAAGCCTGTGGTTAAAACAGCTGGGCACGGTGGCGGTAATGCCAGCAGCTCAGGAGGCTGAGGCAAGAGGATCACGAGTTCAAAGCCAGCCTCAGCAACTTGATGAGGCCCTAAGCAACTCAGCGAGAACCTGTCTCTAAATAAAATATTCAAAAGGGCTGGGGATGGGGCTCAATGCTTTCGCGTCCCTGAGTTCAATCCTCAGGACCAAATTAAATAAATAAATAAAACCACAGAGTTGTATTCTCTTACAGCTTGAAAGCTGGAGAATCTAAATCCTGGTGTCACCAGGGCCCTATTCACTCCAAAGACTCTAGGCAGGATCCTTCCTTCACTGTCCCAATCTCTGGGGGCTGTCACTCTGAGGGTTCCTGGGGTTCCTGAGATTTTGACTCCATCACTTCAGCCTCTGCTCCCATCTGCACACAGCTGTCTCCTTCTCTTTGTGTCTTTTCCTCTTCCTTCTATCATGAGGCCACTCGACATTGGATTTGGAGTCCACCCAGGTAAGAACCCAGGAGGAACTCATTCTGAAATCCTTAACCTAATTACATATGCAAACACCTTTTTTTGTGAAATGAGATCACTGCAGGTTCTAGGTGGGCCTATCTTGTAGAGGTTCACGGTTCAACCTGTTACTAGTGAGAAGGAGTAATGCCAGGAAGTGAAAATAAAACCAGCAAAGGCTCCAGGCAGGAGAGAGCCCAGCCCCAGAGAACCGAGGCTCCCTGTGGCTGAAGAAGACTGGTGACAGGTGAGGGGGGCTTGGGCCGGTTCCTGCAATATTGAATATACCAAAGCAAAGAAATAGGGCTTCTCCTCATGGACTGAGAGCCACTGGAGGGTTTTAAGTAGGGGGAAGGGCACTCACTAATTGTCATCAATTATTGAGCATCTAAGAAAGTGACAACTTTTTATTCAAGTAGAAAAAAGCAGGGGGGAGGGGGGTCCGGCATCACAACGTAGACACAAAATCAATGCCAAGAAGATTGAAGTCTTCAACTTGAAAGGCAAAACTTCAAAGCAAGGAAGGAAATAGGAGCAAGTACTGTTTTGACTTTAGTGTTAGAGTAGTTTTTGTTTTTTAGGGTTGTGTGAGGGGGTCTGAGAATTGAACCCAGGGCCTGAAACATGTTAAGCACATGAGCTACACCCCCAGCCCTGGTGAATTTTTTTCTTTCACTCTCTCTTTTTTTTCCCATTTTTAATTGTAAATAGACACAATACCATTATTTTATACATTTATTTTTTACGTGGTGCAGAGAATCAAACCCAGTGCCTCACATGTGCGTGGCAAGCACTTTACCACTGAGCTACAACCCCAACCCATCTTCCTCCTTTTTTTTTTCTTTTCGATTATTTTTGTGGTATTAAGAGGTATTGAACAAGGGGCCCCACCAATACTGGGAAATATTCTATCACTGAGCTATACATCTCCAGCCCTTTTTATTTTTTATTTCAAGGCAGCTCTGCTAAGTTTTTCAGGCTGGTCTCAAAACTGCAATCCTCCTGCCTTAGCCTCCCCAGTAGCTGGGATTACACGTGTATGCTACCATGCATGACATTTTTTGTGGGGGGTGGGGTGGGGGGGCGTGCCAGGGATTGAACTCAGCATATAAGGGATTGACCATTAAGCCACATCCCCAGCCCTATTTTATATTTTACTTAGAGACAAGGTCTCACTGAGTTACTTAGCAGCTCATAGTTACTAAGGCTGGCTTTGAACTCACGATTCTCCTCTCTCAGCCTCCTGAGCCACTGGGATTACAGGCTGTGCCACTGTGCCTGAATTCTATTTCAACTTTGAGAAAGGGTCTCACTGATTTTCCCAGACTGGCATTGAACTTGCAGTCCTCCTGCATTAGCCTCCTTACTAGCTGGGCTCCCTAAAGATTTCTCAATGAAGTCATATCATGAAGGAAAAGAGCGAAATAAAATTTTAAATCTTCAGTTAAAGGCTGGGGTTATGGCTCAATGGTAGAGCACTTGCCTGGCACATGTGAGGCACTGGGTTTGAGTCTCAACACCACATTAAAAAAATAAATAAAATAAGGGTATAGTGTCCATCTACAACTAAAAACATATTTTTTAAAAAATTCAGTTAAACAAAATGCATCATTAAAAAGGAGAACATAAGTCACAGATAGGAAGATTTTTGCAACATGTCATTAACAAAGATCAATATTGGGAATACGTAAAGAGCATGTGTCAATACATGGTATAAACATAAGCAACCCAATAGAAAAGCAGGCAAAATGTAATTGGGCAAACCTGAATGGGCAATAAATGCATGAAGAAACTCACTCAGAAACAAGGAAGAAGCCTGGCATGGTGACACATGCTGACAGTGATTCAAGAGACTGAGGCAGGAGGATTGCAAGTTCAAGGCCAGTTTGAGCAAACTTGGTGAGACCCTCAGTGCCTTAGCAGTATCTTGTCTCAGAAGAAAAAGGACTGGGACTGTAACTCAGTGTAATATAAAAATGCCCTTACAGGTACCAAAAAAACATGAAAGAGCACATTAAAATCACAATAAGATCCAGTGCACAGTAACATTGGAAAACATTACTTTATAGCAAGTATTGATGAGGATGTGGGCCGTGAGAATTCTCATATAACTGGGAATGTGTAAATTGTCATGATTATGGCTGGGGTTGTAGATCACTTGCCTAGCACATGTGAAGCACTGGGTTCGATCCTCCACACCACATAAAAATAAATAAATAAATAAATACAATAAACATATTGTGTCCACCTACAACCAAAAATATATTTTTTAAATTGGCATGATGGGTTTGGAGAGCAATTTCATAGTTCAGGTTGAGTATCTCCATCTGAAAATCCAAAATCCAAAATGCCCCAGAATCATAACTTTTTAAGTGTGAAGATGGTGCCACAAGAGGAAAATTTTATATCTGACTTCATTTGACAGGCTGCAGTCAAAACACAACTGCACTAAAAATTGTCTAAAATTACCTTCAAGTTGTGTTTTTAAGTATTTTTATGTGAGATATAAATGAATTTTGCACTTAAATTCAGATCTCACCCCAAGATGTCTCATTAATGTATATGCAATTGTTCTAAAATCTTCAGTTAAGGGGTGGGGTTGTGGGCCCAAGTATTTTGGGGGGGGGGTAAGGGGGGATGCTGGGGATTAAACTCAGGGGCACTCAGCCCCTGAGCCAAATCCCCAGCCCTATTTTGTATTTTATATAGAGACAAAGTCTCACTGAGTTGCTTAGTGCCTCACTTTTGCTGAGGCTGGTTTGGAACTCACAGTCCTCCTGCCTCAGCCTCCTGAGTCACTGAGATAACAGGCGGGCGCCACCACACCTGGCCAAACATTTTTAATTTTTATTTATTTATCTTTTTTTTAGCATTTTGGATAATGAATATTCAACCTGCATCTGCTAAAGCTGTTGATGCACACACCAACAACTTCTCATTCCCATTCTTACATTTGTATACTTACAAAATCCTTGCTCATGCACACAAGGAGGCAGAAACAAAAAGAGGAGTATTATTTTCAATGGCTAAAACTTGGAGAATAAATGATCATTCACCAGAGAGTGGACAGATATGGGACAGTCACTATGAAGTAGCAGAGAGCCAGGAACATGAAAACTTGGTTGATTCATAAATGCTAAATAAAATGTAAAGAACACTCAATGTAGGATTTCATTTAAACAAGCTGTACAAACATCCAAAACAATACCACTTCTTGTTAGGACATACATATCGATGTAATAAAATTATAAAAATTTTTTATTATGGGCATAAAATCAAGCTGGGAATGGTATTTACTTTGGACAGGAGGAGATGTGATTGGAAAGGCCCATGGGGATTCTGGGGGGGATGTTCATTAATTTATTTATTTACTTAGGGACTGCAGATTGAACCCAGGGGCCCTTTACCCCTGAGCCAGCCCTTTTTACTTTCTAATTTTCAGACAGTCTCACTGAGCTAATTAGGGCCTCACTAAATTGCTGAGGCTGACCTTAAACTTGCAATCCTCCTGCCTCAGCCTCCCAAATTGCTGGGATTATAGGCCTATACTGCCATGCTTGGCTATTTATCTTCTTTCCTTTTTTTTCTTTCTTTTTTTTTTGAGACAGAATCTTGCTATGTTGCCCAGGCTGGCCTTGAATTGCTGGGCTCAATCTATCCTCTGCCTCAGCTTGGGCTACATGCTACCACCCCTAGCTTCATGATTTTTTTTTTTTTTCCTGTGCTAGGGATCAAATCCAGGGCCTCATGCTTGCTAGGCAACCACTCTATCACTGAGCCACATCCCCAACCCTGGCTCCATGATTTTTTAAAAAATTGTTTTTCATAGTTCTAGGGAACCAACATAGAGAAAAGCACTCTTCCATTGAGCTACATGTAACTCCAGTTCCTTGATGTTTCAGTTTTTAACCTGTGTGGTGGAAATTCATATATTTATTATATCATCTTTTTTGTGCGGGGTATTTAACTCAAGGATACTCAGCCACTTAGCCACATCCCCAGCTCTATTTTGTATTTTGTTTAGAGACAGGGCCTCACTGAGTTGCTTAGGGCCTTGCCATTTCTGAGGCTGGCCTTGAACTCAAAATCTTCCTGCCTCAGCCTCCTGAGCCACTGGGATTACAGGCGTGTGCCACAGCGCTCAGCCTATATTATCTTTTATATCTTTTGGTATGTGAAATATTTTATACAAAGAGGTGATAACAAAGCTCAAGCAAGTGAAACAATTCACTAAGTCATTAGCTGTCAGGAAATTGAAAATCAAAATCACAATGAGACATTACTTCACACCCACTAGAAGGGCCATGATCAAAGAAACAAAATAACAAGTGTTGGCAAGGATGCAGAGAAACTGAATCTTGTGCCTTGCTGGTATGAATGTAAAATGGTGCAGCTGCTATGGATATCAGTTTGGCGGTTCCTCAAAAAGTTAAACATAGCCAGGCACAACATCCCACGCCTGTAATCCCAGTTACTTGGGAGTTTGAAGCAGGAGAATCACAAGTTGGAGACCAACCAGGACAATTTAAGGAGACCCTGTCTCAAAAACTAAAGAAGACTGGAGATGTCACTCAGTAGTAGATCACTTGCCTAGGAATCATGAGTCCCTGGATTCAATTGCCAGTACTGAAAAAAAAATTAAAAGTAAGATTACCATATGATCCAGATGTATGACTCTAGGTGTATTTCAAAAGAATCAAAAGAAGGGATTTATATAGCAACATTCATATCAGCATTATACAAAATAGCCAAAAGGTGTAAATAACCCAATTGTCCATCAACAATGAATGTGTAAGGAACAAGAGAATCTAATTCAGTCTTAAAGGTATAAAAATTCTCAGCCTGGCACAGTGGTACACCCGTGTAAGCCCGTGGATTTGGGAGACTGAGGCAGGAGAATCACAAGTTCAAGGACAGCCCCAGCAATTTAGCAAGGTCCTAAGCAACTTAGCGAGCCCCTGCCTCAAAATAAAAAAAATAAAAAGGGTTGGGGATATGGCTTAGTGGTAAAGTGCCCCTGGGTTAAATCCATAATACCAAAGGGGGGAAAAGGTCCAAATTCTCATATACACTACAACCTAAGTAAACCTGGAAACTATCATGTTAGGTGAAATAACCAGCCACAAAAGAACAAATATGATGTGATTCTACTTGAATATAGGTTTATTTTAAGGCAAGTTCACAAAGAGACAGTGTGATCTGTGATTACGAGGGAATAGAAGAAGTCAAATGTTACTGTTTATTGGGTACAGAGTTTCTGTTTGGGAATCACACACACACACACACACACACACACACACACACACAAAAAAAAAGTACTGAAAATGGATAGAGATGATGGTCACCCAATATTGTGAATATGCTTAATGTCACTGAGTTGTGCTCTTAAAAATGGTTAAAGTTGTAAATTTTAGGTCATGTATATTTTATCACAATAAACAAAAACACCAAAGGAAGGTAAAAGTATAGAAAAATATAAACCATGTAAATTCTTTTCTTTTCTTCTTTTTTTGTACCAGGGATTGAAACCAGGGGTGCTTAACCACTGAGCACCATCGCCAGCCCTTTTTTATATTTTATTAGAGACAGGGTCTCACTGAGTTGCTTTGGGCCTCGCTAAGTTTCTAAGGCTGGCTTTGAACCCATGATCCTTCTGCCTCAGCTTCCCAAGCTGCTGAAAACCACATAAATTTTAATTAAAAGAAAATAAAAGCTGGACATGGTGTTATACACTTGTAATTCCAGAAACTCAGGAGGCTGAGGCAGGAGGATCCCAAGTTTGAGGCCACGCTGGGCAATTTGGCGAAACCCTGTCTCAAAATAAAAAAATAAAGGTCTGGGGTTGTGGCCTAGCATGTGTGAGGTCCTGGGTTTGATCCTCAGCACCACATAAAAATAAACAAACAAACAAACAAATAAATGTATTGTGTCCAACTACAACTAAAAAATAAATATTAAAAAATAATAAAATAAAAAGGGCTCGGATAGACCTCAGAGGTAGAGCATTTGCCTCATGTATTTGAGGCCCTGGATTTAGTTCCCAATAACATAACATCAACAAAGAGAAAACTCAAAACTAAGTCAATTAACTGTATTAAAAAACAAGAATAGCAATACTATTACAAAATGGCACATGGTTGAATCTAAACTACTTGTCTTCCACAATTGCTTCATAGATTTTTTATTACATAAAAGTCAACTTTTTTTAATATTTATTTTTTTAGTTTTCGGCGGACACAACATCTTTGTTTGTATGTGGTGCTGAGGATCAAACCTGGGCCGGACGCCTGCCAGGCGAGCGTGCTACCGCTTGAGCCACATCCCCAGCCCTAAAAGTTAACTTTTTTCCTTTTTGGTGCAGGGGATTGAACCCAGGGATGCTTAACCACTTAGCTTAGGGTCTAACTAAGTGGCTTAGGGCCTTGCTAAATTGCTGAGGCTGGCCTCATACTTGTGATCCTCTTGCCTCAGCCTCTCAAGTAGCTTACCACCTTACCCAGCTGCAGCAAGTAATTTGAATTCCTTCATTCTCATTGCATAATAGAATCTCAATATGTGAACATTTCCCAATTTATCTATTTTACTGCTGATGAGATCTGAAGCAATTTTCAGGGTTGTTGGGATTTTTTGTTTGTTTGTTTGTTTGTTTGGTTGTTTTTGGTACTAGGAATTCAACCTAAGGGTGCTTTACCTCTGAACTTCATCCCCAGCCCTTTAGACTTTTTATTTTGAGGCAGGATCTTGCTAAATTTGCTAAGGCTGACCTTGAATTTATGATCTTCCTGCCTCAGTAGCTGGGATGACAGGCATGTGCCACTGCATCTGGCTCTCAATTTCCAGTTTTTGGTATTAAGAGCATGCTGCAGTGAACTCTGTAGTTTGTATCTTCTGGTGGACATATGTACACATTTCAGTCGTGCACATACCTAGGAGTGAGATCTTTGGGTCATGGGATTTATACATATAATCAACTTTGGTGACTACTGTCTGTTTTCCAAAGTGGTTGTACAAATCATTGCTCAGAACATGAAAGTTTGTTTCAAATTCTCAACATTTGGTATCATCTGCCTTTTACATCTTAACTGCTCTAGTGGGTATATGAAATGTACATTGTTATTGGGTTTTTATTTTTTATTTTTATTTTTTGGTACTAGGTATTGAACCCAGGGGCATTCAACCACCTAGTCACATCCCCAGCCCTATTTTGTATTTTATTTAGAAACAGGGTCTCACTGAGTGGCTTAGCACCCCGCTTTTGCTAAGGCTGGCTTTGAACTCACAATCTTCCTGCCTCCACCTCCAAGCCACTGGGATGACAGACATGTACCACCACACCGGGAGACATGTACATTTTTTAAAAATTTATTTATTTATTCTAATTTAGTATATATGACAGCAGATTGCATTCTTACTCATTGTACACAAATGCAGCACAACTTTTCATTTCTCTGGTCATACATGATGTAGAGTTGCACCACATGTGCAGTCATACATGTACCTAGGGTAATGATGTCCATCTCATTCCACTATCTTTCCTGTCCCCATCCCCCTTCCCTCCCCTCTCTCCCCTTTGCCCACTCAAATTTCATCTAATCTTCCCATGCCTCCTCCCTCATTATGAATCAGTATCCACTTATCAGAGACAACATTCAGCTTTTGGTTTGTTGGGATTAATTTACTTCACTTAGCATGATATTCTCCAACTCCATCCATTTACCTGCATATGCCATAATTTTGTTCTCTTTTTTTTTAAGAGAGAGAGAAGAGAGAGAGAGAATTTTTTTTAATATTTATTTTTCAGTTTTCGGCTGACACAACATCTTTATTTTATGTTTTTTATGTGGTGCTGAGGATCGAACCCAGCGCCCTGAGCGTGCCAGGCAAGCGCGTTACCGCACATCTCCAGCCCCAATTTTGTTCTCTTTTAATGCTGAGTAATATGACATGTGCATTTTTAAGGCTTTTGATTCTTATTACCCAAATGGACTTCTAGAAAGTTGCTGTAATTAACATTTGTGCCAGTGATACATCAGAATCCAGAAATCTTGAGTTCGTTGAGTTTAAGATGACAAATATCCCTAGAGGGTCCCTACAAAAATCTGTATCATGTTTCCTTGGAGTTGTATGATGTATTGCCCCAGGCAATGTACCTTCAGAGGCATGATCTCATTTGACCTTGTGACCTGGACTAAAAGGGCTGGCATAATTACCCCTATTTTACAGATGGTGGGGGTGAAGCTGAGGCCCTGAGAGTTTTAGTCTCTTGGCTTGTAAAGGGTGAAGCCAGGACTAAAAGCCAGGTCTTCTGACTACTAGGTTAATAATACTATTAATCAGGCCACGTTCACCTACAGTGAACTTAAAATAGACGATGAGTATGCCATATGATGGATATATCACCTAGGAACAAAGTCTGAGTTCATTCCACATTTACTTTGAAAAACTTAATCTATGTGCCTAAATGTAGCCACGTTCTGTGCCTGCATCTGAAAATTCCAAGAGAAGTTTTAAAGGTCAAGGACAAAGTTAAGGATCTCTTAATTACTTCAGTACTTCACTCCTAATCTTTCCATGAAAATAAAGTCTTTCTGCTAAACCACTGGGCTAGAGCATCAGGCCTGTCAACCTTTGACAAGTACTATAATCATGCAAAGCAGAAAACATCTCCGTCTCTCCCCAACGTACAAATATACTGCAGTACTGATGCCCGCTGGGCATGGCGGTGCCAGGCTCAGTCCCAGAGCTGCGAAAACAAGAAAGAAAAGAAATACTGATGCCAATCCATCCCAAGCCACTGAAGTTGGTCAAAATTAGAGGGGTCTCTGCTGTCACAACCCCATGACCATACTGGAAGGAATTCCAGAAATCATCAAAGGTTCACAGAGAGAGCATAAAGCTTTCCCCTCCTGGACCAACTCCCACCAGTCAGTGTTGAAAAGAATTTCGAGGTGGCGTGTGCGTGGAGTTGGAGGGAAAAGCTCCCGCAACTGGTCAGAGCTACCTGTCATGGTACTGGAGGTGGCTGTGTATAGGTCCCTCTTCATTTCACAGGTACAGAGCTGAGTAGAAGGGAAGTGACTTGCCCAAGCTGGGACTTCAGTGTGAGTCGCCCAGCCTTCGGGGCGTGGCTCCTCCTCTGTGCGCAGCCTCGTAGGACCTTCCAGCCTCACACTGTGCCCGTGAAACATTGTAGCCAGGTAGTACCAGAGAACTGTTTCTTTCTGAACAGAATCTAAGTCTTCACCTCAGTTGTCCCCAGTTCTGGGTGTCCTTTTGTTACCGCTGTTGACCGGTGACGAGTTCTTGCTCCCCGATGTTGAAGAATAACACCAAAGAAGCACGCCGAGGCAAGGTCAGAGTAGAAATTAGAAATTTATTAAAGGACAGAAGAAAAGACTTCTCCCGGAGGAAGAAGGGGACCCAGAAGGTGGAATCCGTGGAAGTGCAGTTGTCTCCCCTTTTTATAGTTCTTTCAGTGATGGAATGTAGGTTGGAAGGCCCGAGGGGTGGGACACAGGTGGACATAATTATCATCTTTTGGGATGGGATTATCACTTCTCTGAGATGGGCTATCTCCAGATCTGTTGGGGCTGTTGGTTAATACTTCTTCCAGGTGGACTTTGGCCTAGGGCCTTTTCGGAACTTCATTAACATTCCATGAGTTGTCCTGTTTTCCCTGAGTCATTCCCAGCATGGCCTCCATTTTAGATTTCACTCGGTATTAGACCCGATTTACCTAACTACACTGACTACCTAACTTTAAATCTGGCTTCACTTTTGTCCTTGACAATTTATTAGCTGCAGGCTGGCTCCCCACATCCATTACCCGCGACAGATACAAAAGCAATGGATGCAAGATTTTAAAAAATATTTAGTTTTTAGTTATAGGTGGACACAATATCTTTATTTTTATGTGGGGCTGAGGATCAAAGCCGGTGCCTCACGCATGGCAGGCGAGCGCCCTACCTTTGAGCCATAACCCCAGCCTCTAGATGCAAGATTTCATGGCCAATCCAGCCCTGTTTCTTCAGTGGAATAAGTAGCAAGGAGACTTCCTGAGCTTAAGGTCGGGGGAGCAGTCAGGAATCAAAGCAGAGAGCATGACCTTTCGGCATCCATCCTTTCATCTAAGAGCAGCAACTGGAGCGCTGAGCGTGTTCCAGCGAGCTGCTTAGATTGCCCCCTAGTGCTAGAAAGAAGAACTACGATTAAGCCAGTTGCACCAGTTTCCAGCTGTAAATGGGCCGCTAAGGTCTTAGTTTAACTTGCAACCCTTTCTTTTACAGTTGAGAAAGACAGGGTGCATGGGAGGAAAGGAAATCACCAGAAACGTGAGCAAAATAGTGGTGAAGCCTAGCCTAGAATCAAGTCTTAAACTTTCACACTTCCATATGGAAGACGCTGGCCACAGAGAGAGAAATTAAGAATTGTCTTAAAAGAAGCAGGGAATGACCCAACGTAGTACAAGCTCTACAAGATACAAAAAAATGCACATTAAAAATCCCTCCTCTTGGGCTGGGGTTGTGGCTCAGTGGTAGAGTGCTCGCCTAGCATGTGTGAGGCACTGGATTTGATCCTTAGCACCACATATAAGTAAATAAAATTAAGATTCATCAACAAATTAAAAAAAAAATTCTCTCCTCTTAGGCTAAGGCTGTAGCTCAGTGGTAAAGCACCTGTTTCACCTGTGTGAGGCACTAGGTTCAATCCTCAGTACCACATTAAATAAATAAATAAAGATACTATGTGTTCAACTACTACTGAAAAAAATATATTTTAAAAAATATCTCCTCTTTCACAATGTAAGTCATTTAAAGGCATAAACTTTGGGTGATATACCAAGTACCCTAATGATTAAGAAATGGTTAAGGGGCTGAGGATGTGGCTCAAGTGGTAGTGCACTCACCTGGCCTGCGCAGGGTACGGGGTTCGATCCTCAGCACCACATAAAAATAAAATAAAGATGGTGTGTCCGCCAAAAGCTGAAAAATAAATATTAAAAAATTTTCTCTCTCTCTCTCTCTCTCCTATCTCTCTCTCTCTCTTTAAAAAAAAAAGAAATGGTTAAAAAGCTAGAAGAATTTTGAATGCTTTGATAAAGAAAAGATAAATATTTAAGGATGTAGATATGCTTAGCCTAATTTATTTTTATTATTATTATTTTAGGGGGGTCCTGGGAATTGAACTCAGGGTCACTCAACCACTGAGCCACATCCCCAGCCCTATTTTGTATTTTATTTTGCTTGGCCTAATTTAAACACTACCCAATGGCCTGGTGTAGCTCAATGGTAAAGCACCGGCCTAGCATGTGTCAGAGCCTGGGTTCATCCCCAATACCACAAAACAAACCAACAAACAAAACACTGCATAATATATACATGTACAGGATACCCCATAAACATGTACACTTTTATGTTTTTAAATATCAGTTAAAAATAAATTTAAGTTTTAAAAATGATAATGACTTTTACCATTATTCCCATTTTGGGAGTGGTACTGGGATTGAACTCAGGGGCCCTCAACCACTGAGCCACATCCCCACCCAATTTTGCATTTCATTTAGAGACAGGGTCTCACTGAGTTGCTTAAGGGCCTTGCTTTTTGCTGAGGCTGAGTTTGAACTCGAGATCCTCTTGCCTCAGCCTCCTGAGGAGCTGGAACACTATTCCCATTTTCCAGATGCTGGGCGTAGTAACACTTGTCTGCTAAACTACGCACCCCGCCTCCCATCATCCACCTTTCACTCACTTAACAAATATTGCTGGAGCTCTCCTCCATGCCAAGCTCCTAATTGGTGCTGGAGATGCCACAGTGGCTCAAATGACTCAGGGTGACTAGATTCTAATTGGGGAGATGGGTGATAAACATATCAATAACTAAACACACGCCCTGTTGGTGTCATGGAGTGAATTTTTTTTCTTTGATATGAGGGATTGAACCCAGGGGTGTTTGACCACTGAGTCACATCCCCCCAGTCCTTTTGTAACTTTATTTTTTATTTTGAGACAGGTGCTTAGGGCCTCACTAAGTTGCTGAGGCTGGCTTTGAACTTGGGATCCTCCTGCCTGAGCTTCCTGAGCCGCCAGGAATATAGGCATGCAGAATGAATGTTTGTGACCTCCAAAATTTACCTATTGAAGCTCTGACTCCCAGCATGCTTACATTTGGAGATGGGGACCAAAAGGCAGTCATTAAGGTAAAGTGGGGTCCTGATCTGACAGGATTAACCCCTTATAAGAGGAAATGCCAGGGCTGAGGATGTGGCTCAAGCGGTAGCGCACTCGCCTGGCATGCGTGCGGCCCGGGTTCGATCCTCAGCACCACATACCAACAAAGATGTTGTGTCCGCCGAGAACTAAAAAATATTAAAAAGAATTCTCTCTCTCTCACTCTCTCTTTAAAAAAAAAGGAAATGCCAGGGGGCAGGAGACGTGGCTCAGTGGTAGAGCGCATGCTTAGCATGCACAAGACCCGGGAGCCATCTCCAGCACTGAAAAAAATATAAAGAAGAAACATCTCTACCTCCAAGTGCACAAGGAGGAGGATGTGACCACACTGAGAGAAGGTGGCCTTCTGCAAGCCAAGAAAAGAGCCCTTACTCAATCCCAAATCAGCCAGAACATTGATCTTGGACTTCCAGCTTCCAGGACTATAAGAAAATAAGTATCTGTTGTTTACGTCACCCAGCCTATAGTTTTGTGTTATGGGAGCCTGAGCTAAGTGGCAGTTAGGTCGTCATGATTACCATGAAGAAAAAGAAGTCAGGGTCAGGCCTCAGGAGAGTGGAAGATGTTAACTATTTCCCAAAGAGGGGTGAGGACAGGCCTCTCTAAGAAGGTGATTGCTGTTTAACTCCAGGAAGTTTTTACTTTTTTTTTTTTTGAAAAGTTAAGAATTCCTTAATTTTTTTATTCCTGGTACCACTACCACAACTTATAGGGCAATATATCTGATGTCATGAAAAGAAAAAGACAAAGCCACAACAGATAACATACCTCAGGAATGTACATCTCATTGACACTACGTTGCACTAATCAATAGCTGCACTTTTTGCACACTGTGGCTATGACAGTCCTGGACAAGAAGGGTTTCCTGTTTAAGCTGCAGGAAACTTTTCTGACTATGGATCACCGTTCCTTCTGTGGCAGATTTTTACAGTTCCTCTAATGCATTGGGGATGACTATCTCAAAGTAACCTGTAGCTTTCCTGACAACCCCTCGCTCTCTCTCCTGCTAAGAACTGTAGCACTTTTCTGCTGTGTTTAAAACCTTCTGCTACCATATCCACCACTTCCACCACCAGATCCATAACCACCACCAGAGGGACTGCGAGAGCTTCTTCCACCAAAACTGCCCCCCTTCATGGGTCCACAATTTGATTGCTGTTGTCCACTGTAATTTCCAAAATCATTATAGTTCCCATCACCACTATAGTTACCACCACCAAAATTTCCTCCTTCATTGTAACCATCATATCCTCCTCCACCACCATATCAACCTCCTTGGTTTCCATATCCTGGTCCACCACCACCATAACCTCCTCTGCTACTATAACCAGGACCACCACCATAGTTGCCACCATCACCTCCAAATCCATTATATCCACCATCACCTCCTCCGTAACTACCTCTGTGGCCACCACCTCCACCACCATAGCCTCCTCTTCCACCAGAGTTCCCACCACGGCCAAAGTCACCTCCACCACCTCCAAAGTTTCCTCCACGACCCATAAAGTTGCCAGATCCACCTCCACGACCTCTTTGTGATCCAGCAGACTGCATCTCTTGTTTAGAAAGGGTCTTTTCCACTTCACAATTAGGTCCATTAATAGTGTGGGATTTCTGAACAACAATGTTGTCAACTGTATCATGATCATCAAAAGATACAAAAGCAGATCCTCTCTTCTTCCCGCTCTGCCTGTCTTCCATAACTTCTATGGTTTCAATCTTGCCATACTTTTCAAAGTAATCTCTCAAATTATATTCTTCTGTATCTTCTTTAATACCACCAACAAACATTTTCTTCACTGTTAGATAGGCACCAGGCTTTACAAAATCCTCTCTAGAAGCAGCTCTCTTTGGTTCCATGGCGCGCCCATCAACCTTGGGTGGCCGAGCACACACACGTTGCTGCATCCACCTCTTCAACCCAAGAGTAAGTCACAAAACCAAAGCCCCTGGGGCGATTTGTTTGGGAGTCTCTCATTACCACACAATCTGTGAGTGTGCCCCATTTCTCAAAATGTTCCCTTAAACTATCCTCTGGAGTTTCAAAGCTCAGACCACCCATCAACAGCTTCCTCAATTGCTCTGGTTCCTTTGGATCGTGGCCCTCCTCCCCCCAGCAGCAGTGGCCATAGCTGGGCAGCAGTTTTGCCTCCATTTTGAGACCAGACTCGCCTCTTCCAACTCGAGTTCAATATCAGTTTTTTACATTTTTGATAGTCGTGAAACATACACCCAGATCAAGCTATGGAATGTTTTCCATTGCTTTCTTGCTCATAATCTCTTTTCTTTACAAAGTGACCATCCTCAGGTATTTTGTTATAGAAATACAAAATGGACTGCCAATCTGCACCCACCTAATTAATGGTCAAGATTTTTCTGACTTCCATCAGCATGGATTCCTTTTGGTTGTTTCTGAACTTCCTAATAATGGAATCCTATAGGATATTGATGGTTACATCCCACCTCTTATTGTTTTTATTTTAAGACAGGGTCTCAGAAAGTTTTCTAGGCTGGTCTTGAACTCCAGAATTCAGGTGATCCTTCTGCCTTAGCTTCCCCAATAGCTAGGATTAGAGGTGTGAGCTACCACATCTGGCAGCAAAGAACATTCTTGAACATGTCCTTACATGATAACTTACTTCTGTGAGTGGAATTACAGAGCTATAGAGTGTATGTACACTTAGGTTTGGTAATTGCTGCTATCTTAGTCCATTTTGAATTTCTATAACAAAATACCTGAGGATGGTCACTTTGTAAAGAAAAGAGATTATGAGCAAGATAGCAACAGAAAACAGGCTACTATGCTGAGCATGATCACTGAGTGCTTAAAATATGTTTAATGTGACTGAGGCATTGAGTCTTTAATCAGGTTCTTCTTAAAATATTTATTTATTTATTTTTGGTACTGGGGATTTAACCCAGGAGTGCTCTACCACTGAGCTACATCCCCAGCCCTTTTTATTTTGTATTTTGAGAAAAGATCTTGATGAGTTGCTGAGCCTGGCCTCAAACTTGCAATCCTCCTGCCTCAGCCTCCTGAGTTGCTGGGATTACACGCATGCACCACCACGCCTAGCTGAATTTTTAATTAATTTATGTATTAATTTATCCTTATTATTGTTATTTTAAATTTTTTTGTAGTTGTAGATGGACAGAATGCCTTTATTTTATTTGTGTATTTTTATGTGGTGCTGAGGATGGAACCCAGTGCCTCACACATGCTAGGCAAGCGTTCTACCCCTAAGCTACTACCCAGCCCTCATTATTATTTTTGCAATGCTGAGGATTGAACCCAGAGCCTCATGCATGCTAGGCAAGCATTCTACCACTGAGCTACTCCTTTAGCTTTGAATTTTTAATTCAATGTAATCATTATTAATTAAATTTAAATATCTATATGAAACCGGGGGCCACCATATTGGTCAGCACAGGGGTAAACTTTAGAGGAAAGCAACTGGCCACCAGCTCAAGACTTGTCCACTCTTCTTCTCAAATATGTCCCACCTCCAGTGCCCCCTCCTGATCCCCATGTCACTCATGCCTAGATCCCTGCCAGATTGATCCTTGGATGAAAACTCTGATCCTGTGGCTTCTCTACCAGGTATACTTCAGCGTCCTGCTGGGGGTTTTAGTGTGTGTGTTTGCTTGTTTTGTGGTGAGGGTTTGGATGAAGTTAGTTTCCTCCAAAACCCATATTGTAGTCTGATCCCCTCTGTGAGGTAGTTAAGAGGGGCGACACTTGATCCAGCGATGGTTCTCAAAGTGAGGCTTTCAGGGGGTGATTAGGGTTAGATAAGGGCATCAGGGTGGAGCCCCCATGGTTGAACACTGGTGGCTTTAGGAGAATAGAGAGACCAGAGGATACCTGTACGCATTGACCTCGTCTCTCGTCTTATGATGGCCTGCACCACCTTGGGACTTGGCCTACTAGGAGGCCATCACCAGATACAGCCTCCTGGCCTTGGACCAGAACTGTGAGCAAAGATAAGCTTCCTCTCTACAAATTCCCTGGCCTGTTGTGTTATTAGCCACAGAAGATGGACAAATACGGCCCTCCCAGTAGCTACTGTTACTTCTCAAACCTGGAAATAATAACATTCTCAGGATCCCCTGAGTTCTACAGGAAAATTTTTATTTCCTTTCTTTTTGAGTTTCAAACCTGCAGAGAAGGGGCAAGAACAGCACATACAGCTTCATTTAGTATTGCAAATTGTTAACTTTGGGCCTTTTCCTTTCTTTCTCTTCTTTTTTATTAATTTTTTTTTTCAGCATTGGTGACTGAACCCAGGGCCCTTCTACTGAGCTACGTCCCCAGCCCCTTTTAATTTTGAGTCAGAGCCTCACTAAGTTACCCAGGCTGGCCTCAGTCTTGAGTTCCTCCTGTCTCAGCCTCCCGAGACATTGGGATTACAGGTGTGGGCTGCTGCACCTGGCCCACCTTTGGCTCTTTTTGTTTCACTTTTGTTGAACCATCTGAAAGTAGGTTGCAGATGTGAGAACTTTTTTTTTTTTAGTCTTAGAGTAAAACTACAATTTTATAAATATTTTCTTACACAACCACAATATTACCATACTTACTATAATTCCAGTTTTTGTTTTAATATTACAGATAACTTATATGAACATGCACTGGACCATCCTCATAACTTTTTTATATTACAGTACCATCCCTGAAATTAGGCAGTACAGGTGAGACTACACTGTAGTAACAAACAGCCCCCAAATCTCAGAGTTTTATAACAATAGAGTGTATTGCTATTTCATGCTACATGTCCATTACACATCAGCTGGTACTTTGTTCCATGTCACCTCCCTCCAAAAGTTAGGATGCTACCAATATAGCTCTCACTTTTAATAAGGCTGATTGCCATGACAGAGGGCAGCAATAAAATGCTCTGGCACAGCCCATAGCTCTAAGACAAAAAAAAAAAATTAGGTGCCCAAAGTCAGAGAAATAGAAATCTTGGTGAACAGAGTCAATGACTATCACAATTCCCAAGTTTTTGGTTTGTGTTTGTGACCATCATGGAAATGAGACAGCACTCATTTTAATTGTCATGGGCAAATAAGAAAAGAACAGAGATGGACTCCATGCTTAACATTTACAATTGCACCAAGTGAAGGCTGGTGACATTCCAGCATGGTTGCAGAGTTGTCATTGTCGTCATTGTCCTCCTCCTCCTCTTCCTCCTCCTCCTTCTCTTCCTCCTCCTCCTTCTCTTCCTCCTCCTCCTTCTCTTCCTCCTCCTTCCAGTATTTCTGTTAGTACTCAAGCACTGTACTAAGTACTTCACATGAATTATTTCACTTCACTCTCCCTACAAGATACCACCACCACATCATTTTCCTTCTAAGAAACTGTGGCTCAGAGAGGTATAATCATTTGCCTAAGATGAACAGCTAAAACCCTGAATCTACCTTAGGCAGCCAACTCCAGGGTCCATACTACTGTCTAAGGCCAGAGGTTGTAGATATTCAAATAGAGAAAAGTTGCAGAGAGATAGAGTCATCATGACCCACTGTCTATAAGCAGGGCAAACTCAAAGTCAGGATTATCTCTTTGTTTTGAGTGGTTATTTGATTTCAGCAAGATAACCTCATGTGTCACGTCAAATTACTGACAGCTGTAATTCTTATTTATAAAATAGGTCCTACAGTTCTGTCGGGAGTTTATACACAGTGTTATATTTTGTACGTTACAATAAAAATAGTTTCAGTGGATAGTACAAGGTGGGGGTAGAGGGTTAAGATAAATATATTCCTTTAAAAAAAGTTGATTTATACATTATTCAGGTAGGAGAAACTTCCAGAATAAAGCCCAAATTCCTTATCAGAGCCCTGAAATTCCTTCTTTGGGGGAGAGTTGTAACAGGAATAAACTCGCGGGGCCCTTGACTAGTGAGCAGCCCCTCAGCCCTATTCTGTGTTTATTTAGAGACAGGGTCTCACTAAGTTGCTTAGGGCCTCACTGTTGCCGAGGCTGGCTTTGAACTCTCGATCCTCCTGCCTCAGCTTCCCACAATACTGGGATATAGGCATGCACCTCCGCCCTGTGAAAGCTCCTTTTTGACCTAGTCTCGTCCTCTCTCTAACCCTGTTCTCCAGTCCTCCGACACTTGTAGCTCTCCAGATTAAAACATCTGGCTTTCTCAGGCCTTATATAAAGGGTTAGTTTGGCTCCATATAACAAGTAAATCCAGTCTCTAGTGGCCTTATTCTTGTCATAGAGAAGTCCAGATGGGCCTCCCAGGGCTTGTAAGGTGGCTTCCTGATGCCAGGCCCAAGTCCCTCCATCTCCTCCCAAGCTCCATCTGTCTTTCCTCATGACTGTCATCCTCAGCTCATCCCCTCTTGGTCACAGTTGGCTGCTCGACCTCCAGCATCTTCTCCGTATTCCAGGCAAGGGCAAGGGCAAAGAGCAAAGGACTTGCTAGTTCAAGTTTTCTCCTTTCAAAAATAATTTGTTCAAAAGCCCTTTCTGGAACCCATCTCCATGTCATTGGTGGGGTCTTAGTTGTATGGCTACCCATAGCTGCAAAGAACCTAGGAGATGGGCTGGGGTGGTGGCTCAGTGGTAGAGCACTTGCCCTGCACGTGTGAGGCACTGGGTTTGCCTCTTAGCACCACATTAAATTAATTAATTAATTAATTAAAAATACTGTAGCCAGGCTCAGTGGTGCATACCTGTAATCCCAGTGGCTCGGGAGGCTGAGGCAGGAGGCTCACGAGTTCAAAGCCAGCCTCAGCAACAGCAAAGCACTAAGCAACTCAGCAAGACCCTATCTCTAAACAAAACACAAAATATGGCTGGGGACACGGCTCAGTGATCAAGTGTCCCTGAGTTCAATTCCCAGCATACCTCCTTCCCCAAAAAAAGGTGTCATGTCCATCTACAATTAAAAAAAAAATATTTCATAAAAAAGCTCTAGGAAGGATGGTTTTTATCACTGGGCAAGTGGATGTCCTAAATTAAATCAAAATTATATTATTCTTACTTAGTAAGAAAGAAGAGAATAGGGATTAGATGATCTCTAACGAATAGTATCTGCCACAGGCCCCTTGTCTTTTTTTTTTTTTTTTTTTTGGTACTGGGGATTGAACCACATCTTCAGCCTTTCTTTTTTCAATATTATTCTAGTTGTAGTTGGACACAATGCCTTTATTTTATTTATTTATTTATTTTTATGTGGTGCTGAGCTCCAGCCCCTCTCCTTGTTTTTATGTGAGATGCTCCCTATATCAATAATGCCTTTCATGTAATCAGCACTCAACCATCTACAAAAATTCCAGTTGCATTTTGCCTTTGTGTTAATCACTTTTCCATCACTGTGACAAAATACCTGAGATAATCAACTTGAAAGGAAAAAAGACTTTAGTTCATGATTTCAGTGTTTTCAGCTCCTGGTCAGCTGGCTCCCTTGTTTTGAGGTCTGCAGGGAGACAGCGCATCATGGGGGTGGGGGTATGGGGGTGGGGGTATGGGGGAGCAAGGCCACTCACCTCATGGTGGCAAGGAAGCAGACAGAGAAGAGGGGTGGGGTCCCAATATCTCCTTCAAGGGCACTCCCCACAGTGCTTCCTTCCATTATGCTCCACCCCCTAAAAGTTCTGCCACCCCCCATTAGAGCCACCAGCTGGGGACCTTCGACACAGGAACCTTTGGGGACAACCTTTACAATCCAGATCATGACAACATTCTTCCCAAAGTCTCCTTGACTTCATGGTTCCGTCTCTCCCGGTGCAGACTGGGCTTCTCGAGGGCAAGAACTGTTGTCTTCCTTTTTCTTTTTCTTCTTTTAGCTGTTGATGGACCTTTATTCATTTATTTGTATGTGGTGCTCAGACTCGAACCCAGTGCCTCACGCATCTTAGGCAAGTGCTCTACCACTGAGCCACAGCCCCGGCCCAAGGACTGTTGTCTTATTGATCTCCATTTGGCTGGCACAGGACAGACCCCAGCAAATATTTGAATTTATGTAGACTTTCATAGGCCATAGTTTATAAAAACGGAAGCCACTCCTGGGAGCAGAGCCACTGTGAGTTCATCTTTTCTTTCCCCACTGAGTCCGGAATAAAGCAGACCTTCTGGCAATGAAGCAGGACACCCTCTGTCCAGCCCCACTGTAGAAGTCAGGGTTCCCCAGGGAGTCAGAACCAACAGGATAGCAGATGATCCATGATAGACACATAGCTGATAGAGAGAGAGAAGAAAGATATGGCTTGGTAGGCTAAAGCAGGAGGATTGCAGGTTCAAAGCCAGCCTCAGCAGCTTAGAGAAACCCTGTCTCAAAATAAAAAGGGCTGAGGGTGTTGCTCAGTAGTTAAGTGCCCCTGGATTCTATCCCAGGTATTGATAGATAAAGATAGATAGATAGATAGATAGATAGATAGATAGATAGATAAATTAGATAAATGTGTACCTTATTTCAAGAAGCCTCTCATTCTAAGAAATTCAGTGTTGTGTTCCTGTCTAAGCTTCTAAATTTAATAAATCTCCTCATCTTGACACTTTTAAACTCGAAGTCTCCCCAAACATATACATATATATCTACAAACACACATAAGCCCAGAATAAAACATGGAAGGGAAAACATAAAATAGAAAAAGAATTTTTCTCTAAGTGGTAAATACATTTGTGATTTTAATTTTTTTCTGGGTTTGTTTTTTTAATTTTACAAATTCTCTACAATGAAAATACATTGTTTTTATAAAATTTTTTTTATAGTTGTATGTGGACAAAATGCCTTTATTTTATTTGTTTATTTTTTGTGGTGCTAAGGATCAAACTCAGTGCCTCACATATGCTGGGCAAGTGCTCTACCATTGATCTACAGGCCCAGCTCATATTATTTTAATAACTAGAATAAAAGTAACAAAATGGCAGATGAGGTGGGCATACACCAGTAATCCCAGCAGCTCGGGAGGCTGAGACAGGAGGATCTCGAGTTGAAAACCAGCCTTAGCAACATCAAAATGCTAAGCAACTCAGTGCTTATATTTTTATATAAAATATAAAATAGGGCTGGGGATGTGATTCAGTGGTTGAGTGCCCTGAGTTCAAACCTTGGTACAAAAAAAAAAAAATTAAGAAAGGGCTTATTGTCCACCTCTGTTTGCAGCTTGTAAAGAGTGATTCACACCTGGATGTAAATGCAAAGAAAGAGACCAAGGCCAGACCCCTGAGGAGGAGCCTAGGAATGTGATGGAATGGTTTTTTAATGTTGTTAAAAATTTTAGTTCCAGGGGCTGGGATTGTGGCTCTGTGGTAGAGCACTTGCCTAGTATGTATGAAGCATTGGGTTCAATTCTTAGCACCACATAAAAAAAAAATAAAATAAAAAATAAAGATATTATGTCCATCTACAATTAAAAATATTAAAAAATAATAATGTTAAGAAAAAAGACAGGGCTGGGGATGTGGCTCAAGCGGTAGTGTACTCGCCTGGCATGCGTGAGGCCCGGGTTCGATCCTCAGCACCACATACAAAAACAAAGATGTTGTGTCCGCCGAAAACTAGAAAATAAATATTTTTTTTTTAAAAACTCTCTCTCTCTTTCTCTCTCTCTCACTCTCTCTTTAAAAAAATTTAAAAAAAATAAAAAAGACATTAAATATTTCTTAATAACCAGAACAAATAATCTGTGTATTTCTTGGGTGCTTAAATAATTATTTTATCTGGGCTTGAGGGAACACACCTGTAATCTCAGCTACTCAGTAGGTTAAAGCAGAAGGATCGAAAGTTCAAGGCCAATCTGGGCAAGGTAGCTAAACCCTGTCTCAAAATAAAAAAATAAAACAGCAGGGGGTAAAGCTCAGAGGTGAAGCACCTTTGCTTCTAATGCTGGTGCATAATAATGTTTTAATATAGAAAAGGGTGGCTGGGCGTGGTGTCATTGCAGTGGCTCCAGAGGCTGAGACAGGAGGATCACGACATCAAGGCACTAAGTAACTCAGGGAGACCCTGTCTCTAAAAGAAATACAAAATAGGGCTGGGGATGTGGCTCAGTGGTCGAGTGAGTGCACCTGGATTCAAACCCTGGTACCACCCTCCCAAAAAAACCCTCTTTTAGCAGGCCCTGATGGTGCACACCTGCTAATGCAGGAGGATCATGTGTTCAAAGCCAGCCTCTGCAATTTAGCAAGGCTTTAAGCAACTCAGAGAGACCTTGTCTTTAAGGAAAATATAAAAAAGGATAGGGATGTGGCTCAGTGGTAAAAATGCCCCTGGATTCAATCCCTGGTGTCCTTTAATTAAGTAAAAGAGGCTGTTTCATGATTGTCCTGTATGATAAAATCAGCCAATCTTCCTCCCTCCCCCCTCCCCCCTCCTCGCCCTCCCCCACTCTCTTTCTTTGGGGGCGGGGGGGATTGAACCCAGGGGCGCTTAATCACTGAGCCACATCCCCAGACCTATTTTGTATTTTATTTAGAGACAGACTCTCACCAAGTTGTTTAGGGCCTCACTGTGGCTGAGGCTGGCTTTGAACTCTCAGGATTCTCCTGCCTCAGCCTCCTGAGCCCCTGGGATTATAGGTGTGTGCCATGGTGCTGACCCAGCCACCTTCTAGGGGGTGTGGATCAGTGGTACAGCACTTACCAGTATGCATGTAGTCCTGAGTTCCACCCCCAGCACCGCCAAAATTTAAAAAATGAAGAAAATCTCTAGATGGTTTGAGGTCTCCCTGCAGGATCTGCAGTCATTGTCTGAAGTTTAGTAACAAATTATTATTTGTCTTTTATTGTTGAGTTGTAAGGGTTCTTTGTGTGGTGAAGATGCTAAACTAAATACATGATTTGCAAATATTTTCTGCCAATCTAAGGATTGTCTTTTTACTTAAAAAAATATTTATTTTTTAGTGTAGCTGCACACAATACCTTTATTTTACTTATTTATTTAAACGTGCTAGGCGAGCACTCTACCACTGAGCCCCAGCCCCAGCCCATCTTTTTACTTTCTTGAAGGTGCCTTTGGATGCACACGAGTTTTAAATTTTGCTGAAGTTCAAATTTTCTGTTTTTGCTTCTTGATTTTTTGCTCAGCCCTGGCTTTAGCTGCTTATGATGGACACGATGTTTACTGCAAGAGCATCAGATGTCAGCCAGGCCCTGTGGCAGGTTCCTATAATCCCAGGGACCTGGCTGAGGCAGGAGGATGGCAAATTTGAGGCCAGACTCCGCAATTTAGTGAGACTCTGTCCCAAAACAAAAAAAAATAAAAATAAAAATAAAAAGGCCCAAGGGTGTGGCTCAGTGGTTGTCATGGCTTGGATATGAGGTTTCTTACCCCACCCCAAGCTCAGGTGTGAGACCACGTGAGGATGTTCAGAGGAGAAATGATCAGATCTGATCAGTCTCAGAATCCGCTGTGCATTAGCTGGGTGGTGACCTTAGGCAGATCGGCTATGGCTAGAGGAAACGGGTCATTATGGGTGTGCCCTTGGGATTTCTATTTTGCACCTGGCGAGTGCAGCTCAGAGTTTGCTCTGATTCCTGGTTGCCACGTCCTGAGCTGCTTTCCTCCGCCACACCTGCCACCATGATCCACCTCACCTCCGGCCCTGAGCAATGGAGTCAGCTGACCATGGACTGGACCTCGGAAACCCTAAGCCCAAATCAACCTTTCGTCCTCTTGGTTATCCTTTTGGTCACAGTGATGCAAAAATAACAAAAACAGTGATTAAGTACCCCTGGGTTCCATCTCTGGTACTAACAAGAAAGAAAGAAAAAAAAAAAGAATAAGAAGAACTTCAGGATATTATTTCTCTTCCTCATCAATTTGCAAGTTTTGTAGAATTTACTTGACTATGCTGCCCTGGCCATCGCCTCTCCCCCTCACCTGGGTTGTCTGCTGGGCATAACCTGACTCATCCTTAGGCTCCAGCCAGGAACAACTCCTTTCTTCAATTGATGTTTGCCGCCTTCATTTCCCTGGTGAAACTGAACGAATTAATAAAATTTCCAAGTCCTGGGCAATGCCTACCTCTACTGCCAAAAATTCCAAACACAGACATGTATTTTCACATTCTCCAGGAAGCAGATGCCAAGAGGAGATTAGAGGAGCTACCGCTGTGTGGGAGACATACCTGTGGATGATAAGAGGCGGGTGGGGCCGAGGAAGAGGGAGACCTGGACTGGGGCCTTATCACTGAAAGGAGGGGCAGGAACAGGGCTGGGTGAGAAGAGTCGCAGATGGCCCAGGGTTCTGAAAAAGCTTCAGACAGGCCGAGGGGGGCTTGCTGTGTGAGGATACAGCTTGAGGTGTCCCCCAAAGTTTCATGTATTGAAAGCGTGGTCCTGGTGTGGTGATGTCAGAGGCCGTGAAGCGTGTGTGTGTGTGTGTGTGTGTGTGTGTGTGTGTGTGTGTTACTGGGGATCAATCCCAGGGTGCTCTTCCACTGAGCTCACCCCCAGAACCTTTTATTTTTCATTCTGAGGCAGGCTCTTGCTAAGTTGCCAGGCTGACCTGGATCTGGCAGTCCTCCTGCCTTAGTTGCCTGGGTATCCAGGATTATAGGTGTGCACCACCCTGGTAGAACCTTTAAGAAGTAGAACCTTCTAGAAGGTCATTGGGGTCCTGCCCTCAGAGGGATCCCAGTTAGTTTTTCAGGAGAAGTTTTTTTTTTTTTTTTTTCTTTTCATTCCAACACTCTCTCTTTTCTGGACTGAATTAAAGTGGGCCAGTTCAGCAGACTGAGAGGGGGCCTAAGGGTAAGGACACTCTCCTGGCCACAGAACCCTGGCCTTCCAGCGCTATGGGAGCTATGTCAATGAAAGAAGATGACTCTTAGCTTTTAGTCTCAGTTTTAAATTAAGTGAATTTTATAGGCAGAGAGTGAAGAGTCATACAAGTAGGTCATAATCGTAAGCCCAGGTTGTAGGGTCAGACACATCTAGCATCAGACTTGAATTTCCCTCTTAGATGTGTTTCCTCCTAGCTCTTAATAGGTACCCCTCCTCTCCTTCGGAGCCCCAACATCAACCAAAGTGTCTCCCCCAGCTCTACCCCAGTTGCTTAACTCTGATCACGACCCAAAATCACAGATGGTTCAGATGAGCCCTGATAAAGGGGACCCACTTATAAGAGGCTGTCTTAGTCCATTTTCTGTTGCTGTAATAAAATACCTGAGATTGGGTACTTTATAAAGAAAAGATGTTTATTTATCTCACAGTTCTGGAGGCTGAAAGTCCAAGATTGGATGGCCTTGTCTTTTTGGCCTCTAGTGAGGGTCTCCTTGACTGTGTCACAATATGGGAGAGGAGCAGAAAGGAAAACAACCACCTGCAGAAGGGGCCAAGAAACATGGGTAGCCTCAGTTTATAACAACATAGTCTTAAGACAACTAGACTGGATCTTTTTTTTTTTTTTTTTTTTGTACCAGGAATTGGACCCAGGGGTTAAATCAAGCAATTTCATTAAGTTGCTTAGGGCCTCACTAAGATGCTGAGACAGGCCTCAAACTTACAATCCTCCTGCTTCAGCCTCCTAAATCACTGGGATTATAGGTATGTGCTACCACACCCAGCCTCAAAGGGTTCTGAGACAATTACTTAATCCCATTATAGGGTAGTGCCCCTAATGATCTAGCCCAGCTCTTAGAGGTCCCACCACCTCTCAACAATGCCACATTTGGATCAAGCTTCCAGCACATGGACTTTTGGGGGACACACTCAGATTATATCTACACCACAGCAGGGGCCTGGGTCGGGTCCCCTAGGAGCAGAGACCGAGGCAGGGATTCTCAAGCCACTGACTCATTGAGGGAAGGGGACAAAGGTAAGCAGGTGAGGGAGGTAGAACAGGGCAGGGGAAGGAGTCAGCAGACAGGAGAGCCTGACCACAGTCTGATCCCGCAGGGGTCTCAGGAGTGTTCGCTGTATGCAATGTGTCCGTCTCCAGGTCAGGAGGCTGGGTTTCCGTGCCTCACCCCACTAGTCAGTCAGTGGCCATGATGTCTGGGGGTTAAATCCCGGGCAGTTCCGGGAAAGGCAGCTTCCACGGGCTGAGAGAGTCCTCCAAGGGTGTGACCCCGAGCTTTATCCAGCCAGGTGACCAGGGGAGCGGGCACACCGACTGATAAGGAAGACCTGGGCAGGACACCAACGGCCGCACTACCCAGACGACAGCACGCACCACGCACCATGCAGACAACAGTGTTCCCCAGATAACAGCGTCCACCACACGGGCAACAGGGTCCACCGCACAGACAACAATGTCCACTACACACGCGACAGAGCCTGCCACCAAGACAAGAATGTCTAGCACCAAGACAAGGGCATCCTCCACAGGGAGCAAAGCATCCACCACAGACATGACAGCTCTGTCACTGAGACAGCGGCACTGACCACAGAAATAAAAGCATCTGCAGAAGGCTGGGGCTGGGGCTCAGTGGCAGACGCTTGCCTCGCATGAGGGAGTCACTGGGTCCGATCCTCTGCACCACATAAAAATGAAGATACGGTGTGTTCATCGACAACTAAATAGATATTTTTTAAAAAGCATCTACTTCAGAGACAATAGTCTCTGTTACAGAGATAACAGCACCTGCCAGAGAGATAACAGCATCTACTACTGAGACAGTCTCACTTCACTTCTTTTAAAAAAATTTTTTTTTGTAGTTGTGGATGGACAGAATGTCTTTATTTTATTTTATTTTTTTATTTGTATGTGGTGCTGAGGATCGAACTCACGGCCTCACACATGCTAGGCAAGCACTCTGCCACTGAGCCACAACCCCAGCCCTCACTTCATTTTAATGTGAATTAGAAAGAAAGATTCTGAGCAAAGATTGAGACTGGGTTGGGACATTGTGACGGCAGGAAAGGGTTAATGAAAAGTTGGAACTTGAATAGGTCTTCACAAAATGTAAACAGTATGATCTAAAGTTATTGTTGATATTATGTTTCAGCAACTTAATTAAAATGCCCTTTGGTTTCATGTTCCTGATGACAAAAGAAATGTATATTAACTGTATATAAATTCTTGAGTTATTAAAGTACCTTATTCTTAGAAAGGAGCAGTTGCCCATGTTGTTATGTACCTCACCCCCACTCCCATCCAGGTATGACCGCTGTTAAGGGTAGGAAGTGGGGCTGGAGGTGTACAAAATGAATTGTAAAAAAGCATCACATAGGGGCTGGGGATGTGGCTCAAGCGGTAGCGCGCTCCCCTGGCATGCGTGCGGCCCGGGTTCGATCCTCAGCACCACATACCAACAAAGATGTTGTGTCTGCCGAAAACTAAGAAATAAATAATAAAATAAAAAAACATTTAAAAAAAAGGCATCACAAACAATAGCATCAAAAATTTAAAAATCAGCTGGGCGCAGTGGTACATGTAATCACAGAGGCTGGGGAGGCTGAGGGGAGTTCAAAGCCAATCTCAGTAATGGCGAGGCCCTAAGTAACTCAGTGAGATCCTGTCTCCAAATAAAATACAAAATAGGTCTGAGGATGTGGCTCAGTGGTTGGGTGCCCCTGAGTTCAATCCCCGGTAAAAAAGAAAGAAAGAAAAAAGGAAAAAAGAAAGAAAGAAATTTAAAAATCTAGGGCTGGAAGCATAGCTCAGTGGTGTAAAACTTGCCTAGTGTGTATAGGCCCTAGTGCTGGAGGAAAAAAAAAAAGTTTTTGCAATGACCATAAAAAATATGTGCATGATCCCTATTCAAAAAAACCTGAAAACTAAGGCTTTTTTTTTTTTTCTATTGTGGATTTAATCCAGAGGCACTTTACCACTGAGCCACATCCCCAGTGCTTTTTGTTTTTTATTTTGAGACAAGGTCTGTTGCTTAGGGCCTGGCTAGGTCACTGAGCTTGACTTTGAACTTGCCATCCTCCTGCCTCAGCCTCCGGAGCACCTGGGTTCACAGGTATGTGCCACCACACCTGGATGAAAACTAAGACATTTTTTAAAAGCCTCAGAGGTTTTCTGGAACACTGCTCCATCTCTCATGGTAAGCCTTTTCCCTTAGCCCATTTGGGTGGACTACACTATCTTTCTAGAAGCGTCAATCAACGGTGTAGTTATCAGGAATGGTGGCAAATATATTACATGCCCTTTTCTTTGTCATGGGAACAGCACTGTCCACTGTTATTTATCACCAGTGGAAAGAGGAAGCCAAGGGTCCCAGTCACCCAATGGGAAGCTCTAGCTCAGGCCAACCCACCTGGGACAGTCCTCAGCATCACCTCCAATGATTGGAAGCTCAACCTTCAGATTGATAGGCAATATTTTTAAGTCCAAAGCTGTAGGAATGTTTATAAAATAAGTTTAACAAATTTCATAAAGTGGTATAGCTGATCCTCACTAGGGAGAAACCCCAGGTGTGAGTAAACCCTTTTGGGGGACTGCGGAATGGAAGTCATTTGCATGTGCAGTGACAATAATCTGCCACTAGATGACTCTGCGGCTCTTTGTGGTTCCATGGTTTCCAGGGGCCAAACCAAGAGAGAAGAGAAATGAGAAAATCAAGGGCAATTTAGGACCTTTTCCAAAAAGCTTAATATACTGAATTTAAAAGGCAATCCTATATTCTGAGATCATGTCCTTTCTACGCTTTTGAGAGGTAATAGATGATTGTTCCTTGGCAAATATTCTTGCTTGGCAAAACTGACCGATTTTAGACACGCCCTCTCCCCCAACCTTTTTTTTTTTTTTTTCTTTAAATATCACTTAACTGTGAATTCTGAAAGTATAGGATCAGTAAAGTACCAACTTCTTGTTGTGCACCTTGCTGGGGATCAAACCCAGGACTTTGCACATGGTAAGCAAGTACTCGATCGACCACTAAGCTATACCCCCAGCCCAAGTCAAATGTCTTCATCTAGTTTAAAGATTCCCAGCCTTCCACACTAAGGTCCCTCTGTAAAGTTAAATATAGATATTATATTTAGAAGCTCTTTTCCCTTCTTTGTGGACTATAAAATGAAAAAATGTTGTTAAAAAAAATTCATGAAGCCAGGCTGGGGTTGTAGCTCAGTGGCAGAGCACTTGCCTCGTGTGTGTGAGGCACTGGGTTCAATTCTCAGCACTGCATATAAATAAAATAAAGGTCCATTGACAACTAAAAAATAAAATAAAAAGAAGAAGGTACAACGTATGGGAAGTTGGTTCTAGAGAAACTAAAGTGGGAAATCTTTTAATGAGTCAAAGGTCATGGCACAGTGGAGGTGTTGGCTGAGAACGCTCAGAGATGCAGGGTCTGGGGATGTGCCAAAGTAGTTAGGAGGGGATGGGAAAGAGAATCCCTAATGAATATGATCTTTTGTTCTGTTGTTGAGTGTCCAAATATCTGTGTCTTTGGGTGTGTTCAAAAGATATCAAAGCCTTGGGATAAGTATAGAAGATTATCCAGATATCAGACACAGCAGTTTTGTTTGATTTTTGTTTTATCTTTGTTTTTAAGAACTGTTGAGCCGGGCATGGTGGTGTTCAATTGTAATCCCAGCAACTGGGGAGGCTGAGGTGGAGGATTGCAAGTTCAAGGCCATCATTAGCAATTTGTCGAAGTCTTAAGCAACTTATTGAGTCCCCATCTCAAAAAATAAAAAGGGCTGAGGATCTGGCTCCGTGATTAAATACCTCTGGACTCAGACCCTGGTACAAAAAAAACCCAAAAACAACAACAACTTGCCATCCTCCTGCCTCAGCCACAAGAGTGGCTAATTCTGTGTTTCTTCCTTTTCCTTCTCCTTCTCCTTATCTTTCTCCTTCTCCTTCTTCTTTTTTTAATGTATTTTTTAGTTGTAGATGGACACAATATCTTTATTTCATTTATTTATTTTTATGTGGTGCTGAGGATCGAACTCAGTGCTTCATGTGTGTTAGGTGAGCACGCTACTGCTGAGCCCCATCCCCATCCCCTTCTAAGTTTCTTGAACTAACAATTTCCTAAGGCCTACTCTGTGCTGGCCACAGTTCTAATTGCCATACACTTTGGGTGAACACAATACAAATAATTCCTCCCAAGTGTCCAAAGATGAAGCAACTGAGACTGATGAGAGGTGGTGATTGGGATGTGACTTTCCCACCTTGGGAAATGCAAGATGATGTCAGGTTCTGTCCGGGCCCAGGGTTCTGGGGGCTGAGCTGGGCATGGGTGAACTGCAGCTGTAGGGTGTGGGGTGCAGAGTCAAGGGGAATTAGAGTCTGAGCCCTGGATGAGGAAATCCAGGGAAAGTCCCAAGTGTCAAGTTTAGGAAAATAAATATTAAGCAAGAGTCAAATTAGGAGCCAGGGGTGGGCAGCTCAGAGCAAGATGGGCCAGAAGGCCCAGGAGGAAGGGCCAAAAAGATTCCCAGAGACACAGAGTCCAAGGGGCAGCCACTGTGGGGTACCCAGAATCCATAACATCAAATCAGAAAGGGCAGCAGGAAAAGAGGCTGGTCCAGTACCCTGGGAGTCCCCAGGAGTTAGTGGTGGTGGGCAAGATGGTGGGGGACCACCTCCCTCTCATTTCTCTCCTCTCTCCTGCCTCTGGGTAAGAAGAGCTCTAAAATTAATCTCAGTTTTACTAAGTAGGAAATAGGCATGCAAAATAGTTTTGGGACATGCAATCTGATCATTCTCATTCTGTTTCCCATTTTTAAACCATATATTTTTTGTGTTTAAATAACATGCACCAAGAATTTGTTTTGCTTTTAGTCAAAGCAGATTAAAAAGAAAAACAACTTCTTTTTAACTCCATCTGCTATTATTTTTATTTATTTATTTTTATGTGGTGCTGAGAATCAAACCCAGGGCCTCGCATGTGTAAGGCAAGCACTCTGCCCCAGCCCCAGCCCTGCGGCCCCACTATTGCTATTTTTTGTCAAATGCTTATGTGGACTTTTTTTTTTCTTTTCTTTTTTAATATTAGAAACTGAACCGAGGGTCTCCAACATGCTAAGTACATGCTCTGCCACTGAGCTGCACCTGCAGCCCACTATGAACCATTTTTGATCACTGTCTAGAGCCTTCCTGCTCCAATTTGGGCTGCTTGTCCTCTCAGGCTGTGGAACAACCTTCCTGGATCTCATGTCTTCTTCTTTCTTGGGATACTGCCTTGTTTTCCTGAAGCACATCTATCCTTTCATTTCCTAAACATCTGCAATGTACCAACTTTGTGTGTGTGTGTGTGTGTGTGTGTGTGTGTGTGTGTGTGTGTGCTGCTGGGGGTTGAACCCAGGGCCTTTTGCATGAGAGGCAGGCACTCTAACAACTGAGCTATATCCCCAGCCCACAATGTACCAACTTTTTTACATCTGACTTAATTGGCCTAGGATTTGGCTGAACATATCATGGCATGTAGCAGCTACTGAATGAATGTTGAATGTATGAGTGAATTTAGAGAGGCTAGTTTTTAAGTGTGTAGCACTGTTTATATCTATTCACTTAATAGTGTTGGTTCTAATAACCACTTTTTTCATAGATACATAATTTTATATTTAATTTTCCTCAGAAGCTAAAGAGATTCTTTCTTAAGAAATAATTCATTCATTCACTTATTTATAATACTAGAGATTGAACCCAGCAGTGCTCTTCTGCTGAGTCACCCAAATGTCCTTTTAATTTTTGTATTTTGTGACAGGGTCTCACTAAATTGTGAAGGCTGGGCTTGAATCTGTGATTCTCCTCCTTTTTTTTTTCCTGAGGCATTGGGATTACAGACATGAAACACTGTTCTCTTTTAGACATGAAGTGTTCTCAAAAGCTGGTACGTGAGATGATGAAAGAGGGTTTAGATGTGAAATGATTGTATTATGAGAGCCTTAACCTAATCAGTGCATTAATCCCCTGAGAGGGATAACTTGATGGTAACTATAGTAGGTAGGATGTGGCTGGAGGAAATGGGTCATTGGGTATGTGCCTTTGGGATGTGCATTTTGTGTTAAGAGAACTCTCTCTCTCTCTCTCTCTCTCTTTCTTGGTGGTCATATCCTTATGTGTTCTCCTTCACTACACTTTTCTACCATGAAGTCCTGCTTTAACTATGGTCCCAAGGAATGGATTCTGCCACCTATGGATTGAGACCTCTGAAATTATGAACCCCGAATAAACTTTTCCTCCTCTAAAATTGTAAAAAAGCTATCTAAAACACCTATCTGCCCAGCTACATACAGAAATATTAAGTGTAAAAATAAAGTGTTATTTATTAAAAGTTGTCTCCACATATAAATATTTTAATTGGATATCATATCATATTTAGATTTATCAATTTACTGATAAAATTAATTTAGAAATGTTCACTATATGCAAAAAAATCACCAATCTAGGAGCTGTTAGTGTCTCCTCACCTTCTAGTGCAGGCACCAGTCACCTGCACAACTATAAGAAATAAGCCTCCTAAACCTAGAAAGAAAGAACAAAGAAAGGGAAGGAATTGAGAAAGGCAGGAAGGGAGGAAAAAATTAGGCTGGGAGGGAGGGAGGAAGAAAGAGGGATTTCTTCTAATATCATCACCTTTCCAGTTTTAGGTTTTCACCCCACCCCACCCCACCACAAGCACATATAACTTAACCAAAGAATCATTCTAGCCTAGAAAGAGCCTTAGTCTGACAGATGGCAGAAGAGTGGTCTCTGAAATTGTAGATGTAATATGGAGAGAAAACAGGAATTCTTGCATTCTGCATTGTCTGCATGCATACTCCACTCTAGTTTGATCAATAATTACAATGTTGCTGTTATTTTTAATGTTTATTTTTAGTTGTAGTTGGACACAATACCTTTATTTAATTTATTCATTTTTATGTGGTGCTGAGGATTGAACCCAGGGCCTCCCATGTGGTAGGCAATATTACTTAAAGTCTTTGTCACCACATTAAAATGCACAAAATTCTATTTTCTAAGGTTATCAGTGTAGGTAAAATGTGAAGAATAAATTGAAAATCAAATAATTTATCTCTCAAAAGCTCTAAAGAAATAATCTAGATTTTTTTCATTATAATATACTTTTGGTTTAAAAAAAAAAGCATTATCCTGATGAAAAAATTCTAAGATCTAATACTTCCTTTTTGTGATTTTTTTTTATCAAAAGCCTTAAAATAAGATAAAGGTCATATGTCTGTTATTGTATTTTTTCCTCATTTTTATATTGGTGCATTATAGTTGTACATATTGGTGGGATTTGTTACAAATCCATACATGGACATACATCTTTAAATTTCTTACTGAGCATTGTTTGACAGACACATTCAAAAACTCAGTTCTTTGAAGGATATGTTTTTTTCACACTTACTATTTACTATTTGATTAGGACCTGAAAACTATTAAGTTATATATTTTTGTCCACTAAAGGTGCATATTTTTCTCTCTGAAAAAAGATTGTTTTATTGCTCTATATTATATTAATCAAATTTGTTTCTAACTTAGCAACATAATTCAGCATCCTTTCGAGATGGATGATAAAACTACTGTTTATAAAATTCTCAAACTGTTGTACCATTTTGCTAGTTTACTTTTTTAATGCCTAAAAATATTTGACATAGTTTCAGTTTTTAATATTTATTTTTTAATTGTAGTTGGACACAATACCTTCATTTTATTTATTCATTTTTATGTAATTCTGAGGATTGAACCCATGGCCTCCAATGTGCTAGGCAAGCATTCTACTGCTAAGTCACAACCCAGCCCATATTTACATTTTTATTTGTATGAGATTCACTTTTTAAATTTTTGAAATTATATTTAGTATTTATATTTTAGTTTTTATGTGTGTCTACATGCACAAAATGACTAAATGAGGTTTTTCAAGCAGTATTAATAAAATAATTCTATTTTGGTTTTAATTCTAAAAGGGTATACATGTAAGTATGTATGCATAAATGTACATGTATATTTATATGTTAAGAATATTAATATCTTTTATTAAAAGCCTACACAACAATTAATTTCTGAAATTTATTTGCTGGAAAAATATTAAACAAAATAAAACATATAGTTATATATTGTATCTTATTCTGGAATAATATATAGAAACATTTTTCTGAATAACTAAAATTTGAAAACTAGTTTTTGAGTTTAAGGCCTGGAAAATTCCCAGAATATATGCAACAATTTTTTTTTTACAAAATTTTAATTCATAATTTAAATACTTAGAAATAAAGAAATTAACATGAAATATTTTATAACAGTAGTCATTCACCATGTAAAAAAGTGGTTTCTGATTATTTCTGGCTTTAAAAATGTTAATATGACACCATTGTATAAACTTAAGGGATAGCTTAATTTCCTTTGAAAATATGGACCTCAGTAACAGATTTAATTAAGAAGAAATTAATGTTTCAAATATAAATTTATTTTTATGGCCCTCTTAGTTCCATAACAGGGTGTTAGGAACATTTTTATTTGAAGAAAGTTACTAACAAGTAATCTTAGTTCAGGATTTTTTAAAATTAATAAAGAATATAAATGGCCTTAGGATGTGTATTTCATATTTATTCCATTGTGTAAATTACCATAAAATATCCCAATAATCAAAGTTCTGTTCGCATGGAAACTGGTATAAATATACTGGTTAAATGTACTAGCTCTTCCTCAGTTTTCCCGACACACAATAAAAATTCTTCAGCATTTGCTTTGTTCTAGTTTATGGCAGTATGCTATTTAAAAGGTAAGTTGAGGGCTGGGAATGTGGCTCAAGCGGTAGCGCGCTCGCCTGGCATGCGTGCAGCCGGGGTTTGACCCTCAGCACCACATACAAACGAAGATGTTGTGTCCGCCGAAAACTGAAAAATAAATATTGAAGAATTCTCTCTCTCTCTCTTTCTTACTCTCTCTCTGTTTCTTTTTTTTTTTTTTTAAAAAAGGTAAGTTGATCCACATGTGAAATATTAGCCAAACAGATTTTAATAATAGATATTTGAACTTCAAATTTAGTATGCCTATTTTATAAAAACAGAGTTATGTTGATGTTGTAGTAGTGGAATAATGTTGGAGAACCTGATTCTAGACCAGCACTGTCTAATATGGTAGACACTGGCCACATGTGAATATATGTATGCAAGACCAAATTAATTAAAATTAATTAAAAATTAAAATTAAGTAAAATTCAAAATGTAGTTCTCCATGGTACTAGCTACATTTCTAATGCTCAATATCCTTATATTGTTGCTGGGTATGATGTTAGACAATGTAGTTATAGAAGATTTTATTCACTATTGAAACTTCCACTGGACAGTTCAGGTCTAGACTTCTGACATGTGGCATGCTTCTTTCTCTTTTCAAATATTCAAGAGTTTGCAGACAGAAACAGTTTAAATTTTCAAGTTTCACTTCATTTTGTAAAATAGGGGTAGATGAAAAGAGAGCTTAAATCAAACACAGTTTATGATAGCTGCTTGAACCTTCATATACACAATCAATTCACAGTGCTTATGCTATGGTTTGTTCCTCTTTGAAGTATTTCTAAGGAGAAGCACTCAGGAACAGCTTTTTAAACATTTGATCTGATCTATCTTAAACAGTATGAGATTGGACTCATAAGAATGCAAACTACAGATTCTTAATAATATTGAGCAGGAAATTATTATATGAATTACACATTTATCTCTGTACTAAGTACACAAAAATTATGTACTTATTCCTAGATTAAAATGTATAGAATAAAGACTTCTTAAAATTGTTTCAATTGTGAATGGCAACCATTTTAATATTAATTAAAATTAATAAATATTCAATAAAAGAGACACCCACAGTAATACATTTTAGATTAATTCAGAATTCATTTATTACTAACACCCCCCAAAAAATTAGAATATGGATAATTTATCCCATTATATCTTTTTTTTTTGCATACTGCACATTTTTTTTCTAATTTCCTTAAATATATGAATAATTTCCATTACTGGACAAAAGTTGGTTATCCTTACTTAACTAATGACTACAAAAACCACCACCAGAGATCTAACTGCAAGAATAAAAGTCAAAATCAGCTGTGGTTCCAGGCATCTTTTTACCTATCTATTTCTAACCGTAGTCAGATGAATTAAAATGAAAATAATTGCCATAAAGTAATTTAATTTAAAACATTTCAGATATTTAAAAAAAGGAAAAATAAATTATCTATTATTTCCCTTCTAGGCATTTCACATGACATCACTCCTGAAGCTTAATCATGTTTTAATCCTTTTGTAAATCAAGTTATGTTTCATTCATTTTAATGGAATGAATGTAGAAACCCCATAGAATGCATGAACAAATCATCTTTTGTATAAATTTATGGGCTTATTGTTTGATTTTTAATAACAGGGATTTGCATTAAAAGTAATACAACTTTCTGAAAAATTGGTTTTGAACAAATTTAAGCAGTCAACACAAAGTTCTGTGCCACTTGATTGAAAAATCATGGGAAGACAGAGAAGTTACTGATATGCTTTCATAAAAGAGGTAACCCTACATTACATGTGAAGGCAAAGTTAACTCGGGTACTGAGCATGAGATTCTGATTATACAAATGTTTTTTTAGGAGACAAGATACATGATGAAATGACAATAAATTATATTTAAATCTCATATATATCTCATGTACACATAATCTCTCATATTAAGAGAGCTTAACCAAATAGTATTAAAGCCAATTATTTTAAAAAGGGGAAAATATAAACCAAAATTACAATATATATCTTTCATTAAATTATACCAACTTAAAAACTGCTTCACATTTCAATTCATAGATGAAATAGGGAAAGTTCATAATATTGTCTAATCACAGTGATCAAAAAATTAAGTTCTGGGTCTGAGAAAATGATTTTATTTCTTGTAAAACACATCAATTGTCATCATTTTGCATTAAATGCACTGTGATTTTTAACCATATGTTTGAAACAAAACAAAAATATATTACCTGGAAAGATTTAGGACTGGTATAAAAGACTGGTTAACTATCAGAAGATTTGTCAATATAATTAACCACATTACACGGCTGAGGGAGAAAAGAAAAATGTGTTATCATTTCAAAAGACATTTAGAAAAAGCTTATGACATAATAGACACTAAATTTGATTTAAAAAATAAAATCTTGGTAAACAAGAAATAGAAGGTTATCATTCTAACCTTATGAAATATATTTAGAAAAAAACCCAGTAAATATCACATGAATGGTGACATTTTAGATGTAGTACTATCAAAGCAAGAGCAAGATAATTGTGACTTTTAGGTTCAGTCTTGTACAAAATTGTACTGGAAATCTTTGCAATAAGATAAGGAAGAAGGGCACAAGATAAAGAATAAAAGAGCCAAAAAATTTGGTTTTCTTTAGTAGCAATAAAGGAGAGCAAATTTCTAGGACAAAAGATGAATACACAAAAATTAATAGCTTCCCAGTACACAGTGGAAGCTAATTAGAAAAAAATTATTGTACCAACAGGAACCAAAAAAAATTAATAAGCAGGACTTTTGTTGTGAGGGTTACAAACATTGTTGAAGGACATATAAGAAAACCTTATGTCAACATGCCCTAAGTTCACCAATGGGGGGACTCAATATTATAATTAATTATCCACTAACAGTTCTGGAAATTCAATGCAATTCAAATGAAAATCTCACAGGATTTTATATGCAACCAGACAGCATATATTATTTAATGGTTTAAAGACAAAGAATCTAAAGAGAAAAATATAAAGTCCATAAAGACCCACAAAAAGTAAAAACTTGTCACCTGACCAAATTAATAACTGTCACATGGAAGAAAAGATAATGTAAGCACCTACCTCATAACAAAATTAAATTTTCAGTGCTAAAGAATCTAAAATGTGAAAACTCTTAGATGATCTCATGAAAAGGAAAAAATATTAAGCCTCACAGATCATAATCATAACAGAAATATTAATACACATCTTCAACTATACTTCTCAATAACTTCTGTAGACAGACATTTAAAATTAAAGAATCAGTTGGAAAAGTCAAAAAATAGATTGATGCTGAGTAGTATCTCTAATCAGAAGTTTTCTATTCATTGAGAATTATTTTAATGGGATATTCAAGCAGACTCTTTTATTAGTATCTGTATTTTCTAAACAGAGCCTGGCATGAGAAGCTTAATACATGTCTCCTGAATGAACATTGTAATGCTTAAATAACTATCAATTATCATTTATCAAAACTGCATATGTTTTACAGGGGTAAAGCTGAAACAACATTGCCCTTATGATATACCCTGGAAATTGCTTTTATGAATAAACTACAGATAACAACTTGTTTACTTGTCATTTGTCTCTTTCTCTTAAAATTGAAAGGCAGAATGTGAAAATGCAGCCCTTTCTTGGCAATATAATGTAGCTGGCTTTTTAATTAATTACTTCAAAAGCTGAGGAAGCTTTCATTAAATTTATCTTCTTTATGACTTTTTGTTAGTATGTATTGACCTTTTAACATTCAAAACACTTCCTATAATTTCTGTGTCAGTAACAGTACCTGACATGTCATCATTCTTAGCAGAATCAATATTGCCTTCCATCTCCTTTCATTAAGTTTACTGACTAGATGTGAAGAGCATTGTTCCTCAACATTGTAAGGAGGCGACACCTCTCTGCAACCCCAGGCCACAATTATATCAGACTACACTTAAAGGAATGATTATCTGAGTAATTCCATGAACCAAAACAACAAGAAGAAAAAATCTTTTAAAAAAGAAAATTTTATTTGTCTTTCAATTCATATGATTAAAAACAACATAGAGGCCAGCGGTTCTCAATGAAGGAGGGAGGAGTGAAAGACATTTTGCTCGCCTCCACACACATGCATTCAGCTATGTCTAGAGGCATTTTTTCATTATAGCAATTGAGGAGGGGCACACAATTACTTTCATCTCTTGGGATGCTTCTAAACATTTTATAACTCACAGGACAGTTCTGTACATCAAAGATATTCTCAGGAAAAATGTTCAAAAGCGCTAAAGTTGAGATACCTTGATGTAGAGAGACTGAGTACCTCATGAAATATTTCTCAATCAATTTTATATTTTAAACAATTCCCTGGTCCTCTTTGCTTGATTCCATGTAGTGATGTTATCAATACAAAAACACAGTATGATTATTAATTACCACTAACTCTTCCATGGCTACCAAATAAAGTTCCTGTGGTGTTCTCACATCCATCACTTAAAGATCAAGTGTTAGAGCAGATAAGCAGATAATGGCTTTTAAGTTTATAAGACTATCATATAGAAAAGATTTGATTTCATATAAGCTCATGTAAAACAATGATTTATTAATTCTGCTTAAAACAGTTATTTGGATCAATATGAAGTTTAGAATGTAGTGAATCCTGTCTCAATACTTCCATTTCATCAATACTAAAAGTTATTCTGGGGAAAGATTATATTCATCAATTTTCTTTCTAAAAATAAAATATCTTTTTCTTACTACAATATTAAATCTGCATATCTCTGCCAAGACACTCCTATCTACTGGACACATGCTATTTTCAAAACAATGTGACCACCCCCAGAACACAAAAGTAATCTTTCACAAAAAGGGGGATGCATCAGTCAACTGTGCTTGCACACAGAAAACAATTACTTTTTTGAACAGCCATTAGGTTACAGATAGAGGCATCCCTGTATCATTTTGCTGAAAGAATTGTAAACATGGTCAAACTGGACATACATAGACTATGGCATTTCTTTGCATTGTTGTTTTAAGACAAATGAGGAAAACATTTTAAGCATGTTGCATGTTCACAAAATGATGCCAACATTGTAATTGTGCCTCAGAATTTCCATATTTTAACAAGTACTCTAAGAGAAATATATGTAAATTATATGAGCACACACTTCACAAACATGAAATATTAATGGTTAACAAAAATGTTTAAACTTCATCAGTATTCCAGAATATGCAAATTAAAACAAAGACTCTGTACATATAAAATGAGCAGAGCAGAGTAGAAGATATTCTTTCAAGTTTCTAGCGCAGAAATATATTAAGTCCCTACTGTCTACATGGAATATTCATACAAATGAATATTTGAAAAGAAAATTTTAAAATCACCTAATGGACAAATCTTTTATTTTTATTTTTATAGCAAAATATCATGACATTGAAGGATTTTATACGACATTCATATCCTGGTAGATGGGCTACAGCGAGAGTGCTCTGTCAATCTGGTTCAAATATATTTTCTACAAAGAATAGTTATGTAGAAGTTTAATTTGTTAAAGATTCTGTAAAGAATGGTGCGTTCTTATAATTTACTATAGCAAATCAACTTGTCATGTAGGAAGGAAAAGATCTCCTCTTAATTGCATTTGAGTTCAAAGCCCAAATAATCTCCCAATGGGAAGAATTTGTTTTGGGCATTGGGAGATTATTTGGGCTTTGAACTCAAATGCAATTAAGTACTTTACTACTTAAAAAATGAGGAGTTGTCCTGGTAAAATATAAAATTTACATTTTATTTTCTTTGGTTCTATCACTGCAAACCCAATTCATGTTATACAGAAAGGCAGGTAAGGTCAAATTTCATTGGGAAGAAATAGGAAATTAATTTTAGTGCTTTTTGAAATTATTAGTTTCAAAAATACAGGGAAACATAACTTTTCTTAGTAGAGGCTGTGTATACCAACTCATGCACATTAGCTTCTAGCTCACACCAAACAAATGAATCAGAGAATAGTAAAAATGCAAAAGTATATGAACAATATCTTTACCTTTTTTTGTATTTGATTACCAATTGATTTCTCAGTGCAACCTTTTGCTTGCCACCATTTCCTTACAGAGGTTAAGTCTAAAAATGTATTCTAATAACACAATTTCACTAAGAATAGGGTCTGTTGAGTTAGGGTCTAAAGTATTATACAAATGTTTTAAGCGCCCAGGTTAATGTAATTATCACACCTGAAAGTTACTACCAGTACTTTGGTATACAAAAAGAGCAACAAAACAAAACAAAACAAAAGTCAGGAATGGTTTAACAATACTACAAAACAGGTGGGTTAATCAGTGCACTCACTCATGCTTTCCACCACCCATCCCCCAAGAAAATAAAATACATATTTCTCAAACTCACAATTTAAAAAGAAAATCAAGAAAAAGTTTTTCTTCAAAGATTGATCCCTCTCCATTTGTTTTTCTGCTCTGAAAGAGAGAATTATCTGCTAGCAGCAGCATTTGCTAAATGAAACATTTCTTGAGATAAAGTTTCATGGCAGATGGAGAAGAAATTTCGCCACCTGTTTGATAGTCATTTGAATTCAAGTGCTAAATCTTTCATGGTATTTATTTCCACTCTTGAGAAATTAATTAAAAACTTGAGATGGTAAAAATCATTTCCATTGTTTTCCAGATAGATTCAAATTATGCATACAACATTGAATTCTAAAGATGTTAGTAAGTTTTCTACTGTCCTTCATCGCCCCTGCCAAACAAAACTTGAATGTTAGACCACAAGAATTTGTGCAAACACACACACACATGCTCAACTTCTGTTTTTAAGAACTAGGAAAATATTTTAAATAAAAATCAGACACAGAATTTCCAACTCCTGAAATGAATTAACATCAGTAATATAAGCTTGTCATGTTCATTGGAAAGAAATGGAAAAAAAAAACTTCGTTTAATTAATTCTGTATAAATACATTCTGTATAAACACACCTACTAGGCAACTGTGGTTGACAAGATTTGGTTATGATTACAAATTTCATAAACATTATGGCATAGCTTTACATATAGCTTTTACTATAAAATGATTGATTGTAAATCATTCCCTTGCTCAAAACTATGCAATACTCACTAATCTATAAACAACAATCAAATCCTACACTCTTAGATTCAAAGTTTCTTTGCCAAGCTCTCTTTCAGTGATTCCACATTCCAACAAAGGATTCAAAAGAAATATATATTTAGTAATTAGAGAATAAGCAAAAATAAAAATTAATATTTCAATGTAATAATTTTTCCTTTAAAGTACATTGCTTATACATATTCACAGCTATGACTTTTTGTCTATTGCTAACCAAGTTATGTGGAAAAGCCATTTCATTTAAATATTCTTAATAGAAAGGAAATTCATTTCATGTAAATCTAATAACTGCTAATCGTATAATTTAACTGCACTGAAGCACTTTAAGTATAAAAACTTCAAACATAAGTAAATGTGGATGATTTTTTGAGTACTAATTTTAAATACATTTCTCCTAAACCCTGGTCAGGTTTCTTTTTCTCCTAGTCAGCCATTCCTTTTATCAAATTCCTCACACCAAACACACTATCCTTTAAGTGCAAGCATATTAGCTTCAAGATATCAATTTGTCTCAAATAGTTTTCTCTGTTATGATAAAAGATGTGAAAATAACTCAAATAACTCTTAACTTTAAGAATAGTTGCAATCTTCCAGCAGATTGTAATTTTATTTTCTTTATCGAATTACAATTTGGTGCACCATAACTAAGTATTTTTGTGACTGGCAAACTACTTACAATGAAACTACTTCCAGTCTGTGCTTGCATCTGAGTATTTATCAGCAACAATGAATATAATCTAAATTTTGTATCCATTCTTTAATAGGAAAGATACCCTAAATTACTCTTTATTAAGATTGTGATATATTACTATATATATCAAATGAAGAAATCCAACACTATTAAGTGAATAGATATAAACAGTGCTACACACTTAAAAACTAGCCTCTCTAAATTCACTCATACATTCAACATTCATTCAGTAGCTGCTACATGCCAGGAATTACATTAAGAAACATGAAAAAAAAAAAACAGCAGTCAGGATACTTGCTGCTAAGAGATCATCATCAAATAAATAATTACTTTCCAAAGGATTAACTGATATATTAAGATAACATTATCTACCAACAAATATCATGTTGTATAATTTATATAAACAATAACAATTAAATGCAAACTTTGTTCCCAGTCCATAAGGGTATAAGTTCATATTTAGCATATAAACACCAATTTTCTTAAAAAGTCACATTTTTCTTACTATAATATTAAAAGGATTATTTTCTTCTGGATCAGGCTATCTGTAAGTCTGCATCTGCAATCAAATAATATCCACTATTCAAAAAATAAACTGCAGATCTGGCCGGCCGCGCGGGCGGGCAGGCAGACCGGTGGAGCAGTGCCACAGGCCCCAGGCTGCCCCACTAGCATAGCAAATACTCATGGCCTGTCACCCCTGGCCCCTCCGCCCCCTGGCCCCGCAACCCCCACGAACCCTTGCATTGCCCAGAGGACCCGAAGCCCATTAGAATGACTGAGGAAGCATGCCGAACACTAAATCAGAAATGAGCCCTTGAACCAGACCCTATAGAGGATGATGTGGAGAGCAAGAAAATGAAAATGGAGAGAAGATCGTCAGCTTCAGACTTAAACTCTGATGGAGACACAAGAGTGACACCTGAGCCAGGAGCAGGTCCAGCCCAAGGATTGCTAAGGGCAGCAGAGGCCACCAGAATGTGAAGAGGTGAGGGGCTGGTGAGCGACAGGCCAGTGGATATGTGAACCTCACACAGTGACATGAAGTCTGAAAGGAGACCGCCCTCCCCCCATTTGATTGTGCTCTCTGACAATGAGCAACCTTCAAACCCAAGGGTGAATGTACTGACCAAGACAGCCTTGAAGGAGACCAGCACTTAGGCTCTCCTGAAAAGTAGTCCTGAAGAACAAGAAAGAATGATCAAGCAGCTAAAAGGAGAGCTAAGATTAGAAGAAGCAAAGCTTGTATTGTTGAAAAAGTTGCAGCAGAGTCAAATACAAAAAGAAGCCCATGGGCTCCATTGGGAGCACTGTGCCTATGCCTCCCCCATTCGTGCCAGGCACTCAGAACCTTCCCGTTGTCAAGACATCACTTCAGACCTCTTCAACTCGAATGCCTGGCAGTGTCATCTCGCCACCCCTGGTCTGTGGCAGGCAACAGGTGTTTTCTAGCTGGGACCTCAGGGGAGCTCACAGGTCGTCATGCCCCCACTCCTCATGGGGTCCCAGCAAATCCATAACATCCGGCAACATTCCACCACAGGGCCACCGCCTCTTCTTCTGCTCCCCACCCCCTTCCCCGACTTCTGTGACAAGTGTGCAAATTCAAATTCAGGGACAGAGAATTATCCAGCAGGGACTCATCCGAGTCGCCAACGTCTCCAACACCAGTCTGCTGTCAACTTCCCACAGCCCACCCCAGCATCACTGAAGGGGACAACAGCTGCCTCCTCTCAGACCAACTCCACACCTACCAGTGTAGCTTCTGTGGTTACTTCTGATGAGTTTTCAGCCAGCTGGTAGGCGGCCGCCAGGCTTGCAGTAGGCAAACTAGAGAAGACACTGCTGGGGATCCCCCCCCATCCCCCAGCCCCAGAGGTGAATTTCCTACCAAGTGCTGCCAACAATGAGTCCATATACCTTCTTGGCCTGGAGGAGGTGGTGCAGAACCTACTAGAGACACAAGCAGGCAGGATGTCCGCTGCTGCAGCTGCTGCTGTGCTATCCCGGAGTCCTACATGTGTGCACAGTACAAGACAGACTTCACATGCCATTAGCGGGAGGAGAAGGGTGGGGCCATCATGTGAGAGAACTGCATGACATCCAACCAGAAGAAGGCACTCAAGGTGGAGCATACTAGCCGCCTGAAGGCTGCCTTTGTGAAGGTTCTGCAACAGGAGCAAAAGATTAAACAGCACCTCCTGTGGAGAGGGTGGAGATGTCACCACATTGGGGGGAGGTTCAGTGGGAGTGAGGGGGCTGTGGAGAGTGTGGAGATGTCACCTCAGTGGGGGGAGGTTCAGTCGGGATGAGGAGGCTGTGGAGAGGGTGTAGAGGTCAGCTCAGTGGGGGGAGGTTCAGTGGGGGTGAGGAGGCTGTGGAGAGGGATGGAAATGTCACCTCAGTGGGGGGAGGTTCAGTGGGGATGGGGAAGCTGTGGAGGGAGTGGAGATGTCACCTCAGTGGGGGGAGGTTCAGTGGGGACAAGGAGGCTGTGGAGAGGGTGGAGATGTCACCTATGTGGGGTGAGGTTCAGTGGGGAAGAGGAGGCTGTGGAGATGGATGGAGATTTCACCTCAGTGGGGAAAGGTTCAGTTAGGACAAGGAGGCTGTGGAGAGGGATGGAGATGTCACCTCATTGGGGGAGGTTCAGAGGGGAACAGGAGGCTTTGGAGAGAGATGGAAATGTCACCTCAGTGGGGGGAGGTTCAGTGGGGTTGAGGAGAATGTGGAGAGGGATGGAGATGTCACCTCAGTGGGGAAAGGTTTAGTTAGGACAAGGAGGCTGTGGAGAGGGTGGAGATGTCACCTCAGTGGGGGGATGTTCAGTGGGGATGAGGAGGCTGTGGAGAGGGTGGAGATGTCACCTCAGTGGGGGGAGGTTCAGTGTGGACCAGGAAGCTGTGGAGAGGGATGTAGATGTCACCTCAGTGGGGGGAAGTTCAGTAGGGATGAGGAGGCTGTGGAGAGGGATGTAGATGTCACCTCAGTGGGGGGAAGTTCAGTGGGGATGAGGAGGCTGTGGAGAGGGATGGAGATGTCACCTCAGTGGGGGGAGGTTCAGTGGGAACCAGGAAGCTGTGGAGAGAGATGGAGATGTCACCTCAGTGGGGGGAGGTTCAGTGGGCATGAGGAGGCTGTGGAGAGTGTGGAGATGTCACATCAGTGGGGGGAGGTTCAGTGGGGGTGAGGAGGCTGTGGAGAGGGATGGAGATGTCACCTCAGTGGGGGGAAGGTTCAGTAGGGACGAGGTGGCTGTGGAGAGGGTGGAGATGTCACCTCACTGTTGGGGGGTTCAGTGGGGACAAGGACGCTGTGGAGAGGGATGGAGATGTCAACTCAGTGGGGGGAGGTTCAGTGGAGACCAGGAGGGTGTGGAGAATGTGGAGATGTCACCTCATTGGGGGGAGGTTCAGTGGGGACCAGGAGGCTGTGGAGAGGATGGAGATGTCACCTCAGTGGGGGGAGGTTCAGTGGGGGTGAGGGGGCTGTGGAGAGGATGGAGATGTCACCTCAGTGGGGGGAGGTTCAGTGGGGACGAGGAGGCTGTGGAGAGGGTGGAGATGTCACCTGAGTGGGGGGAGGTTCAGTGGGGGTGAGGAGGCTGTGGGGATGGAGATGTCACCTCAGTGGGGGGAGGTTCAGTGGGGGTGAGGAGGCTGTGGAGAGGATGGGGATGTCACCTCAGTGGGGGGAGGTTCAGTTGGGAGCAGTAGGCTTTGGAGAGGGTGGAGATGTCACCTCAGTGGAAAGAGGTTCAGTGGGGGTGAGGAAGGTGTGGAGAGGGTGGAGTTCTCACCTCAGTGAGGGGAGTTTCAGTGGGGACCAGAAGGCTGTGGAGATGGTTGGAGATATCACCACAGTGGAGGGAGGTTCAGAGGGGACTGGGAGACTGTGGAAAAGGTGGAGATGTCACCTCAGTGGGGGGAGGTTCAGTGGGGACCAGGAAGCTGTGGAGAGAGATGGAGATGTCACCTCAGTGGGGGAAGGTTCATTGGGCATGAGGAGGCTGTGGAGAGTGTGGAGATGTCACATCAGTGGGGGGAGGTTCAGTGGGGGTGAGGAAGGTCTGGAGAGTGTGAAGTTGTCACCTCAGTGGGGGGAGGTTCAGTGGGGACCAGGAGGCTGTGGAGAGGGATGGAGATTTCACTTCAGTGGGGGGAGGTTCAGTGAGGACAAGGAGGCTGTGGAGAGATATGGAGATATTACCTCATTGGTGAGCGGTTCAGTGGGGACCAGGAGGATGTGGAGAGGGACAGAGATGTCACCTCAGTGCAGGAGGCTCAGTGGGGACCAGGAGTCTGTGGAGAGGGATGGAGATGTCACCTATGTGGGGTGAGGTTCAGTGGGGAAGAGGATGCTGTGGAGATGGATGGAGATGTCACCTCAGTGGGGAAAGGTTCAGTTAGGACAAGGAGGCTGTGGAGAGGGATGGAGATGTCACCTCATTGGGGGGAGGTTCAGTGGGACCAGGAGGCTTTGGAGAGAGATGGAAATGTCACCTCAGTGGGGGGAGGTTCAGTGGGGTTGAGGAGAATGTGGAGAGGGATGGAGATGTCACCTCAGTGGGAAAAGGTTCATTTGGTTGAGGAGGCTGTGGAGAGGGTGGAGAGGTCACCTCAGTGGGGGGAGGTTCAGTGGGGACCAGGATGGTGTGGAGAAGATGGAGATGTCACCTCAGTGGGGGAAGGTTCAGTGGGGACAAGAAGGCTGTGAAGAGAGATGGAGATAAATCCTCAGAGGGGGGAGGTTCAGTTGGGACCAGGAGGCTGAGGAGAGGATGTAGATATCACCTCAGTGGTGGGAGGTTCAGTGGGGAACAGGAAACTGTGGAGAGGGTGGAGATGTCACCTCAGTGGGGGGAGGTTCAGTGGAGGTGAGGAGCCTGTGGAGATGGACGGAAATGACACCTCAGTGGGGGGAGGTTCAATGGGAGTGAGATGGCTGTGGAGAGGATGAAGATGTCACCTCAGTGGGCGTAGGTTCAGTGGAGATTAGGAGGCTCTGGACAGTCTGGAGATGTCACCTCAGTGGGGAGAGGTTCAGTGGGGATGAGGAGGCTGTGGAGATGGTGGAGATGTCAAATCAGTGAGGGGAGGTTCAGTGTGGACCAGCAGGCTGTGGAGAGGGTGGAGATGTCACCTCAGTGAAGAGAGGTTCAGTGGGGGTGAGGACACTGTGGAGAGGGACAGAGATGTCACCTGAGTGGAGGGAGGTTCAGTGGGGGTGAGGAGGCTGTGGAGAGGATGGAGATGTCACCTCAATGGAGGGAGGTTCAGTGGGGACCAGGAGGCTGTGGAGAGGGTGGAGATGTCACCTTAGTTTGGGGGAGTTTCAGTGGGGACCGGGACACTATGGAGAGGGTGGAGATGTCACCTCAGTGGGGGGATGTTCAGTGGGGACAAGGAGGCTGTGGAGAAGGTAGAGATGTCACCTCAGTGGGGGGAGGTTAAGTGGGGACCAGGAGCCTGTAGAGAGGGTGGAGATGTCACCTCAGTGTGGGGAAGTTCAGTGGGGGTGAGAGGGCTGTGGAGAGGGTGAAGATGTCACCTCAGTGGGGGGAGGTTCAGTGAGGAGCAAGAGGCTGTGGAAAGGGTGGAGATGTCACCTCAGTGAAGAGAGGTTCAGTGGGGGTGAGGACACTGTGGAAGGGACAGAGATGTCACCTGAGTGGAGGGAGGTTCAGTGGGGGTGAGGAGGCTGTGGAGAGGATGGAGATGTCACCTCAGTGGGGGGAGGTTCAGTGCAGACGAGGAGGGTGTGGAGAGGGTGGAGATGTCACATCAGTGAGGGAGGTTCATTGGGGAGCAGGAGGCTGTGGAGAGGGTGGAGATGTCACCTCAGTGGGGAGAGGTTCAGTGGGGGTGAGGAGGCTGTGGAGAGGGTGGAGATGTCACCTCAGTGGGGGGGAGGTTCAGTGGGGACCAGGAGGCTGTGGAGAAGGTGGAGGTGTCACCTCAGTGGAGAGAGGTTCACTGGGGATTGGGAGGCTGTGGAGAGGGAGGAGATGTCACCTCAGTTGGGGGCGGTTCAGTGGGGACCAGGAGGCTGTGGAGAGGGTGGAGATGTCACCTTAGTGGGGGGAGGTTCAGTGGGGACCAGGAGGCTATGGAGAGGGTGGAGTTGTCACCTCCGTAGGGGGAGGTTCAGTGGGGACGAGGAGGCTGTGGAGAGGGATGGAGATGTCACCTCAGTGTGGGGAGTTGCAGTGGAGACCAGGAGGGTGTGGAGAGTTTGGAGATGTCACCTCATTGGGGGGAGGTTCAGTGGGGACCAGGAGGCTGTGGAGAGGATGGAGATGTCACCTCAGTGAGGGGAGGTTAGGTGGGGACAAGGAGGCTGTGGAGAAGGTAGAGATGTCACCTCAGTGAGGGGAGGTTAAGTGGGGACCAGGAGCCTGTAGAGAGGGTGGAGATGTCTCCTCAGTGTGGGGAAGTTCAGTGGGGGTGAGAGGGCTGTGGAGAGGGTGAAGATGTCACCTCAGTGGGGGGAGGTTCAGTGAGGAGCAAGAGGCTGTGGAAAGGGTGGAGATGTCACCTCAGTGAAGAGAGGTTCAGTGGGGTGAGGACACTGTGGAGAGGGACAGAGATGTCACCTGAGTGGAGGGAGGTTCAGTGGGGGTGAGGAGGCTGTGGAGAGGATGGAGATGTCACCTCAGTGGGGGGAAGTTCAGTGCAGACAAGGAGGGTGTGGAGAGGGTGGAGATGTCACATCAGTGAGGGAGGTTCAGTGGGGACCAGGAGGCTGTGGGGAAGGTGGAGGTGTCACCTCAGTGGAGAGAGGTTCACTGGGGATTGGGAGGCTGTAGAGAGGGAGGAGATGTCACCTCAGTTGGGGGCGGTTCAGTGGGGACCAGGAGGCTGTGGAGAGGGTGGAGATGTCACCTTAGTTGGGGGAGGTTCATTGGGGACCAGGAGGCTATGGAGAGCGTGGAGTTGTCACCTCCGTAGGGGGAGGTTCAGTGGGGACGAGGAGGCTGTGGAGAGGGATGGAGATGTCACCTCAGTGGGGGGAGTTACAGTGGAGACCAGGAGGGCGTGGTGAGGTTGGAGATGTCACCTCAGTGGGGGGAGTTTCAGTGGGGGTGAGGGGGCTGTGGAGAGGATGGAGATGTCACCTCAGTGGGGGGAGGTTCAGTGGGGACGAGGAGGTGTGGAGAGGGTGGAGATGTCACCTGAGTGGGGGGAGGTTCAGTGGGGGTGAGGAGGCTGTGGGGGTGGAGATGTCACCTCAGTGTGGGGAGGTTCAGTGGGGGTGAGGAGGCTGTGGAGAGGATGGTTTTGTCACCTCAGTGAGGGGAGGTTCATTTGGGAGCAGTAGGCTTTGGAGACGGTGGAGATGTCACCTCAGTGGAAAGAGATTCAGTGGGGGTGAGGAGGCTGTGGAGAGGGTGGAGTTGTCACCTCAGTGAGGGGAGGTTCAGTGGGGACCAGAAGGCTGTGGAGAGGGATGGAGATATCACCTTAGTGGAGGGAGGTTCAGTGGGGACCGGGAGACTGTGGAAAATGTGGAGATGTCACCTCAGTGCGGGGATGTTCAGTGGGGACCAGGAGGCTGTTGAGTAGGTGGAGATGTCACCTCAGTGGGGGGATGTTCAGTTGGGACAAGGAGGATGTGGAGAAGGTAGAGATGTCACCTCAGTGGGGGGAGGTTCACTGGGGACCAGGAGCCTGTAGAGAGGGTGGAGATGTCACCTCAGTGTGGGGAGGTTCAGTGGGGGTTAGAGGGCTGTGGAGAGGGTGAAGATGTCACCTCAGTGGGGGGAGGTTCAGTGAGGAGCAAGAGGCTGTGGAAAGGGTGGAGATGTCACCTCAGTGAAGAGAGGTTCAGTGGGGGGTGAGGACGCTGTGGAGAGGGACAGAGATGTCACCTGAGTGGAGGGAGGTACAGTGGGGTGAGGAGGCTGGGGAGAGGATGGAGATGTCACCTCATTGGGGGAGGTTCAGTGCGGACGAGGAGGGTGTGGAGACGGTGGAGATGTCACATCAGTGGGGGAGGTTCATTGGGGAGCAGGAGGCTGTGGAGAGGGTGGAGATGTCACCTCAGTGGGGAGAGGTTCAGTGGGGGTGAGGAGGCTGTGGAGAGGGTGGAGATGTCAAATCAGTGAGGGGAGGTTCAGTGGGGACCAGGAGGCTATGGAGACGGTGGAGATGTCTCCTCACTGGGGTGGGTTCATTGGGGACTGGGAGGCTGTGGAGAGGGTGGAGATGTCACCTCAGTGGGGGGAGTTTCAGGGGGGACCAGGAGGCTGTGGAGAGGGTGGAGTTGTCACCTCAGTAGGGGGAGGTTCAGTGGGGACGAGGAGGCTGTGGAGAGTTTTGAGATGTCACCTCAGTGGTTGGAAGTTCAGTGGGGACAAGGAGGCTGTGGAGAGGGTAGAGATGTCACCTCATTGGGGGGAGGTTCAGTGGGGACCAGGAGGTAGTAGAAAGGGTGGAGATGTCACCTCAGTGGGGGGAGGTTCAGTGGGGGTGAGGGGGCTGTGCAGAGGATGGAGATGTCACCTCAATGGGGGGAGGTTCATTGGGGACGAGGAGTCTGTTGAGAGGATGGAGATGTCACCTCAGTGGGGGGAGGTTCAGTGGGGGTGAGGAGGCTGTGAGGTTGGAGATGTCACCTCAGTGGGGGGAGGTTCAGTGGGGGTGAGGAGGCTGTGGAGAAGATGGAGATGTCACCCTGGTGGGGGGAGGTTCAGTGGGGAGCAGTAGGCTGTGGAGAGGGTGGAGATGTCACCTCAGTGGTGAGAGGTTCAGTGGGGGTGAGGAGGCTGTGGAGAGGGGTGGACATGTCACCTCAGTGGGGGGAGTTTCTGTGGGGACCGGGAGACTTTTGAGAATGTGGCCATGACACCTCAGTGGGGGGAGGTTCAGTGGGGACCAGGAGGCTGTTGATTAGGTGGAAATGTCACCTCAGTGCGGGGAGGTTTAGTGGGGAAAAGGAGGCTGTGGAGAGGGTAGAGTTGTCACCTCAATGATTTGAGGTTCACTGGGGACCAGGAGGCTGTAGAGAGGGTGGAGATGTCACCTCAGTGTGGGGAGGTTCAGTGGGGTGAGGGGGCTGTTTAGAGGGTGAAGATGTCACCTCAGTGGGGGGAGGTTCAGTGGGTCCGGGAGACTGTGAAGAGGGTGGAGATGTCACCTCAGTGTGGGGGGGTTCAGTGGGGACCAGGAGGCTGTGGAGAGGGTGGAGATGTCACCTCAGTGGGGGATGGTTCAGTGGAGAAGAGAAGGCTGTGGAGAGGGATGTAGATATCACCTCAGTGTGGGGAGATTCAGTGGAGACCAGGAGGCTGTGGAGAGTGTGGAGATGTCACCTCATAGGGTGGAGATTCAGTGGGGACCAGGAGGCTGTGGAGAGGGTGGAGATGTCACCTTAGTGGGGGGAGGTTCAGTGGGGATTAGGAGTCTGTGGAGAGGGACAGATATGTCTCCTCTGTGGAGGGAGGTTCAGTGGGGGGTGAGGAAGCTGTGGAGAGGATGGAGATGTCACCTCAGTGGCGGGAGGTTCAGTGGGGTTGAGGAGGCTGTGGAGATGATGGAGATGTCACATCAGTGGGTGGAGGTTCAGTGGAGAGCAGGAGGCTGTGGAGAGGGTAGAGATGTCACCTCAGTTGGGAGAGGTTTAGTGGGGGTGAGGAGGCTGTGGAGCCATTGAAGATGTCCCCTCAGGGGCGAAGTTCAGTGGGGACCAGAAGGCTGTGGATTGGGTTGGAGACGTCACCTCAGTGAGGGCAGGTTCAGTGGGGACCAGGAGGCTGTGGAGAGGTTGGAGATGTCACCTCAGTGGAGAGAAGTTCAGTGGGGATTTGGAGGCTTTGGAGAGGAAGGAGATGTCACCTCAGCAGGGGGAGGTTCAGTGGGGACCAGGAGGCTGTTCAGAGGGTGGAGATATCACCTCAGTCGTGGGGTTCAGTGGGGACTGGGATGCTCTGAAGAGGGTAGAGATGTCACCTCAGTAGGGGGAGTTTCAGTGGGGACCAAGAGGCTGTGGAGAGGGTGGAGATGTCACTTCAGTGGGGATGAGGAGGCTGTGGAGATGGTTCAGATGTCACCTCAGGCGGGGCGGGAGGTTCAGTGGGGCCAAGGAGGCTGTGGAGAGGTTAGAGATGTCACCTCAGTGGGGGGAGGTTCAGTGGGGACCAGGAGGCTGTAGAGAGGATGGAGAGGTCATCTCACTGGGGGGAGGTTCAGTGGGGCTGAGGGGGCGGTGGAGAGGGTGGAGATGTCACCTCAGTGGGGGGAGGTTCAGTGGGGACGAGGAGGCTGTGGAGAGGGTGGAGATGTCACCTCAGTGGGTGGAGGTTCAGTGGGGATGGGGAAGCTGTGGAGGGAGTGGAGATGTAACCTCATTGGGGGGAGGTTCAGTGGGGACCAGGAGGCTGTGGAGAGGTTGGAGATGTCACCTCAGTGGGGGGAGGTTCAGTGGGATGGGGAGGCTGTGGAGAGGATGGAGATGTCACCTCAGTGAGGGAAGGTTCATTGGGGACCAGGAGGTATTGGATAGAATGGAGATGTCACCTCATTGGTCGGAGGTTCAGTGGGGATGGGGAGGCTGTCGAGAGGGATGGAGATTTCACCTCAGTGGGGGGAGGTTCAGTGGGGACTTGGAGGCTCTGAAGAGGGTGGAGATGTCACCTCATTGGGGTAGTTTCAGTGGGGAAGAGGAGGCTGTGAAGATGGTGGAAATGTCACCTCAGTGGGGGGGGGTTCAGTGGGGATGGGGAGGCTGTGAAGAGGGTGGAGACATCACCTCAGTGGGGTGAGTGTCAGTGGGGATGAGGGGGCTGTGGAGAGGGTGGAGATGTCACCTCATAGGGGCGGAGGTTCAGCTGGGACTAGGTGGTTGTGGAGAGGGTGGAGATGTCACCTCAGTATGGGGGGGTTCTGTGGGGACGAGGAGGCTGTGGAGATGTTGGAGATGTCACCTTATTGGGGGGAGATTCAGTGGGGACTAGAAAGCTGTGGAGAGGGATGGAGATGTCACCTCAGTGGGGGGAGGTTCATTGGGGGTGATAGGGCTGTGGAGAGGGTGGAGATGTCACTTCAGTGGTGGGATGTTCAGTGGGGGTGAGAGGGCTGTGGAGAGTGTGGAGATGTCACCTCAGTGGGGTGAGGTTCAGTGGAGTGAGGAGGCTGTAGAGAGGGTGGAGATGTCACCACATTGGTGGGAGTTTCAGTGTGGGTGAGGGGGCTGTCGAGAGGGTGGAGATGTCCCCTCCGTGGGGGGAGGTTCAGTGGGGATGGGGAAGCTGTGGAGGGGGTGGAGATGTCACCTGGTGGGTGAGGTTCAGTTTGGATTAGGTGGCTGTGGAGAGTTTGGAGATGTCACATCAGTAGGGGGAGGTTCAGTGGGGACAAGGAGGCTGTGGAGAGGGTTGTAGATGTCACCTCATTGGGGGGAGGTTCAGTGGGGTCCTGGGGGCTGAGGAGAGAGATGGAGATGTCACCTCTATGAGGGGAGGTTCAGTGGGCATGAAGAGGCTTGGAGAGGGTGGAAATGTCACGTCAGTGGGGGGAGGTTCAGTTGGGGTGAGGAGGGTCTGGAGAGGGTGGAGTTGTTACCTCAGTGTCGGGAGGTTCAGTGGGGATAAGGAAGTTGTGGAGAAGATGGAGATGTCATCTCAGTGGGTGGAGGTTCAGTTGAGATTGGGAAGCTGTGGAGAGAGTGGAGATGTCACCTCAGTGGGTGGAGGTTCAGTGGGGTCGAGGAGGCTGTGGAGACGGTGGAGATGTCACCTCCGTGGGGGGAGGTTCAGTGGGCACCAGGAGGCTGTGGAGAGGGTGGAAATGTCACCTCAGTGTGGGGAGGTTTAGTGAGGATGGGGAGGCTGTGGAGAGGATGGAGATGTCACCTCAATGGGGGGAGGTTCAGTGGCGACCAGGAGGCTCTGGAGAGGGTGGAGATGTCACCTCATGGGGGGGGAGGTTCAGTTTGGATTAGGTGGCTGTGAAGAGGGTGGAGATCTCACCTCAGTGGGGGGATGTTCAGTGGGGATGAGGAGGCTGTGTAGAGGTTGGAGATGTCATGTCTGTGGGGGAAGGTTCTGTGGGGGTGAGGAGGGTCTGGAGAGGATGGAGTTGTCACCTCAGTGTGGTGTCGTTCAGTGGGGACCAGGAGGCTGTGGAGAGGGATGGAGATGTCACCTCAGTGGGGGAGTTTCAGTGGGGACCAGTAGGCTGTGGAGATGGATGGAGATGTCCCCTCAGTGGCGGGAAGTTCAGTGGGGATGAGGAGGCTGTGGAGAGGGATGGAGATGTCACCTCAGTGGGGTGAGGTTCAGTTTAGACAAGGAGGCTGTGGAGCGGGATGGAGATGTCACCTCAGTGGGGGGAGGTTCAGTTGGGTCCAGGAGGCTCTGTTGAGAGATGGAGATGTCACCTATGTGGGGGAAGGTTCAGTGGGGATGAGGACGCTGTGGAGAGGGTGGAGATGTCTCGTCAGTGGGGGGAGGTTCAGTGGGGGTGAGGAGGGCCTGGAGAGGTTGGAGTTGTCACCTCAGTGGGGCAAGGTTCAGTGGGGTCCAAGGGGCTGTGGAGAGTGATGGAGATGTCACTTCAGTGGGGGGAGGTTCAGTGGGAAGGGGAGGCTGTGGAGAGTGATGGTGATGTCACCTCATTGGGGAGAGGTTTAGTGTGGACCAGGAGGCTGTGGAGAGGGACAGAGATTTCACCTCAGTGGGGGTGGTTCAGTGGGGACCAGGAGGCTGTGGAGAGGGATGGAGATCTCACCTCAGTCGGGGGAGGTTTGTGGGGACGAGGAGGCTGTGGAGATTGATGGAGATGTCACCTCAGTGGGGAGAGTTTCAGTTTGGACAAGGAGGCTGTGGATAGGGATGGAGATGTCACCTCAGTGGGGGGAGGTTCAGTGGGGACCAGGAGGCTGTGGAGAGGGATGGAGATGTCACCTCAGTGTGGAGAGATTCAGTGAGGACCAGGAGGCTGTGGAGAGGATGGAGATGTCACCTCAGTGGGGGCAGGTTCAGTGGGGACGAGGAGACTATGGAGAGGGATGAAATATCACCTCAGTGGGGGGAGGTTCAGTGGGGTTGAGGAGGCTGTGGAGAGGGTGGAGATGTCACCTCAGTGGGGGGAGGTTCCGTGGGGAAGAGGAGGTTGTGGCGAGGGAGGGAAATGTCACCTCAGTTGCGGGAGATTCACTGGGGATGAGGGGGCTGTGGAGAGGATGGAGATGTCACCTCAGTGGGGGGAGGTTCAGTGGGGGTGAGATGGCTGTGGAGAGGATGGAGATGTCACCTCAGTGGGGGGATTTTCAGTGGGGACCAGGAGGCTGTGGTGAGGGTGTAGATGTCACCTTTCGTTGGGGGAGGTTCATTTTGGATTAGGTGGCTGTGGAGAGGGTGGAGATGTCACCTCAGTGGGGGGAGGTTCAGTGGGGATGAGGAGACTGTGGAGAGGGTGGAGATGTCATTCAATAGGGATGGGTTCAGTTGGCTCCTGGTTACAGGCCTGAGGATGAATTAGGACTTAGGTCCAGGGTTGCTGGTGGCTGCTTCCCTCCTCCTTCTGTTTTGAGTACCTGGGTGCAAGTGTCCTGTTGCACATGGCAGAATGTGCAGGCTGTTTTCTTGCCCCCTAGGTCCTCAGAAGGACTGTGTGGTGTACCTGCAGTGCCCCAGGAGCCTGCACCACACCTGGACCCTCTGGTGGAGACCTTGTGCCCTCAGTCTAACCTGGTGCCATGGTCATGAGGTGCACTGATTGTGTGTCAGGATGGGGACTGTGCCGGAGGGGGGTCTGCCAGCCTTGCCCTTCAACAAGGGTCTCAGTGTCCAGGACGTGTTCTGCTGGGGGCTGCACTGCGGTCCCCTGAAGCCTGTGGTGCATGACCTGCGGGAGTGAGTCTGGTGACTGCCAAGGACAGGTTGTAGGGAGTGACACTGCTTGCCCTGTCTGGGACGTGCTCTGGGGCCTGGCCACCCTCCTCATGGAGAGCCTGGAGGGGATCTGTGCTGGCACCCAGTTGGGGGCACATGTGTTGGCGACAGCAGCAGAGGGCCCATTCTGGGGAAAGGAGCCCAGGCCCTGCTGTGCCTCCTGATGTCTGGGGTCTGTGGGAGCCACCACTTGGTGGCGTCTGCCACAGTCATTGTGGCCATTTGTTTTGCTGCAGTAGGTTGGGGACACAGGAGATGAAGCACAGAGACAGAGAAGTGTCAGGATGAGGCGGCAGAGGAGGGCCCATCCAGGAGAGAAGGTAGATAGTGTCTGGAGAGGGGAGGGCTCCAGGGTCCTGCTGGGGAGTGGGGAGGTGGCTGGGGTCTCCTGGGGTCGCCACGGCTCTGTGGGGAGCAGGGCAGGGGCCGAGCAGAGAGCGGGGATGGAGTCAGGCCTCAGGAGGAGGGGCGCCTGGGGAGGGGTCCCTGGCCCCCGGTGCACGTTCTAGGGCATGGCTTGTGTTGCTGGAGTGAACCTGGGAGCAGGGGCAGGGTTCCTCGAGTTGGGCAGCGTCCCAGGGAAGAGGAGGACCCCACCCTGTCCTGTGCAGCTCCAGGGAAGGAGGGCCAGGGCGGAAGGGCCGAGGGTCCTGGGGAAGTGCTGCGGCCCACCACCTGGGCCTCAGCTGCAAATCCAGGGCCATGTGGAGGCTCCTCGAGGCCGGTGCTGGCCTCAGGGGTCTGCTTCCTCTCTGGGGGTCATCACCGCTCCCAGGCCTGGATGCCGGGACCCCATACAGCCCCCTCCCTCCCCAGTGCCCCCATGTTCCTGTCACCTGCCCCCTGCCCCATCTCCTCCAGGAAGCCTAGTCCTGGCCTCCCTTGGCTCCCTCGCCCCTCGGGAGTTCCTCTAGGAGCTCAAAGGCAGCTGTTGGAGGGACTGGCTGTGTGGAGGGCACACACTTCTGCCCGTGGCTGGTGGACCCACTCCAGTGGGCTCTGGGACATGTGGGCTTCCTCTGGTGTGGGGTGAGCACGTGGTGGGACATGGGTGCTGATGCCCACCCTCCCAGCTGGGCCTGGAGGCCACCTTGGGTCTCCACCAGGCTAGCTCTCCCCTGGTAGGGGACATTCCCTGGGGGGTCCCACCCCACCCCAATGTCTAGAGTCGGCTGGGGGTTGGGGGCCTTGCCCTGAACCACCCGGCAGCTCCAGTGCCCCACGTCATCCTGGGCACATGGAGAGCCCAGCTGGGTCTTCCTGGCAGGTGGTGGCTGTGCCCCGTGCTGGTCGCTGCATGGACAATCAATGTGTTCTGGTTGCCTGGCCTGGCCCTGCCCATGCTCAGATGGCAAAAGTGGTGGCTCTTGCTGTGCCCAGCGTTGGTGACCACCAACCACCCACTGCCTGCTCCAGGACCCACCCCCACTGCCACAGACGCCCCTGGCAGCCTCTGGCTCCCTGGTCCCCTGACTCCTGACGTTTCTCAGTCCTTTTCTAAGGGGTTGGCCCTCTGGGTCACCTCTTGAGACAACCAGAAGGGTTTTCCAAGCTCTGCTTCAAAGTGGCCCCTCTGAGTGGAGGCAGGAGGTGGCCTGGGGGCCAGCCTGCTGTGAGGACCGTGAGTCAAGGCCTACCCACCTGGACCACTGTCCTGGGGCTGCCATGCCCCCTCCAGCTTCCCCAGTGCCCACAGAGCCAGGCCAGCAGGGGCAGGAATCCGTGGAGGGGCCCCTCTGAGGGGGCTGCTGCTCCACCCCTGGGGAGCCCTGATGGCCGTGGTGGCAGGAGCAGTGGTGGTGGGCAGGTCCCATGGGGCCAGGGTGAGGCCCTTCTGGGAGCAGGAGGCACCCCATGGCCCCTGCCATCTGAGAAGCCCCAGGGGCACCACCTAGGATGGAAGGGTGTAGGACGGGGTGGGTGCTAAGAGGACTGCAGGCCCCTCGCTGGGGCCTCTGCATCCTGCTGCCTATGGCAGAAGATGGCCTCGGGGCCAGTCAGCCTGGGCCGGGGCCCTCTACCTGTGGAGCCCTGCATTCAGGCCTGGTTTGGTGGGCGTCTCCCTCGGGGGAAGGACTTGCAGCAGGCCAGGGGCACCACGGCCATGGGCTGGGACGGAGGTGGGTGATGAGGGGCCCTGGGGGTGAGGCCTGGGGCATCCTGCACAGAAGCATTTGAACTGTTGGCCCCTGTAGCGGTCACAAGGCTGCCAGGCAGACGGGTCCTGCTGGGGAGCTGTCCAGCAGGCAAGGACCCTTGGGAGGGGTGGGGCCCGGCTGAGCCTGTCTGGGGCGGCCCTGGGCTGGGTGAACTGAGCCCCAGGGGGCTGGTCACCATGCAGACTGGCTGGACGTCTTCTGTCTCCCTGCGCTCCTCCTGGACATGGTGGGCCTTGTGGTGCCTTTGCCCCCTGTTCCTCAAGCACAAGGGAGGGGCAGGCTGATGGGCTTGGACCGGTGGCCCGAGATAATCCGCTTTGTCCCCGCAGCACGGCAGCGACGACTCCTCGGCCACATTCGCTCTTATTGTCTATTTTCAGGCAGCAGCAGCAATTTTCAAGGCCACTGCCACTGCCCACCACCCGCTATCTCGCGGGTCACCTGTCACTCCAGAAAGGTCAGCAGCTCATTCACAGTTCCATCACTTCACATGAGCAGGTGAATACGCTCTCATCTGCCGCAGCCTCTGTGTGGAGCAGCCTCTGTGTGCCCAGCCATCGTCCCTTCCCCGCTCGGGGAGCCAACAGTGCGTGGTCATTCCCGTGCCCTGCCTGCTGCCTAAACAGCTTCCATAGGGAGGCAATTTGGGGAGGTGGCGCATCCGGGGCGCCTTCCTGCCCTGGCCTCTTAGGAGGGAATTATCCAATTACTCCCTTGGGGTCCAGCTCAGCTGCCATGTCCACCACACTGCCTGCTGGGCAAAGCAGGGCGGGCCCTGTGGAGCCGCGGACAAGTTAGTCCTCCAGATGCCCCTGCACCCCAGGGTCCACCCCACCTTGCGACCCCCAAGTCACCCAGCCTCTCACTCACCCAGTGACTGCCAAACCCGCCTGGCAGCCATTTCTCTCTCTGGGCATCTTCCTGGAGGCACCAACCTGCCTGGGGAACCAGGGAGCCCCCTTGGCTGGGCGGGTGCTGGCCCCGTGCTTGGCTGTGGGGCTGAGACTGTAGTGAGGGGCTCAGTTTTGATCATGAGCAGTGGCAGTGCGGTGTGCCCTCCTGGGACGCTGTGCCCCTGCTGGGGTGGTAAAGGCTGTGGGGACCACTTTCCTCCCTTAGGACATTGGCACCTCCCTTCTCCTTCAGACCAACATGCCGACCAAGCTCAGCCAGCCAGCCTGGCCTGCCTTGTCCAGCTCTGTCCAGATCTCTGAGGTTTGGGGTCACTCTCTTGGCCTCTCTGAGCTTCATCTCTTCACAGTGAAGGACTCAGGACTTCGTTCTTGGCCATCCTGGGCTGGGGGGTCCAGGAACCATGCCCTTCCCCTTGTGGGCTCCTGGTTGGCTAGCTCCCAGAGGCACACTGAGACCTGGGGGCCTGGCTCTGTGGCCCTTCCCACTACACATTGGTCTTGGCTGTGTGGTGCAGCTTGCCCTTCCCACTTGAATCCCTGGCCCCTTCTGGGGTCCTCCCAGCACATGCCAGGCTCTGCCTTGTCCTGATTCTCACATCTCCACCTCCTCACAGACTGGAGGTCTCAGGACTTGCAGGGAGCCTAGGACCTGGACCCCAGAACTGGAGGGGTGGAAGGAGGAAAGAGGGGACAGGTGACTGAGAGCTGCAGGGAGGCAAGGGTGGGCCAGGGCTAAGCTGAGAATCCTCCAGGGGAGAATGAGCTCAGAGACAGAAGGTCTCTGCCCTGTGGGAAAAGGAGCCACTCATGGTCTGAATCAAAGGCTACCTGAGCCCTCTCCATATCTGTACATCAGCTTCCAGAACAGCCTACTGCTAGGGGCTGGCCCTAAGCTCTGTAAAATAAACATTCAGTTATCTACCTTTCCATCCATCCATAGCCATCCATCCATCCATCTGCCCATCCATCTATTCAACTATCCATTCATTCATCCATCTACCCATCTACTAGCCCTTCACCATCCATTATTAACCACCCATTCATAACCATCTAAGCATCCATCACCAACAATCCATAACCATCCATCCATCACCATCCATACATAACTATCCCTCCATCCATAACCACCCACCCACCCAACCATCCATCCATCCATTCATTCATCTGTCCATCCATCTATCCAATTATCCATTCATCCATCCATCTGCTCATCTTCTAGCCCTCCACCATTTATTACTAACCACCCATCCATTCATCCATCCTTCCATAACAATCGATAACCATCCATCCATCCATCCATCCATCCAAACCATCCATCCTTAATCACCTATCCATCCATTAATAACCATCTATCTGTCCATCCATAATCATCTAACCATCAATCCATCCATCCATAACCATCTAACCATCCATTCATCCATCTATCAATAACCATCCATCCATCCACCCATAACCATCCATCTATAGTCATCCAACCATTCATCCATAACTGTCCAACATCAATCCTTAACTATCCATTCATCCATAACCATCCATAACCTATCTATCCATAACCTTCCAACCATTCATCTACAACTATTCATCCATCCATTCATAACCATTCATCCATAACCATCCACCCATAATCATCCATTCATAGCCATCCACCCATAATCTTCCATCTATAACCATCCATCCATTCATCCATCCATCACTAACCATCCATCCATAACAACCCACCCATAAGCATCCATCCATAAACATCCACCCATAACCATCCATCCATTCATCCATTCATCACTAACCATCCTAACCATCCATCCATAATCATCCACCCATAACTTTCCATTCATAACCACCCATCCGTCCATCCATCCATCCATCCATCCATCACTAAACATCCATCCATAACCATCCATCCATCCATAACCATCCACCCATAGTCTTGCATCTATAACCATCCACTCATAACCATCCACCCGTAACCATCCATCCATTACCATTTATCAATTCATCCATCCATCACTAACCATCCATCCATAACAACCCACCCATAAACATCCATCCATAACCATCCACCCGTAACTACCATCCATAACCATCCATCCATTCATCCATCCATCACTAATATCCATCCATAACTATCCATCCATAACCGTCAATCCATTCATAATAATCCACCCATAACCTTCCATCTATAACCATCCATCCATCCATCCATCCATCACTAAACATCCATCCATAACTACCCACCCATAAGCATCCATCTATAACCATCCACCCATAACTACCAACCCATAACCATCCATCTATAACCATCCACCCATAACCATCCATCTATAACCACCCACCCATAACCATCCATCCATAACCATCCATCCATAACCACCCACCCATAAGCATCCATCCATAACCATCCACCCATAACTATCCATCCATAACCATCCATCCATAACTACCCACCCATAAACATCCATCCATAACCATCCACCCATAACCATCCATCTATAAACATCCATCCATCACTAACCATCCATCCATAACTACCCACCCATAAGCATCCATCTATAACCATCCACCCATAACCATCCATCCATAACCATCCATCCATAACTTCCCACCCATAAGCATCCATCCATAAGCATCCATCCATAACCATCCATCCATAACCATCCATCCATAACTTCCCACCCATAAGCATCCACCCATAACCATCCATCCATAACCATCCATCCATAACTACCCACCCATAAGCGTCCATCTATAACCATCCACCCATAACCATCCATCCATAACCATCCACCCATAACCATCCATCCATAACCATCCATCCATTCATCCATTCATCACTAACCATCCATCCATAACCACCCATCCATCCACCCATCCATCATCAACCATCCATCCATCCATGCCATCAGCAAGCTCACAAACTTGAGCAGAACACTAGTGGAGCTGGCCATGGCCTTGGCATTGGAGAGAGCCTAGCAGGCCCATTCAGGAGTCTCATCCCCTGCAGAGCACACAGTGCTGCCTGTGACTTCACTTTTGTATCCATGGACAGGTGACAACATGAGTGGAAGGACAGGTCAGGGGCAAGGCCATGTCTGGTGACCCCACCCCCTTCCCGAGGTCTAGCCTGGCGTCCCCTGATTCACTCCTGTGCATTTTTTTCTAGTAACTCTCCACAGCAGAGCCTGGTCCTCCTGGGCTCATGGCCCTGCCCCTGCCTAGGCTGTTCCTCAGAGCAAACCGGCTGCCTGCCCACCGGGTCCCTCTTGCCTTGCTTCTGAGCACTCTGCTTGTCTCCCAGCCCTGGGGGCCCTGCCTTTGGGGACAGATGCTCCCTGGGGTGGAGATAGAGCTGATGAGGACAGTGAGGGGAAAGCTGCCCTCAGGCCTCTGCTGGACACACGGGGCAGGCGCAGGACCACCTGCAGGGAGCTGGGCACTGGTGGAGGGCTTCCTGGGCTGCACCACCCGCCGCGTGTCCTGCCCAGTGCAGCCCCCGCCATGTGGCGAGCAGGGCATTGGGGGGCTCTGCCTTCCAGCCTCTCAGATCACAGGTGATGAAGGGCTTCAGGGCCAGGGAGGGATGGAGGAAGCGGGACCCCAGGGTGAGGGAGAGGGGCTCCGGCCACACGCACCCCTGCGCAGGCATCAGGGGAGAAGGGAGGATAACTGATGGGTAGTATTTTAAGGCATATTAACCCAATTACAAGTATATTTTTACAATCGTGGCTCCAACATTTATCACGCGGCGTTTATTAGCCCTGAGCCGGGCTGTGTCAAGTGAAGGCTGAGAAGCAGGAGCTTTTCATTATGCTCTGCCCACGCCAGCCTCCTTCCAGCGACTCTTAAACTGCATGATTTTATCAAAATCTTCGGAAATTGAAGCAATCACTAAAAGGTGTCGGGGAATTAAAATGTTCTGTCTCAGTGAAAGAGATACACTTCTTGTAACATATATCAGTGGCTCTTTTTTTTTTTTTTTAAGACACATTACTATGCAGAGAAAAGGCATCAAACGCAGGAGGGGCGTTCCGGAAGAATCCCGTGGCAGCAATTCCTCATGCTTAAAAATCATCTTCTGAGGGACGTGGGCTTGGGGCTCATGCCCTCCTAGGTGCTAAGAGGGGGTTGTCCTCTCCTTTGCTCTCACTCTGCATCCCCAGCCTGAGTGGTGGACAGGGCTGCGTGCCCTGCCTGTCCCCTGGGCTGGGAGGCAGCCTACCCCAGGAGCAGGCCCTGGGGCTTCCTGTGTGAATGGTCCCAGCTGCTGCCCCTAAGCTCCTGGCTTTCTAGGCCCTGTTCCCGAGATAGTTCCACAAAGATCCTTGGCTCTGCCAGGGGTGCCAGGCCACATGCTGCCCTGGGCACCTCTGAAGGCTTACACGGCATCGCCGGTGGGGCATTGGCCTGAGGGACAGCACAGGCAGTGGGGTCCTGGGTTTCTTAGGACACTGAGGTCAGCACCAGCTTAGTCCCTGTGCTTAGATGTCCTCCTGACTCCTGGCTGACCATGGGGAGCCCACAGGCAGAAGTCCACAGGGGCTTGGACAGGGCACAGGCAGGTGGGTGTGAAGGGGCCAGGGGACCAGCAGCCCTCGGCTCCCCTCAGCAGGTTGGCGTCAGGCACTGGGTCATCTGGGCTTGGGGCCTGGGGAGGGCAGGCGGGGACGGGGCCTCGCCACAGCCCTGAGCAGAGGTTGTGGGACACATGGGTGGCCTGATGGGGAAGTGGGGTGGGCCCTGTCACAGAGGCCCTGCCTCACTCTGCCTCCTTTGTGAAGAAGTTTATCTTGAAGGCGATGGGGCTGAAGAGCTGGACACAAGGTGGAGTCCTGTGGATGAGAAGACGCCATGGCCATCAGGGACGAGACGCCTGGGAGCACTCCACGGAGAAGGAGTAGGACTGTGTGGTCCTCGGGTCACAGAGGGGTGTAGGGTGGACTCTGGCTGGCTGGTGAGGGTGTGTGGCTGTGATGCTGTGTGGTGGCCCTGCGGGACATGGTCTCAGGGGTGCAGGCCTCTGCTCACTGTTTCTCACAACTGTACCTGAGCCTCCTGGAGAGCTGCCGTGACCCCCAACCAGCAGAGGGCACTGGTGCAGGAAGAGCACCACCCCTCCCGCCCACCGAGAACCTGGTGCAGGGACAGCCCCGGGGCAGGTGGGGTGCAGAGAAGCCTGCTGGCTCTGAGCACACGGACCCTTGGGCTCTTCTCAGACTCTCCCTGCTGGTCTGCCTCCCTCACGGGTCTCCCCAGGGCCTGGCCCAGAGTGCGTGGGAAACCCGGAGAGGCTGACCAAAAGGAGAGGCTGTGCGGGGCGCCTGCGGGGGAGGTCCTCCCTGCCCGCCTCCTGGCCACTGAGTTCCACTGGTCAGCAGGGACAATTGATCCCTTCCAGGAGCAGCAGCATCCTGGGGCTGGGACAGGTGTCTGGCCCCTATGGAAGGTGCATGGAGAGGGCAGGGTTAGCTCCTGACCTGCAGTGGGTTGGCCGTGGGCTCAGCCCTCAGAATGGCTTGGGGCTGTGGCCCATGGTGGTCCCTGGGCATGGCCCCATCACTGAGCCTCATTCTTCCTCCACTTCCCCACCCAAAGCCCAGCTCAGGGGCAATGACCTCCCTGTGCCACATGGGTCGGGACAGACTTCAGAGTTAGCGTTGGGACAGCACCTGTTGGCCCTGCTTCTGGGGGCTAGTCTCACCTGAGCTCAGGCTGCCTTAGGCTGAGGGAACCCTGGTGTCACACTAGCCCTGTGAGGCCCCACTCAGAATTTGGGCCACGGAGAGAAACAGCCTGGTCTCTGGGTGGGTCAGGACAAGAGAGGAGGGACCGAGGGCCTGAGTGGACCCCAGTTGGGCCACACGAGGCCTCAGCATGGGGAGCTGCAGTTCAGTGTCCTTCTGTGCTTGGCTGTGGCTGGCTGTGGCTGGCTGGGGGCTGTGACTCCCCGAGAGGTCCTCCCTCCTGGGGGTGGGCCCACCGTGAGGGCCCCAGGTAGGCTTGTTCTGCCAGACCTCGGCACCTGGCTGGGCATCACTGGGTCTGCTCAGAGGTCAGTTATCTGCCAGTCAAAGCCATTAATTTGTACCAGGGGCCATTTCCCAGGGCTGCCCATCCGGTCCCCGCTGACAGCCACTTAGCCTACCCTTGGGTTCCCAGGTGCTTCAGGGCCACCACTGGGGTAGCGGTGGCTCCAGGTGTAGCCACCAAGGAGACCCAACTGCTGCCTGTCCCAGGGCAGGCACCGCTCCTAGCACATGGAGTCCTCCCCAGTCCCAGCCTGTGGGAGCTTGGCAGGGGGTGAGGGGGTACCTGTAGTCTGTGGTCACTGCCCAGTGGTCACCCAGGGTTGTGGCATTCTTAAAGATGGTAGCCCCGAGACTCTGCTGCCGACCCCTGCGCTCAAGGTGAAGCTTCAGTGGGGCTTCAGTGAACAGGCCGTGTGTCTGTCCTGCTGGTGGTGAGGGCAGCAGAATGGCTAGGGCACAGGGCTTGTCCAGGGTCTGGCCGGGGCTGGCCGTTTACAGGGAGTCCTCTTTCCCGAGCCCCAGGCCCCCCTGATGCCCGCTGAAGGAGGTCCCAGCTTTCCCGACCCACAGGCCTTCCTGATACTGGTGTCCTGGGCCCTCTACTGCGTGAGGACAGAGAACAGGCCCAGGACAAGGACCATCGTGATCAGGATGACAGCCGTCCTGCCTGAGAGCTCCTCTGCCCCACGGCCCTCAGGCCATGCCATGTCACGGGGGAGCGAATGGCAGTGGGTGGGTGGTCTCCCTGAGGCCCCACTAGGAGGGGACACAGGGCTGGGCACAGGGTCCCTCCATGCTGCCAGAAGCCTCAGGCCCTGTGGGACCCCAGGATGAGCCTTCGTCTGCCTCCTTCCACCTCTGCACTCTGTGGGTGGCTGGGGGAATCTTCCCGGGAACTCGGCTGGCCTGGGGCAGGTGGCGGGCCCTGCAGGAGGCCACAGGCGGCTCCTCCCTGTGGACTGTCTGCCTCTGTGATTCCTGCTTGTCCTCATCACCGACTTTGCCATGGGTCAGGAGTTATCCTGCCGTGTCTTTTGTGTTCTAAATTTAATTGTTGCTCTCCTTTTCTTCTTAAAAAGATCAGTAAAAACTGTTAATTTGATCAATACTTCATTTTTTCACCCAGAGCGCGTTTCTTCTGCTGGCCCGTGATAAGCAGGCGGCGGGGCAGAGGGACAAGTAAATTGTCAGGAATTTCTCCGCTCTCCCGCGGCCACTCCACCACTTAGAGCCGTGTAATTTATACCCCGGCAGTCGCTCTGCAATTACCCTGTCTATTGCTGTCGACAGTATCGCACTATCTTTTAAATAGATCCGGCTCGGCTGGTCCAGACAAGCCAACAGGACAAATGACACCATCCCTCATTCCGCAAGTCCTGGAGAGATAAGTCCCTTAAAGAGGGGGCCATTTATCAGCTGATACGAGCTGGGTACTTACAAGCCCACTTCTTTGTTTGGGCCCTTTTCAGATTTCCAAAGCTATTGATCTGCCGAGGGGGGGTGCTGGGATGTGGGGCAGGGTGTCCAGGGGCGGCCCCGAGGGCCTGTGCTTGCCCCACACAGCAGAGCATCCTGGGAGGGGCTGAGGGGGTCTCCAGATGCGCACCTGGCCTCAGTGGGGCCTGGTGTGGTGCCGACTCCCGGTGGAGTCCATGCACCTCAGTGGGTTTCTTTCCTTGAGCAGGTGAGGATAGGGTCCTGTGGGAAGAGGTGTGGGTGGCCTTGCTGACCCCAGACCTCGGAGCTGCAGACTGCCAGCCCTTGGGTCCCACAGGCCTTCGCTGGGCAGCAGGTGTGGCTGGTGGAGGCAGAAAGGCCTCGGGTGCCTCAGGCCCTGCCCGGGACCTGGTCCTCTACTCACTGAACCCATGTGCTGTCCATTTTCCCTGGAGCACACGTGCCGGTTAGGGCCGATCCTCACAACCATTGGCCGGAGGCCTACGCTTTGCATAAGAGAGAAACTGGACAGCACGGATGGGCAGGGCGGCTCTAGCAGGGGTGACCTGCCCTGACTCGGGAGGCCCCGAGCCGGCCTCTGGAGAGGGCACCCCGAAGCAGCTGCAGTGAGGTGCTCTCTAGTGAGCAAGCCTGCAGCCCGCCTGCCTTGGCAGCACCTGGGAACCAAGGCCAAGGTCCAGGCCGGTAGCCCTGTAGCCCACAGGGGGACCAGGGGTCAGCATCTGGAGAGGCCGAGGCTGGTCTGACTCTTGGACTCTTGCACATCCACCTTGGGTGGGCTCAGGCCTCAGTGGCTTGGGTCCTCGGGGCAATGGCAGGGTAGGCCAGGGCCTGAGGACCCCTACCCAGGGCCATCCCTGGAGTGGTGACTAGGGGGAGGTGTGAAGGCCCTGCAGACCCTGTCCCTTGCTCCTGGTAACAGCCGTACCTGCTTGGGTGGAAGGTTCCCTCTAGCTGCTTCCGCAGGTCAGACCCTGGGCTCTGGAGCTGGGCAGGTGGCACTCCTCTAGGCCCAATGTGCCAGCTCAGCCCAGCTCCTGGGGCTATGATGGCAGTGGTCAAGGATCCTGGGGAGTAGCCCTGACCTCCGTTGGGGCGAGGTGGTGAGGTACTGTCCCTGAGTCACAGGCTCAGTCTCCTTCTGTGGTAGCTGCTCCCAGGGGGCACACTGCCCTTCCACTCCTCCCCACCCTGCCCCTGATGATTTTTTAAATTTTTTTTCTTTTTAGGTGTAGATGGACACAACACAATGCCTTTATTTTTATGTGGTGCTGAGGATGGAACCCGGGTCCCGCCCGTGCTAGGCGAACTCTCTCTTGCTGAGCCACAATCCCAGCCCTAACCCCTGATGATCTTGTTCCCTCCCAGTGGCTGTGGTCCTTCCCTGTGGTCCCATGGCTTCTCCCCCCTGAGCCTGGACCACCTCGCCTCTGCCTGGCCTGGTCCTGAATATGAGACTGGGCTGGGGCAGGACCAGCCTCTGGAAGCTGAGGGCGGCTGGTGCTGGAGTGGATGCTGGTTGTTTCTAAGTGGGCTTCGGAGGACCACAGCCGAGAGCCTGGACCGCCCAAGCCCGTGCCAGGCTTCCGCGGCTGGCCCGTCCCCTCCGCTGCTCAGGAAGCCTGGGTGCTTCTCCTCCAGAGCTGCAGTGATCTGTGTGGTTCCCGCCACGTGCCCGAGCCTCCCTGCAGGAGCTGTGCCCTCCCAGCCACATGGCCACCACAAGCCACCTTGCTCCCACACTGCCTTGCTGGCTGGCCGTCACTCCACAACGAGATGGTTGGGAGTGTGGAGCTGGACGGGGCTGATGTGGGGATACACAGCGGCCATCTGTTTGGTCTTAATTTAGAAAACCTTCACGAGATTGTTAGGCAGCAGTGCACTGTGGTGCCCGATGGTATCGGGTGGGTTCAGAGCTCAGTCCTTAGTTTATCTCCCTGAGCGCTGCATTACCACGCAGGCACGAGGGCCCAGCTACACCACAAAAACAAATAGAAATGATCTTTGCAGCACCTCTCTTTAAAAATAGCATCCATGTATCATCCCACTGGATGGTGCTGGGCTGTGCCTGAGGTCTGGGGTGACCGGCAGTTGGGCTTGAATGTCTACCCATTCACCTCCCTCCATTCCAAGAGGGGGCTCCAGTGCTCCTGCAGGTAAGGGACCCTAGTCCCCAACTTCCTGACCTGTAAGTAAGCGGGGCTCTGGCGGATTCCTCAGCTCAGGAATCTGGGTTTCCTTCTGACGCTGAGGTCCCTCCTTGGCCACTCTGTGGGGGCTCATGCTCTTTCCCTGGGACCCCAGGGGCCTGGGTGGACCCTGAATGCATAGCTGGAAGGAGCCGCAGGGAGGGGAGGGCCTCTGGCCAACCAAATGTGCAAAATGAGGCAGGACCATGGGTTCACTTCTCAACCATGAAAGACAGACGGGGGCTGGGTGAGCAGGTGGGCATTGGGCACGTGGGCAGGTGCTGCAGGAAACTCTGTCAATGCACCACATCAGGCTGGCACCACGGCAGGAATGTCACAGGCTGGGTGCCCTGTCTTGTTCTGCCTCCCTCCCTCCTCCTCTGCTCCTGGCTCTCTAGGTGCCCAAAGGGTGTGGCACAGAGAGGGGCTGGCCTGCCTGGGTGGGTAAACACCTGCAGGGCCCAAGGCTATGGTGTTAAAGAGGGAGAGAGGAGGGATCTTTGCAGCCCTGGAGAAGGAGAAAAGACAAAATAGGCCAACTACACAGAAATTAGAAAACTCAGAATGAGAGGGGTCTACGGTGCCAGCAAGTACTGGTTAAATCTGGCGCAGGGCTGATCTGATAGCAGGGACCCGCACAGTGGGGGGGGAGCCAGCAGGACATATCGTACAGAAGCACAGAGAGACCGAAAATAAAGAGACGGACAAAAGATACACAGGCAGATAAGATCCAGAGAAATTTGGGGTAGTGATTCTAATATCTGACAAATACAATTAGGGTCAAAAAATCACAAGGGACAAGGAAGACTAGACACTTGCTCAAAAAGACAATAGGCAGGAATATAGAAGGACTATGTATGTATATGCATTAAGTAACACAATCTTCAGGGTTCCCTCAGCTGTGGCTGAAAACCGCCAGGAGAAATACTCAAATACATTGTGGTATTTGGAACTTTCAACAAACTTCCTATAAAACCATGATGTATGTGAAAGCAGGCACAGGTCCTTGCATTTCAATGTTACAGTAGATCCAATTGCATATTATCTTCCAATTTACACATCCCATAGACAACACAGGTTTCTTCTGTGTGCAAATCAGTCATAGAAATTGGCCACGCACTAGGCCACTGTCACGGCCAGCTGCAGAGGTAGGCACAGCTAAAGCAGACACACCAGAAGTGGGGTGTCAAGTTCAAAAGATAAGAACAAAAGTCAGAGAAAAGGAACAAACTCAACCTTAAAAGCCAGAGGAAACTTAAATAGATAAATAGGCCAAGACTGGCAGATCTCAAGCAAGACTGGCAAGAAAGGAGAAAAGAAACACGAGATGGACATAGAACAAAACTGGAAAACAACTGCAGAAATACTAGAGGAAAGTCATGAGTGACTATACACCAATATGTTCAGAAAACCTGGAATGAATCAATTTCTGTGAAAATATGAAGTGCTCAATGGACACTCGAGTAAATAGAGAATTTAAATAGATCCATATCCACGAGAGAAACTGCAACAGGGAACAAATGACTCCCACCAAAAATCCTCAATAAAGACTGATTATTTCTTATGTAAACTTTTTTAGAGAATAGAATAGAAGAGTAAGTCATCTCGGCTCATTTTATGAGCTAGTGATACCCTTACTCCAAAATCAGAAATGAAAGGACAATTATGAGCCTTTCAATAAAAATCCTAAATAGAATATAACCAAGCCCAAGGATTTTTATTTTATCTTATTTATATTTTTTCATTGTAAAATGGATTTATTCCAGGAATGCAAAGATGGTTCAACATGAGAAAAATCCTGTCATGCACCAAAATGTGCTTTAGCTCATGAATCAACTAAAGGAAAAGACTACTGTGAGTATAGATAAAAACAATTTGATAACGTTCAATCCCTATTTATGGTTTAAACTTACAGGAAACTAGAAATAGATTGAACCTTTTCTGAACTTGATCAAAAGCTACTTGTTTAAAGCCTGACAGCAAACATCAGTGTTTATTAGAAAACTTTCTCTGGCATCCCTCATACATCAAGAGTTAAGGTGATAGAATGCACCACTGTTGCTCAAATTTGTCACCAACAAGAGTAGAATAAGACAAGAAAAAATAAACTAGGACACTGAACTGAAAAGGGAGGGACTCCCCACCACAGTTCTAGGAGAACACGGTTACCTGCATAGAAACTCAACCAGATCAGCAGACACATTAGAATTGGTAAGAGACTTAGCAGTGCCTGTGGATACAGGGTCATTGATTAATGTCAAGTGGTGCATAATTAATTATGCACTCGTTTTCTTGTAGCTGCTGTAGGTCAGGGGTTTAGGAGCAGCGTGGTCCAGTGGGTCTGGCTCAGAGACCGTGTGGGCTTGAGATCAAGATGCTGCTGGAGCTGCATCATTGGAGGACCTGATTGGTAGGAGGACCTGCTCCAAGATGATGCATCACAGGGCATCAGCTCCTCTCTGGCACTGGTAGAAGGCCTGATTTCCTGACGAGGGGGACCTGCTGACATGGCTCCATCAGCATCCTCGTGACATGTAGCTGGCTGTTCCTGAGCAGGTGACTACAGAGAGATCAGGCAAGAAGACACTGAGGTGACTTTTACAGCCAGTTCTCCAAAGTCACACACTGCCATTCCCACCATCTCCTGAGAAGACCATCACTACCTCTAGCCCATACTTGGCAGGGGTATGCTCTGCCTTTTAAAGGAAGGACTGCAGAGAATCTATGGACATATTTGATAAACCCCAATTATTTCCCAAAACCACCCATATTTTTCTGCACCAGCAATTTAGCTACAAAGTGTAAACATGGAATGAGGAACCTGCTGGAAATCCTGGTGCTGTGAGAAGCCAGGCACAGGCTCAGAAGCAGCTCTGCAAGGCTGACCTTACTTCTGCAGCAGGGCATGCTACCCAGCCTGGCTATCAAGCACACCTGGGTGGGTGGTCCACTGACTTATTCCTAATGCAGTGCTGCCCCTTTCTCTGATAGGAGGAGCTCAGGGTTACAATCTACACAACTGGCTAATTTCAAAATTGGGGAGGGCAAAGGGAAGAACTATGGTTCAATTGGCTACAACTGGATCTTTCATCCCAATTAAGGCTAAATACTATATTCTGAGAATGGACCACTGGACTTTCTGTCTCTCACAGTTCCCCCTTTTTACACCCTTTGGCTGCGTTTTCATTTCTGTTCTTGTGCCATCCATCCTAGATATATTAAGTGGAAATCATCCATGGTAATGAGTTCTCCCCTTTTAGGAGACCAGGTAAGCATCCTGGTGATGAGAAGCACTTGGTAAGGTCCTTTCCAAATCAGCTGTAGCTTGTCTTCTTTCCAGGTCTTGATTAAAACCAAGTCACCAGGCTGGAAGTGAACTGCAAACTCACTGCAAACTCCAGAGGAGTCTGAGCAGCAGCTCATGATAATCATACCAGAAAAAAAAGCACAGACAGGTCTCAGATTGGCTCAGAACACACCTGTGACTCTGACAGAGCTTTTTGCAATATTTATCAGACACTCCTGTATAAAGATGCTTCCTTTATAACCTCCCAGTTTTACTGACTTTCAGGAGGACTGACACAAATGTACATCTCAGGTAAAAGAACCTGTCTTATCTTTTAAATGTCCACATGCAGCTGTGCTTTGGTTATACTCTCCTGCTGGGTGTTTAAGACCAAGTTGGCCAAAATTGGCCTTTTTTTCCTCTCTCTCTACTGTTAAAGTTAGCTGAGATTTGTCAGGGATCACTCTTGGGAACTTGTGAAAAGCCTCTTGGCTCCTTTAGCTTTTCCTCTTCCAGTTGTGCCATCTGCCAGGATGGGCCAGAATCTTACTGACCATGTGTGGCTTCCCTGGAAACATCAGGGACATTTCCCTCTCCAGTGACCCTCCTCTGCAGAATGTGCATTGGGTGGCTTCCTGTTCTCTAGGGTCCTCGTGATCCCCCAATCGGGAGCTCAGATGACTCACTGCAGTTAACCTTAGAAGGATCCTGTCATTCTCCTGGTTGACCTTAGAAGGCAAGACCCAGAATATTGGCTGCTTTTTCCTTGGCCCTTTTACTTCCTTGATTTTGGTCCTCAAGTTTTGGGTTGAACATCCAGCAGGTCAGTTTCACCAGTCTTGGAGTAGGAATACAGGGTTTTAACTTCAATGTCTATAATTTTATAGTTACCCCTTCCATTTAATTGTGGTCACTATTAGTACTGGAAGTACTAATACTTTATTAGTACTCTAATATTATTAGTATTCTTCCAGTACTTCCAGTACTAATACTTTATATTCTATCTGACTTTACATGATGGCTTCTTGCCTCAAATTAACTCAGGCTGTTCTTTTAGAAGCAGGTACTCTGCAAACACATTAATGGGTAGCAGTTATAAAGTTTTAAAGGAAAATACAAAATGAAGTTAATAAAAGCAAAAACATTTCAATTTGTGTAATAGATGTGAACCAAGAAGCATAATTTCTGTAATAACACCAATATGTCTTTGGTTTCTATTTTGCCTAACAAAGACCCATAAATTTATAACTTAATCACATAAGAGAGCTTTTCAGATTTACTTTCTTTTGAAACTCTTTTATAAAGAGTTTATATATTGAATACCTTTTATAATTTATACAATCCTTTTCTTAAGTTTAAAGTTTTGTATTAGATTGTCTGTTTATTTTTGAGACCACAGTAACCCTTACAATAAAAAGTCTATCCTTCCAGCATAACTTGAAATGTGCTTAATTCTGGCCTACTTTGGAGCCCTCCTAACTTGGAGTGGGGTAAGAGGCAGAGCCTTATCTCAAGTGAGATGGAGCTCTTGACTAATTTTAGATGTTTTATTTCTGAAGCTGATCTTTGCCTCTTTTTAAAATAACATCTTATAAAATTTTTGTATATAGTTTCCTGAGGTGATATGAATATCAGTTTACACAATGCAAATTACACCTGAAATTCGAATCAAACAAAAGAATTTTTAATTTTTTCTTTGTGGAAGAAGTGGCAAATGTTTCCACGTTTCACATTGTCAACCTTTAAATACATTAGAATCTTCTGATACCTTAACTCATCATCCCAATGAATGCAGTAACATAAAATCTTTGTATATCACATGCTGGTGACAGGTTATTTTTACTCAATTACAAAACATCAAATGACATAAGTAGATCCCCAACTAAATTGTCACTTTCATGTAAGTCTGGAAGAGAAAACTACAGAAACTTTGGTTTGGAATATACCATCTTGGTAAAGAGTTATCCTAAGCTTTATATTTTAGAAGACTTGTATACTTCGAGGCTATGAATATATCTAATATACAAAAAAGCCAGTAATAATTAGTATCACAATTATACTGGTGTCCTTATATCAACTAAATTTAACTTTTAGAGAAAAATTTAAATCCACACTGTAGGTAACTATGACCATAGGTCTGTGTGTTAGCAACACTGACAAAAGTCAAAGTGTGACTTTAAATCTCTCAGTTTAAGAAACAGTGTCGATGGTCCAAACCAAACTTAGTCAAGGCACACAGAAGCCAGGTCTTCAAATGGCAGCTGGGCCCTTCTACGTTGGTTACAATGTATAAAAGAGCACTTACTGGTTACTTTACCTGTAAGCCTACATAAACTTTCATTTTACAAAATTATAATTAGACAAGGCTCAGACAGGTCTCAGATGTAAACACATCTCTGATGTAAACACATCTCTGGTCACATATATTTAGGGTGTCAACTCTATTGGAATGATGTAAAACAACAGTTGATTATTTAACCAGTTACAAAGTAATCATTTAGAAGACTTTAAAACAGCTACAAATTCTAAATCCGTTAAGATTTCGTGTTCCTAAATATCAAAAGCTAATAGACACAAGAAATCACCCTGATAGATAAGAGCAGATCAATGTTTTAAGCAGCCATGTTATTTCTGAACATAGAGAATTGGCTTATTAAAGCTGACCTTAGGTAAGAACCCTTGAATACTTTTGTGCTGATTACGGCCCCTAGTCACAGGGGACTTCTTGAGACTGGCCTTCCCACACCCTACTGCTGTCGCCGAGACCCTGGAAGCATGACTGCCCCTTGGTTTTCCCTTTCCTCTTGGACTGTAGCTTACTGTTCCTTCTAATTCTCCATGTTAAGATACATTTCCACACCGTGACTTTCTCACAACTCTTTTCTAGTTTCAGACCCTTTTTTAAATCTACTTTCTGAAAAAATACTTATGAAATTTGTGAATTTAGACAAATCACTCTTTTCAGCAAGGTAAAAATGCTTTGTTTCACGGGTTTTAAAACACAGCTGGAACTTTTATATTCTTTGCATATAGAATTACATGTTAGAATTTTGACTCTTAGTAACCTTGCTTTCAGTGAAGACCCAGAAACAGTCTTTTCTCATTTACCAACAAATTATAAAAACACATTTAATAGACCCAAATATATTGTCTCATATCATTCAAGCCAAGAGTACTTGATTTCATATTCAACCATTGCTGTTTTAGTATTTTAACTGCAAATATCAGACATTTCCTCTAATGAGCACAATTATAAATGTTTATCCCATTCCGTTTACCCATGAAAATCAAGGTATCAGTCAAGTCTAGTTGACACCTTAAGTTGGCTATTCCTGCCAAGAAGAATCCTTAAAAGCAATGGACGTTGCACCTTAAGCATTTTTATGGAACCTAACATTTTCATGATTGGCCACCTAGAAAAGCTTGTGTGTTAGTAATTTAAAATATATCTTTAGTCTTATCCATTTAACCAATTTAAATCGAACTTTTCCTTAAAGGCTTAAGTCACATGAACTAAAAGGAATTTGGATTTTTTTTTTTAACTAAAAGGAATTTGGATCCATTTTCTTTTACTAAGTTTATGGACCTCCATTATCTGTATGCTGATCTTGTATGTGGACAAAAGCACACATCAGGCCCAACACAGAACACACAGGTGCGAAGGTATGCATGCACACATACCTTCCACACCTTCTCCTTGAGCAATTGACCTCTGAATACAGGCAGCAGGAAGGGCAGATGGAGGGCTGACCCTCCAGCTGGACAAAGCAAGACCCACGGAACACAGAGCATGGACCTGGGCCCACCACTCCAAAGAGACAGAGCTTCTGAGGAAGCGAGAGGGCCTAATGACTCCAGCAGAGGAGAACAGGGCCGCCCGTGTCAGACCAGAGTGGGAGTCCAGAGTTCCTCAGGAAAAGGTTCTCAGTAAGAGAAGCCTTGTGCACGTAGGATCTTTCCGTTCCCCTCCAGCCCCCGGGCCTAGAACGGCGCTCCCCAGGTGTAGCATGTGTCATCTCCATTGCCTGCTGTGTCCTCTGGGTCTGTCTCCGAGGGTGTCACGAGTGGGGCCCCTTTTGCCCCTGATTTTTTTTTTAAACATTTTCTTTTATTAAATATTTATTTCTTAGTTTTCAGCGGACACAACATCTCTGTTTGTATGTGGTGCTGAGGATCGAACCTGGGCTGCACTCATGCCAGGCGAGCATGCTACCACTTGAGCCACATCCCCAGCCCTGCCCCTGATTTTTAGGGCCTGCTTTTCTTTGGGTCACCTGTTCTGTGGCGGGGAGCATGACTTTTTCTTTCTCTGTGTCTCTCCACCACTCTGAGCCCCCTCCACAAGCCCCTGGGCTGGTGTCCTTCCAGTTTCCTAGTTACTGTGGTTTTCTAGCAGTGTCAGGCCAGCCGTCAGTCACAACTTGTGGTGTTGACCTTCCTTACCCTCAGGGGTCACCACATGGAATCCAGGATATTTTCTCACCTGTTCTTTCAATCTATTCAGAAATGCTGCGGGCTTCCTCTCTTTCTGGTGTGTCCTTGGCGGTGGCTGGGCCGGGATGCCCTCCTGTTCCCTTTGCAGCCCTCTCTCTAACCGTCTCACAGGGCCCTCACGTGTACGTCATCACCACCACTGTGTCCAGCTGGATGCTCACGTTCCCGAGCTGCCAGGGATAAACTATCAACATGTGTCGGGGAGCAGGCCTTCGGGAAGCTGCAAGCCGCCCTCCAAGGGGAGAACTCCGAATTCATCGTACGCAGCGGACCCAGAGGAGAGCCAGCCCCAGACTCCAAGCCCCGGTCGGCAGTTTCCTCGACACTCACAGGTCCTCGTCTTAGGCCCTTCCTATCACTGGGGCTGTTCTCCTCTTTTAAAACATTCCTAGTCTAGAGGCTGAAGCCCGTGCAGGGCCTCTAACCTGAAGGTGCTCACAGAGACGGATGGGAGGACCCGCTCTGCTCACAGGCATCGCCCACATCCAGAGGCGCCCTCAGAGCCCAGGGCAGTCATCCACCCCCCAAAGGTGGGGACGTGGTCCCTCAGGCTTCCTGGAGAAAGGCTGGGGGGACTGACCCCGCCCCAGGCCCAGGTTTCTTACCACAGTGGTTTTGTGCTTTCACGTCACAACCAGGTCTGGTTTGGCCATCGCACATGGACATGATCTCAATCCAGATGTAAAGTCGGGGCCTGAGGAATGGGTCTAATTGGTCTGCAACTCCTCATGGGGCATCTAACAAAGCCTCCAGTTCCCGTATCAAATTTTTCACCTCCGAGCGAGTTAGGGTATCAATCTGATTTCACCTCCTCCCGGAAGATCCTCACCTACAGGATAAAGGTTGATGGGGAAGAAAGGGACCCAGACTTCTCTCCCAGGGTAAAGGGGGAGTGCTCTGTGGAGTTGGCCTAATTCTCTTCCTAGTCAAGGTAGGAAAGGAAACCATGCTGGGGAGGGCCAGCAGCCGCTGCTCCTGGCCCTGGTACCTCTCTGTTCTTTTCCGAAATATTCCCAGGGAAGACAAGGGGCCCTGCTCTCCTTCTGAGTCTCACCAGTTTTATTCTCAGTTTTAGTAATTAGGGAAGAGCGTTTTGGTAATAGTACAGAGGAAAGAGGACCATAGGCCCCTTTCTCCTACAGAGAGCATAATCTGTCTCTTCCTATCAGGACAGTTATCATTTACACATTCTGTCAGTCTCCATCCAGCCTCCATCTGCCCTGAACTTTGACCAAAACACTGAAGGCGTGGAGGCAGGTTCCTGAGGACAGATGAAGCAGGAGTGTTTTATCATCTTGGTTTCTTTTTCCCTTTGGTCCTGAGCCTGGATTTCCAGGATTTTACATGAGGCCCAGAGGGCTTTCGGGAACCGTGGTGTGTTTTCCCTGCTGGCAACTTCTTTCTCTAGACTAGAGTTTTCAATTTGGGGGCTCAATCCCCCAGCCCCCCAGAGGTTTCTTGTCTTAGTCACACTTACACAACCCCCCACTGTCCTGGCCACCAAGGGAGTTCTGTCTGAAGAACAGGTTTCCTACCTTGGTCTGTGCCTGGAGTTGCCTGGTCACCACGGTGCTTGCTTGGGACCTTTTCCTGTGTTGCTGATCCACTTTTGGTTTTGAGTTTGTTGTGGGCTCAGGGATCACAGGTTTCCTCCCCGACAAGGAGGCGGTCACTCAAGGCAGCAGGATGTGTATCTTCTGAGGAGGGCATTGCCATGGTCCCCTGGGTGACATATCCCAATGAGCCCCCAAGATTGTTGGAAATACTGGGGTGCCAGAAGAAATCAGGCATGTGCTCAGAAGCAGCTCAGCAAGGCTGACGTTACTCCTGTAGCTACCCAAGAGTAGCCACCCAGCCTGGCTAGCAAGTGCCGCTGGGTGGGCCGTCCACCTCATTTATCCCTGATGCAGCGCTGCCCCTTGCTCTGATAGGAGGGACTCAGGTTACAATCTATGCAACTGGTTAATTTCAAAACTGAGGAGGACAAAGAGAAGGGCTAGAGTTAAAATGGCTACAATTGGACCTTAGTGCTCAGTTAATGCTAAACACTGTATTCTGAAAGCAGACAATGGATTGTCTGAGTCTCACAGAGTCCTGGCACAATAGCATCAAACAAAAAGCACCTCATAATTAACCTTGACCTTATGTAGAAGATCAAAGATCCAAATTGGCCAAGGAGAGCTGGATGGTGTTCACGGACGCGCATGCCGGCAAGCTCCTGAGTCAATCTGCAACCTAAAGACAATTCAAATAACAGATGTTTGAGAAAGGCTACCGACTAATTTTAGCATTTACATTAGGATGAGTATGAAGAACACCTTAGACGTGTTTAAAAAGGAAGGAGATTGCCCTGCAGTCAAAGGCACAGAGGGCCCTGGGCTGGAAAGCCGACCCCCAGGACTTCTGCGGACCCCTCCAGCAGGCCCCCTGCTCAAGGCAACCTGATGTAGAACAGTGGCCGTGAGTCTTTCAAAGAGATGTCGGGGAGATGTCTGGAAAATGCATGATTTTTTAGAAAAACCGGTCTGGGCAAAGCTCCCTGGCGTCGTCCTGGGCAATGATTTTTTGGACATGACCCTGAAACAACAAAGCAAGAACAGACGAAAGGGACTTATCAGACCAAGGGGCTTCTGCACCACCAGAGTGAAGAGATGACCTGCAGAGGGGCCTTCCCTCCTGCCAGCCCCACGCTGCACAGGACTGCCATCCAGACAGGCACATGCTCCCAATAGCTCCCCATCAGGAAAAAAAGTGACTTGATAAAAAGTGGCCAAACCTGGGCCTCATGGCAACACCTGTGATCCCAGTGACTCGGGGAGGCTGAGGCAGGAGGATCACAAGTTGAAGGCCAGCCTCGGCATCTTAGTGAGACTCTGTGTCAAAATAAAATTTTAAAAATTGGTTGGGGGGAAAAATTGGCTGGAGGTATAGATTTCCCACTGATCCACCCCCATTGAATAAATAAATAAAGGCCAAATAGATAATTCTCAAAAAAAGACATAAAAGGCCAACTGGGACGTGAGGACATGCTTGACATCACAACCACCTAGGAATCGTGACGTCACAACAGAAGCTGGCCACGGGCCTGTCAGCATGACTGACAGTAAAGGACAAAGACAGCAAGTGCTGGTACAGGGGGTGCCCCTGCACACTCTTGGGGTCTCAAGTTGTACAGCCGTGGTGGAAAAAGGTGTAGAGGTGTCCCGAGCTGCCCCGCAGCCCAGCCATGCCCCTCCTGGGCACATGTTCAGAGGAAATGCAGACGGTGTCGGGGACACCTGCCCCCCTTCACTGGACTCTGCCCAGAGGTCGGTCAGCAGATGGTGGACAGAGGGTGGGGCACCTGTGCTGAAGGCAGCATTGTTGGGAGGAGGGAGGAAAAGCCATGTTTGCAAAGGCCCGTGGCCTGGAGGACTCTGTGCCCAGTGGACAGCCAGGGGCAGACGGCCACGTGCACAGGTGTCACCCAGGAGCAGCGTCTGGGGCGCTCAGCCTAATGGAAGCAGAGAGCCGCAGGTGGTCACCAGGGGCCAAGGGCGGGGAACATGCTGGCACAGGAGGCAGACTCAGCTGCTGGGAGGCGGCAGGTGGCCTGTCGCGCAGCCTGGGGACCACAGGTAATGGCATGTGGTATGTCCTCCAACGAACGACTTCCAGGGTCCCCACGACAGGAGGGCTGTGCATGTGACCCAGCTTTGATGCAGCTGTCCCACAATCCACATTTCAAAATAGCACACCAGATGGATACACGCCACATATATGTTAGTGATTAAAAACTAGTTAATTAGGGCTGGGGCTGGGGCTCAGCGGTAGAGCAAGTGCTCGCCTAGCCCATGCGAGGCCCTGGGTTTGATCCTCAGCACCACATAAAAATAAATAAGTCAAACAAAGTATAAAAAATTAGTTGATTAATTAAAAATAAATACTAAAAAAAATTGAAATAACAGGTCTGTGCTTCGACCCTGGTTTGAGAGCTGGATCTGGGTCTCCTTGGCTTGGACTGGCCTTAGGGACTTCCTGGTGACCACAAAATGCAGCACAGGTCACACAGCTCCTGCCTCTCTTGGGTCACAGGTCTGACAGTAGCTGGACACAGAGCAAGAAGTTGCAGGACATCAGGATGCACTCTGAGGAACCGGTGTGGTGGGCATGGGTTTTGGCAGCTGGCCAAGCTCCCAGCCACTGGCCCACATCCTAGCCACGTGGCTGACCAACCTGCATGTCCAGCAGGATGACTGGCTGCAGCTACAAGCAGCCACTCTCCCCCTACAAAGGGAAGCCCTGCTAAGCCCTTCCCACGTCCCCAGTGCTCGGAATCAGGTTGAGGGGCTTGTTTGAGGCTATTGGGGGTCAGAGCAGCTTTTATGCAGCAACAGAAACCGGGACACCCGGGGACATCCGCTTACCTTGCAGGAAAGAGAAGGAAGAATCCCGACCTCACACCCCACAGAGGGAAGTCCAAATGTGGATCAAAGCCTCAGACACGATGGTGAGACTGTGGGCAGATAGGAAAAGGTGTTGGGGAACTTCTTCGTGGCCTTGGGAGGAATTTCTTGGAGGAGACCCCCAGAGAACTACAGGGTGGGAAATGGATGGTGCCATGGTCCCACGTGGCGGGTTCTCCTCAGAAGACTTTGGCAGACCAGGGCAAGGCTGGCAGCGGACAGTGGTGTTCGAGACGTCTGGGACTTCGGGGGGTTGGTACAAGACACAGGGAAGCACCATAATCTGACCACCTGGAAGAAGACAAACCTCGAAAGAAAAGGGGGGTCTGGAGTGAACCGGCAACCCCAGAAAGAGCCAGGGCCGAGCAAGCCAGGGGCCGCTCCATGCCCTGGGACCAGAGGACAGGGACGGAAGCCAGGAGGTGCAGCTGGCGCCCATCAGAAAAGCAAAGCCAGGTGATCTTGCAGTTCCAAGTGCTGTGCAGGAAGGAGAGCCCGTCTGGCCAGAGACGGAAGCCAGGAGGTGCAGCTGGCACCCATCAGAAAAGCAAAGCCAGGTGATCGTGCAGTTCCAAGTGCTGTGCAGGAAGGAGAGCCCGTCTGGCCAGAGAAGGCCACTGGGGAGAGCCACTGGCTGCAGGTGGAGGAGCCAGCGCAGCAGGAGAGCCCGTGTCCTGGGGTCTTCTGCGGGGCCCGGCCTCATGCTGAGCACACCACTGGTGGTCTGGCTTGGCCCTGCATGGCTCTGGGGAGGAGGCCGGGTCAGCAGGCAGCACAGAGGGTGACCACAGAGCTTGGGGCCTGCAGTAGTGCCCTGCAGATGTGTGGTCAGTATAGAGAGGGGAGTGCTAGGCTTAGAGCGAGCTCTGGCCACTGGGTCTTCTGCAGCCTCCAGCCATGGCCCTTCCTGCTCTCCCTTCATCCCAGGGTCAGACCTGGGTGTACAGATCCTGTCCCTGACCAGGCCTGCAGAGGAGGGCCCTGCCTACCTTCTTGTGATGCCAGTGCCTCCCAGGGGTAGGCCTGATAGCCTTGGGGACAGGCGTCCTCTGGGCCTGCCCTGGAGCACAATCCTGGGGGTGTCTGTCCCCACAGTACATGCCTCCCAGCATGCCCCTCCCTTCCAGTCCCTCCCAGGACAGCCAGGCATAGCCACGGCACCAAGCATCGAACATGGCTTTGTCTTGGCTCCTAACAGCCACCCAGCAGTAGGTTTGGCCTGTGTCTCTGCCAGGTACTGGACTCCTGGGCCATGAGCAGCCATGTAGCTGACATGCTCGGGGACCTTGGGAAGCAGGGCCCAGGCCTGGCCCTGGATCATGCCACACGGGTTGCTCTCCTTGCTGCTATCTTGGGGACATCCCTTTCCTCCCTCTCCAGCCAGCACCTCGCAGGTGGGTCCTGCTGGGATTTAATGCTGGTCATTGTCCTGCAAGCTGGAGACCAGACCTGGCTACCTCCTGGGGCCCCCTATTGCCCTGGGGGTTCCAGGGGGTCTTCCCTTAGGAGGGAAGTGTTGGCTACTTCTGTAAGCCCAGAATGTCCAGGGGACCTGCAGAGCCACGGCCTTAGGGCTGTCCCCCAGATGTCCTTTCCCATATCTGGTGGCTCCTGACCAGAACACTGACCTCTATGTCCCAGCTGCACCTTGGCTCCAGTGTCTATTTAGTCCTGAGCTTTGGCATTAGGACCTCGGTGCCTTTGGTGGCTGCCCTTCCCCTGCAGGACGCCCTGGCCCCTCACAGCCTCCCTGTCTCATGACCCTCTGCAGGCCATCCCTACAGCTCAGGAGTGGCCAGCCATCCTTTACTGCTCAAGCCTGGCTGCCCCAGGGTCTGTTTCAGGTCACCCCCATGGAGCTCTTGCTCACTAGACACAGCTGAGCCTGCAGTGGCCTGCCCACTCCCCATTCTCATGCCCTTGGTTCCACTACAGTTAGCCTAGGACTCCGAGGGGCAGACCAGAGGGGTGGGGCTTGTGTTGGGGGAAATGTCTGTGAAGGAAAATGGGAAGGGAATGGCCAGGAAGTAGGCTGGCCTCGTGAAGGCAAGGGCAGGGCAGCCTGGCCGGTGGGGGTCTAGGAGTCTCTGGGGGCCCTGGGCTGCTCATTAGCACATGGGCTTCCTAGTGTCTCTGCTGGCTGGGGAGGCCCTGAGCTCCTGGAAGGGGACCTCAGCCTGCCCTCCAGGTGCGGTGGCCCCTGAGCTGGGTGGGAGGGACACCAGGGCAGCAGGAGCCAAGGGCAGCGCTTGGTGACCAGATGCAGGTGGCTGCCCATCAGAAGGGACTCAGACACAGCACGCCCTGCCCTGCAGGACCCAGTGTCCTGTGAGAGGAGGCTGGCATCCTGCCTGATCCTCCTTGGTCAGAACGGGAGCAAGCGCCCAGAAACCCCTAGTGAGTCGACCAGCAGAGTTCTCAGACGGGAGGCCCTCGGCGAAGGGTAGCAGCTCCCTTGAGGGGGGCCCTGTGTGGCTGCAGGCCCCTGTGTCTCCCTCCAAGCCTTCATGGGGACCTGAGGCCCTGACTAGGTCCTGAGACAGAGGAGAAGCTGCTTGGGACTCAGGTTAAGCAGACACTGCTACAGCGGGCCACCGGCCTGCCAGTCCAGCTGGAATTCACTTGGCACCCCCAGAGTGTAACTGGAAGACCCTGGCACAATGGGCTAGGGCCCTGGGAGGAGCAACACGGTGGGCACTGCACAGGGGCCCTGGCGTGCTTTCCTGGCCCTGCCCTGGGGGTGACCAGCACACATACAGGGGTGGCCATGAAGGATCATTGTGTGGAGCCTTGGCCATCACTAGAGTCTGCATGAACCAGGCATTCGGCTGAGTGCTTCCCCGGTTTGACGGGCACTTGGACCGGTGGTCTGTCCCAGGCCCTGCACCTCATGCAGCTTTGAAGGCCTGTGTCAACAGCCCTGGGCACTAGCACCCAGCCAGTGCAGGCTCCCCCAGACTCCTGTACAGTGGCCTCCACCCACAACCAAGGCCAAGTTGCAGTGCCAGCCGCTGCCAGACCTGTGATCTGTTAGACCCTGGAGGGGGGCTGATGCTTGTGCCCTCCACAACTCAGGTGAGCACCCTGATCTCAACTACATGGTGTCCAGTCCCAGGGCTTTTGCAAGGTGATGAGGTTCAGAGGAGGCCGTGAGGGTGGAACCCCATGAGGGGGCTAGTGCTCTGTGAGGAGAGAGACCAGAGCTCTTTGCCCCGCGAGCTCACAGGGAGCCAGGAAGAGAGCCCACCAGATACCACATCCACGGCCCCTGGACCCTGGGCTTCCAGCAGAGCCATGAGAGGCAGCGTCTGCTGTTGAAGCCCCGTCTGCACTGTGTGGTAAGGCCCCTGGCTGGCCAACGCATACTCCGTGGTGGTCATCCACCATGAAGGGCCATGGTGTGGAGCCTTGGCCACCAGCAAGGGTCATGGAGGACACCTCGGGCTGGAGCAAACCCAAGCCCTCTTCTGCAGGTGCCCGTTCTCCCGTGCAGAAAGCTTCGGCCTCGTTGCCATCCTTGGGGGGACTGAGCACCAGGTGTGGGAGTCAGGTGCCCGGGGCCTGAGCTTCTCTCCGTGGCCCACTTAGAAGGCAGGTTGGCCGAAACCTGCCATAACATGGAAAGAGCCCTCAAGACGCAGCCGGTCAGGCCTAGAAGAGGGATGCATTGGAATGGCAGGCGCCGGGATCCCCTCACAGCAGGGCCTCTGGCACCCCTGCACCCCCTCCCACAGGGGCTCCTTAGGGTCTAAACGTGGACAGCTGCAGACCACTCTGGGATGACCCTGAAGGACAGTGGAGAAGGAACATCCTTTTTGTGGACAGAGCTGCAAGCAGCATGCTGTGTTGTCCATTCTGTCTCAGTGGGATGTGTCCGGCGTGGTCAGGTCCAAGGGCAGCAGCTCCTACCTGGCTGGCTGCATGGTCAGGGGTCTGGGATGAAGGGGATCTGAAGGCTGGTGGCAGGGAGTCTGGGAAGAGCTATGAGCAGGGACCTCTCAGAATGGACACAGATGGTCATGCTTAGTCCTGCTGAATGGCTAGTGCAGAGCACTTTCTCCATATGAAGGAGGATGGAGTGGCAGCGTCTTTCTATGTGGATGCCCGTCAGTCCCTGGCACCCTAGCACTGGCCCTGAGCCCATGGACAGAGGGGCCTGGTGGCCAGAGGAGGTGGGCATGAACTTCGCAGAGCCCACAGTGTCTGTGATGTGGCCGAGGCCAGTGGCCACCTGCTGGTGAGTCGATGGCATTGGCTCTGTCCCACACGGAGACTGCCCTGGCAGATGCACCCACATCCTAGTGTGGCCCTCCTGCCCTCTGCTCTTCTCCCCGGCAGGCGAGGGCCTGGTCCCAAGTGGCCACAGTCGCCGGCTAAGAGCTTGTCCGGCCTCCCACACCCCGTGGCCCAGAGGCAGCTGTGCTGGTAGAGGAGGAATGGCTGGCAGAGGCTCAGTTTTGGGGCCCACTGGGAGCCACCCTGAGAAGAAGGGGTCAGAATCAGAGACCAGGGCAGATGGGGCCACTCCTCCCCCATGTGGGCTTGCTTGGACACCTCCCTCTGGTGCCAGGCTCTGCCTCTGAGCCGCTGCAGGCGCTGGGAGAGCTCTCTGGCCTCACCCAGAGGCTGTGAGGCTGACCTCTTCCAGCTGGATTGCCTTCTCTCCCTGGTGAGGAGCCTGGTGTGGGGGTGCCGCGGGGGTCTCTGGAACAGGAACAGAGAGACCTCAGCAGGTGGCCCTGCCAGGCCCCCTGGCCGGTGCACAGCCTCCTGCCGCCCTGCCTGGCCAGTGCACAGCCTCCTGGTTTGGCCCCAGCTCCTCAGGTGCTGGCTGCGGAGCAGGCTCACACTCATCATAGCTGGATGACAGCGGGAACGGTGGGAGTTCATTACAGGGACCATGAATTGTTGGAGGTAATTTAGATTACAATTTAAAGTTTAATTTAAAAATCTATCAACAAATGTGAAAGAACTCGGGGAACATTTTAAAATGCACTTTAATCTCCCCAGCACAAATAGCTTTTCGGGGCTCTAAACATCATCACCTGGAAAAACAGTAAAACTTTACTGCATCTTTAATTAAATTACAAACACAAAGGATAATTAATTTTTTTATTTTTATTTTATTCGTGCCATTGTTTCTCCTCAGAGTCAATATCTTCTGGCTGCAGGAGCAGCTGTCATGAGGAAGTTTACAGCTGCAGGCACGGCAGGGTGCCACAGCTTGGGGATGGATGTCCGGGGCTCACAGTGCCGGTGGGGGCTGAGCCTAGGGAGCAAAGGATCCATCCTGGGCTGCCCCTCAAAGCCTGTCCCCTCCCTGTCACATGTACTCAGTGACAAGGACTCCCCCCCCTACACCACCTGCCACAGGATGCTCACGGGGGCCTGCCCCCTGCACTCCCAGCTGGGACCACCAGGTGTGCCCTGACCTGGTGAGAAAGCCTGCAGGGGGGGGGGGGCGGGGGGGGGCGGGCCGTCATGAGGATCCTCGCAGCGGCCCTGGAGGCAGCTGCACTCTCCTTCAGGGGGCAGGGGAAACCGAGGCACAGAGAGGTGGGCAACCTGCCTGTGGCCACACATCTATGAAGTTGCTGGTGAGTCCAGCCTGGGTTTGCCGGTGACTGGCGTCCCTCAATGACCCCTACCCATGAGCTGGGACACAGGATGGGCGCAGGGAGGGCATGTCTGGCTGCTAAGGGAGGATGTGCTGATCCCAGGTCTGTCACAAAGTGGCCTGGGGTTCCAGAGGGTGCAGGGTAGAGAGGATGTGCTCCAGGGGAGGGGTGAGGCATTCTGAGACAGGGCCCAGAATGGCCACCAGGGGGCCCCCTGCAGATGCTGGTGCAGTGCTGGCAGCTGGCCGGGACCAGCCCCAGGGCGTAGGGCCTCTGGGACAGCCCCTCAAGGGCCACCCTTCCTAGGCGTGGGGCTGTAATGGTGGCAGCTGGAGCGCACCCTCCGCCTGCCCCTTCCCTCCTGGGTAGTGGGGGGTGTTTTCATGTTCCTTGCCTGGTCTGAGCCGCTGCCCCCGCTGCCAAGGGCGGGGGTGGGGGGGTGGGGGTGGGCGTATGAGCAGTGCTGCCACCTGGACCTGGCAGGTCTGTCACTGAGGTCCCTGCCCGTGCCCCCAGGTTTTCCCAGGCTCCCCATTGCTGCCTGTGTGCCTCAAGCCCGGGCTCACTTCGTCCCCAGGCAACCTGCAGGATGGTCATCTCCTGGAATGTCCCCCACAGGCTCTTGTGTGGCTTCCCCGCCACACGCATTCCCACACACGTTTATACTTCTGCACACGTGTGGGCACGCGAAGTGCTCACACCCCGGGCAGGCTCAGGCAGGGCGGGGCTGCAGCCTCACCAGTCACCTGCCTGTGTGTAGGACCTTCTGCTGTGTCCACTTGGCCCTGGCACAGGAGCTGAAGAGGACGCCCGCCACACGGGTATTCAGTTTTAGTGCGATGGCTGCTTAATTATTGGTTAATCTAGCAATTTAACATGCTTCATTTAATTCTAATTAGGAGAATTAATAGGCAGGGAATAGCAATTTCAATGGACTGGCCCCAAACAAAACCACCCTGGACACAGTGCCCATCTGGGGGAGCGTCCAGGGTGGGCGTGGGCCTGGAGTGTCTGCCAGAGGGTGGGTAGGACAGACCTGCGAGCCTCCTGAAGGTCGCCCTGGGCGGATGGCACTTGTGGAGCAGGGATGGGGGTTGCTCCTGTGGCCTCTGGGGACCCTTAGGACAGGCAGGGTCAAAGGGGGCTGGTAAGGCCTCTTGGGCAGCCCCACCCCCGCCCCCAGGCCCCCAGGCCCCCAGGCCCCCAGGCCCTGCTGCCTCCAAGGCGCCAGCTCGGCCTGTTTGTCTCTGCTCATCAAGCGGCTCCCTGACAAGGCCCGGACAGTGGACAAGGCTGTTCCTCTAATTAACGTGCTAATTGAATTAAATGGCTGCGGTAATGAGCAGATGAGTGGCATAAAAAGTAAAGAGTCAGATAGGGCAATTAACAAGAGCCGGGAGCACTATTATAACACTGGATCCACCCAGCAGGCGCCAGCACTGTTAATTGTTACCTGGGGATGGGGGATTTATGGTAATTGGCCTCACAACAGGCAGCAGCCAAACCTGCCCAGGGCTGGTAATTAAAAAAATGATATTCTACACCAAGGCCAGATGGGCTAATTAGGCCTTGATTTACATAAAGGCCAAAGTGGGGCCACAGGGCCAGCAGCACAGGGAGCCCCACAGAGCAGGCAGAGACCTCTGTGGCCACAGGCCTGGCCACATCAGCTGGCTGGGCTCCACTGCCACCCTGGTCTGCCCCCCATTGCAGGGACTCTGCCACCCTCTGGGGAGGGGACAAACAGCCCAATAACCCCACCTGGGTGGCCCTTTCCTGGGGTCATGGCTGTGTGGCCACCTCCAGGGCCAGCTTCTCCCCTCCTCTGCCTGCAGTCTCCTCACAGAGTGTCCCTGGGGAGGTGGCTGGACATGGGCCGCTACCCCACTGCCAAGGGCGTGGGGGGTGGGCGCATGAGCAGTGCTGCCACCTGGGCCTGGCGGGTCTGTCACTGAGGTCCCTGCCCATGCCCCCAGGTTTTCCCAGGCTCCCCATTGCTGCCTGTGTGCCTCAAGCCCAGGCTCACTTCGTCCCCAGGCAACCTGCAGGATGGTCATCTCCTGGAGTGTCCCCCATAGGCTCATGTGTTAGCTTCCTGGGTCATGACCTCTCAGACTGATCTGGGCCCAGCTCCTGGGTCTCCTGTCCCCAGCCCCACGGGCTTCTACACACTGCCTGCTCTGACCCTGTGCAGTGGGATGGGCACAAGGACCAGAGAGACATACAAGCCCGTAGGAAAAGGGACAGAAGGAGGTGGCCAGGGCAGGTGTGCAGGGGTGGGTGGGCAGAGGGAGGCCCACAGGCTCTGGCATGTCTGCCTTCTCACCCTGCCCTGCTGTTTCCCCATTTTAGAGATGGGTAAGCTGAGGCCCGGCTCTGGCAGACCAGGCTCTGCTTCCCAAGCCCCTCCTTGGCCTCTCTCCTCTCCCAGAGCTGCCCCTCAGGCCAATGCATTTCCTGGGAGCTGGGAACAGGGGCCTCAGCCCCTTGGTGCTCCCAGCTACAGCCTCAGGCGGCATCCCAGCCACCCCCACGCCACCTGCCCACCCCTCTGCTGAGGATATCTCGGGCAGATTTACCGTAACGTTCACAGTCTGAACAGAAAACTCTGGCTCATTTACAAATGTAATTTCAATTGAGGGTGGTTCTCCAATCTCCTTTTCATTTGAGTCCCAATTGAGCCCCTTCTCCGGCACTGATGGCATGATTAGCCAGTGTGCGCGCCGCGGCAGATTAGTCAAGCGCGGCCCCGTAAATTGGGAAGGATGTTTTATCAGGACACGTCACTGCACCGCAGGCAGCTGTGGGGTGCTCTGGGCTGTCCCCTCAAATCATGGTTATGGAATAATTTAGCCCTCGATTCTCTGCGATTACGGCCGCCACTGATCATGCTGTCACGTTCCAAGTGAGCACTCCATCCGCGTTTATTCATGCCAGATCTGTTTTGCTTCCGTAATGAGCACATATTACCCGGCACAAAGAGGATGAAGACAGCCACGTAATAGATAGGCGCGAGATTAAATGGGATCTTTATGACTTCTGCAGCCATCAGTTCTGACTGTGCGATAAGACGAGTCGACTTGGGTCCTGATTTGCTCTTTATTGGAGCCAATATTAGCATGCGCTCACCGGTGCAGCGCTGATCAAACCCATTTAAGGTGGTCGGCTGCGGAGCCAGCTGAGAGATGCACTGTGGTGGCCCAGGAAGGGGGCTGCAGCCTGCGTGTGCCCCCGGGGCTCCACCCAGGCTGCCAGCTGCACCCCGCAGCAGGGCCGGTGTGCCCTGCTGCCCCACAGAGGGGTTGGAGGGTCCTGTGTGCCAGGGTTTGCAGGGCCATTCCCCTCCCATGCCATGCGATGGCCTCTGGACTTCAAGTTCCTCAGAGACTGATCTCTCTCCTGGCCCACCCTAGGGTCCCAGTGGCCACCTCACTCTGTCCTCCCACTAGTCACCCTGGCAAGGAGGGAGATTGGCTGCTTGGGACCTGAGGGGTAGCCAGTCATTTCTGGGTGGGGACCTGAGAGTGGCCCCTGTGTCTGGGCTCCCACATGGGCGGGCTGCATGGCACTACCCCATGCCCCACCCTGCATGCTCGCCTCCCCACTTCCTGTCTTCCTGCTGCCCCGAGGTCCCCAAGGCCTCCTGCCCCGTTTACCCAGTCCTGAGTGCCTGCCTCAGGAGTGCATACCTCTGACCCCTCGACTTCCCTCCTCATGGTGCCCCTACTGGTGACACTGTCATCAAGTGCAGGGTCACAGTTTAGGAGGCCAGCATCTTGAAGTCCCTGTGGGCACTTTTGTGAGTCCTGCCTGCACCTTGTGTGTGCTGCACATTTTTAACCTCTGTGTCAAGTGTGCTGACCCACAGGGAGGGAGGGACAAGGCAACCCAAGGGCTCAGGCAGACTGGCCTCACTGTGGCGGCTGGGGGAGTCTAGCCACAAGCGCGAGGGGATGTGGGCGCTCCAGCACTGAGGGAGACTGCTCCTGCACTGGTCACCCTCTGTACAGCCACCCCTTTGCTTCTTGGCACCTCCTGTTCCTGCCTGTGTGAGCCACCTCTGCAAGGTAAGGGGCCAGGGTATGGCCTCAGGGTCCGAGAGCATGAGGGCTATGGGGCATTGGAGGCCACCTCTGTTTTAAACAGAACCCCTCTGCCAGTCTTTCTCCCAGACGCAAGAAGAATGTTAGACCCCACAGGAGGGGGCTTGACTCCGCCTGGGGAGCTGCTCTTACTGACCCACCCAGGCAAGGAGCACTGAGGGCACAGGTCCTGCCTAAGGAGGCCCCTGGCAGACGTCATGTGGTCCACAAGACCAATGATCCCTGAGGTATCTCACTGACCCTGCTGGGAGGTGACAAGGGCACCTGCTGACCAGGGAAACAATGCAAGACAAGCCCGGGTCTGCATTACCAGACACCAGCCAGTGTGCCCCACTGTAGGGCCATTACAGACCAGAAGGGCCTCTGGAGCAGCCTGGGGTCCTGTAACAGAAAGGAAGTTGCCCAGAAAGTGGAAACAGAATCAAGCCTGGGTCAGGAGTGAGGGGCTGAGCTGGAGAAGGGAGGAGACAGGAGGAGGGAGGAGGAGGGAGGAGACAGGAGGAGGGAGGAGCTGGGGGACTAGGAGGAGCTGGAGGAGGAGGAGCTGGAGGAGGAGGAGGGGCTGGAGGAGGAGGAGCTGTGAGGAGGAGGGAGCTGTGAAGAAGAGGGAGCTGTGAGGAGGAGGGAGCTGTGAGGAGTGATGGGCTGTGAGAAGGAGGAGCTGTGAGGAGGAGGAGCTGTGAGGAGGGAGGGGCTGTGAGGAGGAGGAGCTGTGAGGAGGGAGGAGCTATGAGGAGGAGGAGCTGTGAGGAGGAGGAGCTGTGAGGAGGGAGGGGCTGTGAGGAGGGAGCTGCGAGAAGGAGGGAGCTGTGAGGAGGGAGGGGCTGTGAGGAGGAGGAGCTGGAGGAGGGAGGAGCTGTGAGGAGGAGGAGCTGTGAGGAGGAGGAGCTGTGAGGAGGGAGGAGCTGTGAGGAGGAGGGAGCTGTGAGGAGGAGGGAGCTGTGAAGAGGAGCTGGAGGAGGAGGAGCTGTGAGGAGGAGGAGCTGTGAGGAGGGAGGAGCTGTGAGGAGGAGGGAGCTGTGAGGAGGAGGAGCTGGAGGAGCTGGAGGAGGGAGGATCTGTGAGGAGGAGGAACTGGAGGAGGAGGAGCTGGAGGGAGGAGGGAGCTGTGAAGAAGAGGGAGCTGTGAGGAGGAGGAGCTGGAGGATGGAAGAGCTGTGAAGAGGAGGAGCTGGAGAAGGAGAGCTGTGAGGAGGAGAAGCTGGAGGAGGAGGAGTTGTGAAGAAGAGGGAGCTGTGAAGAAGAGGGAGCTGTGAGGAGGAGGAGCTGGAGGAGGAGGGAGCTGTGAGGAGGAGGAGCTGTGAATAAGAGGGAGCTGTGAGGAGGAGGAGCTGGAGGATTGCGGAGCTGTGAAGAGGAGGAGCTGGAGGAGGGAGGAGCTGTGAGGAGGAGGAGCTGTGAATAAGAGGGAGCTGTGAGGAGGAGCTGGAGGAAGAGGAGCTGGAGGAGGAGTTGTGAGGAGGAGGAGCTGTAAGGGGGAGGAGCTCTGAGGGGGGAGGAGCAGGAGGAGGGAGGAGTTGTGAGGAGGAGGAGGAGGAGAAACGTGAGGAGGAGGATCCAAGAGGAACAAGCAGTTGTGAGGAGGAGGAGCTGTAAGGGGGAGGAGCTCTGAGGGGGGAGGAACAGGAGGAGGGAGGAGCTGTGAAGAGGGAGGAGCTAGAGGTGGGAGGAGCTGGGGGAGGAGGAGCTAGAGGAGGAGGAGCTGGGAGGTGGGGTGCCAGGCAGGAGATAGAACTAGGAGAGAGGTCCTGAGGGGACAGGAAGCCTGCAGGAGGGGAAGATAGGCTGAGCTGTAATGGGGAGCACGAATGAGAGGAGAAGGGAGCCTTGGGCTTGTGGAGGGCCGTGTGTGTGTGTGTGTGTGTGTGTGTGTGTGTGTGTGAGTGTGTGTGCGCGGGCGCGCTGCACGCGTGCAGGGTCTGCCTGCTGGAGCTGCCCTTCCGCTGTCCCCAAGGCAGCTCGGCTGCAGCTCGGCTCCGCCCACCTCTCAGATGAGCAGCTGAGGCCCAGCCCCCAGGTGGGAGTAGGTGGGGGTAGGTGGGGGTGTGCCCCAGTCCCTGACCACACTGAAATGCAACCCCTCAAGCAGCGGGTGTCCTCTGCCCTTGGACAGCCCCGCCCCACGTGGAGCCTCCCAGGCGCCCTCAGTTGTGCAGGGAGGGTGCAGAGGCCCCCTGCCTCCTGCCGCTCCCCAACCTCTCCCTTATCCGGGCCACCGGGCTCTCAACTCCCCCATCATCGCCTTAATAGAAACCCATAAATATCTCTACCTGCTAATTTCAAAAGGGACGGGCTGTTTATGAGCACCCCAAGAATGACATTTATGGGCCTGATGGTAAGTGATTATTGACAATAGACAAAGGAACGGAAGCTGAGCAGCGTCCACACTCCTCCTGATAAGGACAGTTTCCTTTTCTCATGCTAATTTCAGGCCTGCTACACTATTAGAGCAGGGACTGTCCCTTTCTTTTCATCTTAAATGTCACTGCGGAGAGCAGGGTGCTCCTGGGAAAGAGACACTGCCCCACACACCGCTGCAGGGAGAGGGTGGGGGACACGGGGGAGGGGGGGCTGGGTTGCAGGGCCCTGGGGTCTGGGTGAGGCTCCTGGGCAGACCAGGGAGGGACCCACGCTCTGCCAAATGCACCAGTGTGGACGTCTTCAAAAGGCAAAATTACATGTCCATTTTCAAGTCTTCGTTTATTCCAATTTTTTTTTTTTGCACAGGGGCTTGCAGGACAGATAAGGCTGGTGCCCTCGGCCATCCACTGGAGAAGGCTGCAGAGGGGGCCATGCCAGACAGGGCACACTGAGAGCCCCAGGGTCAGGGCAGTCACCAGCCTGCATAACTCTGAGCTGCTACAGGGGACAGCTCCTGGCTCTGCTGCTGGCCTCCCAACTCCCAGAGCAGCCCAGGCAACGGCTGGGCATTGAGCTGGGGTGCACCCTGCCCGCAGGCTTCCCACCCCATGTGCCCAACCCTGTTGGGGCGCTGTGCCTCTGGGTGCCCTGGAAGGTGCCTGGTCTGCTAGGGGCTTCATGCCATGCTCACCCGCTGCTCTGACTTCTCCCAGGGCTGTGGGTTTGCTTTGATCTGTGGCCTGGGTGGATAAAGGGCTCAGGAGGGGAGGAATGCCCTTTGGGGACAGAGACCCACACTTGAGAAGCAGGACCCCCATAGGGGATGGTAGGGTTGTCATTTGGGGAACCCTGCCCCAGATGGCAGGAGTGCAGAGGGGGCACCAGCCCTGGGGGGATCCTGGGCCAGGCAAGGGGCGCTGTGGAGCCTGGTGGTGAGGGCTTGGGTTTCCTGCCCTGTCTTTCCCTGCTGGGTGCATGGTGAGGCCCTCCGCTCCCATGTGGGCAGGTGTGAGCCTCCTGGGCCCGGGCTGGGCTCATGGGAGCTCTGCTCCTGGCTGCTGCCTGCTGGTCTCTCTGCTGCCTGGGCCTGCAGACTGCTGAGTGGATATAGGGCTGCGGATGTTTGAGGACCCACTGCTGCCTCACCCATGGCTGCTGGCTGGGAATGGACCAGTGAGTGTAGGGTTCCAACTGCACATTCTCTTCTCGCCCCAAGGACACCCAGCCACCCACAGGATCCCAGACTCAAGGTTCTGGGCTCTGAGAGCTGTTCCACAGAGACCAACTCCATGCCCCAGCAGGCTTTGGGGCAGGGGCCTTTGTGGTGGGGCTTGGAAGGGGCAGAGCCCTCAGCCCTGCAGCCAGCTCTCCCCTCAGCTCCCCAGGTGGGGGAGGGGTGGTCCAAGCAAGGGCTCAGGTCCCCTGGGGGCAGGTGACATCCACTGGGCTGTTCCTGCTTCAGGGCCCTTGACCTTCCCTCCTCTCTCACATGATCCCATGTGTTCATTTCTGCCCAAATTCTCCCGGAGGAACCCCCCACCCCCCACCCCCTTCCTGGGAAATGGAACGGTGGCTGCGTTGGACAGAGGGATGATGGATGGCATGGCGGCCACACACGCCTGCCCAGGGGAGCTGTGGGAGGTGGCACAGAGGGGTGGGCGTGCCATGGGGAGAGTGCAGGCCTGGACAGAGCCTGGGGGAGGAGTGGCCCTGCAGGGGAAGGGCGCTGGGGCAGGCTCCCCCTGGGGGCAGGTGACATCCACTGGGCTGTCCACTGGGCTGACCCTTCCTGGCTCTGTCCTCCTCCCTCGGCCTCTGCTTCTTCGTCAGTACAGGGGGCTGCACTGACCCAGCCGCAGGCACAGCGAGCTCCCGGAGGAGCCTGGTGGATCTCAGCCTGGTCCTGTGGCACAGGGTGTGTGGCAGCACTGGCCGGTCCAGGGTCCAGAACTTCCACCTTAAGGTTTGAGGAGCCCTCCCCGGCCCAGTCCTGCCACCCCACGCCCTGGTGACAAATACTAATGTCTAAATCGACCGCCGCCAGCCACCACCTGCTCATGTTCTTGGCTGAAATGTCACCTGTTCCTATCTAACGATTTGCATAATGCAAAGCTCCTCACAGATTAAGAGGGAAGCCAGAGTCATTCTTGAACCAGGGAGCCATTTCAAAGGAACAGGGGAGGAACCAAGCTCTTAACCATGTCCCTTCCAGAGGCCCTGCCTGCTTGGGGCAAAGGAAGGGCCATGGAGGGAATGGAAGCCTTCAGGCCCCAGGGACTGTGTCCTGCTGGGCGATGCCAACCCTTCTTAGCTGGTGGGCGCTGTCTCAGCCCCTAGCCTGTGGCTTCCCTTGGAGCCTGTTGGCTTTGGGGTTGCGCATGTACCCACATGAGGGGGAATGGAAGGAGTGGGAGGCTCCTTAAATCTGGCTGCTCCCCCTGGCCCCTTCTCTGGGGGTCTCTGGTATGGTGTCCATTCTCTGCTACTATCTGAACTCCCTGTGCCCTCAAGCACGGAGGGGGCCAAAACTAGGCGAGGGGCAGGCAGGCCTCTGTTTCCCGAAAGGCGCGCTGGCCCCGATGAGAATTCGTGGGCCAGGGCCTGGCAGAGGGGGGCCTGGCAAGGGACGGGGCCTGGAGGAGGGCGACTGGAGGGCGGCTGGGCGCGGGGTCACGCTGGAGGCGGAGAGGGGTGAGAGCCAGGGCCCAAGCAAGGAGCCCAGGCAGGGGGCCGACCCGAGGGAGGGTGAGGGACCCCAGCCACGCACGCACACACCGACCGACTGACCGACCGACCGACTGACCAACGGACCGACCGACCAAAGGACCGACTGACCCGCGTTCCCGCGGACCAAAGGAGGAGGGGGCCCGCGCGAGGGGAGGGCAGGGAAGGCGAGGAAGGGGCCGCGCGAGGATGAGGGGACAGCGGGCGGCGCAAGGGGCGGCGCAAGGGGCAGGGAGGCGAGCGCGGTAGGGGGCCCAAGCAAGGGGCCCCCAGCTCAGACACGACGCCAGGCCACCGCCACTCAGGGGACTGGAGCGCGAAGGGTCGGGCATAGGGACGGCTGGGATGGGGTAGGGGGCAGCACACAAGGCCAGAGGGCACGGCACGGGAGGGGAGGGAGGGCATCGCGCAGGGGAAGGTCGGCGCAAGGCCCACGTCCTCTGCCAGGTGTCAGGGTTCGGGCAGCGAAGGGGGCCAGGCCAGGCGTAGGGCTCCGTTTCCCATAGGCAGCCTGCAGGGCGTGCAGGCCGGCCAATTCCGCTCCACTGCCCCAGGGGAGCAGATCCTCAGCAAGGGACCGGGAACAAACCAGGGCCAAACAAAGGAGGGCCCCGTGTGGGGATGCAGGGGGTCCAAGCCTGGGGTGCTGGGAGAGCCAGGACCCAGTCGAGGAGCCCAGGCCAGGGGCAAGCCAGGGGAGGGGAGGGTCCTGGCAGTGCAAGGGGAACAGAGGGGAGGTGGTACAGGAGTGGGCCCAGGCATGGGGGGGGGGGTGGAGATCATGGGACAGGGACAGCGTCCACCAGCAGGGCTGCCGGGGCTCAAGCAAGGAGCCAGGCCCTGGAATGGACAGCCAAGTTTTTAGGGGGGGGTGGGGCGGGGACGGGGCCCAGGGCGGGGACGGGGCTCAGGGGAATGGAACAGGGCGGGTGAGGGACTGGAGGGGAGGGGAGGGCAGGGGGAGGTAGGCTCAAGGCCCGGGTCCACTGCTGGTGGTGGGGTGGTGTGGGGCCAGGCTTGGGGAGCGGGCCCCGGGCTGGGGGAAGGCAAAGGGCCCAGGCAAGGGGCAGGCAGGGCTACCTTGTCCCCTAGGGAGCCCGCAGGGCCAGGAGGCCAAGGGAGCACCCTGGGAAGGGGCTCAGGCAAAGGGGCGTGGCAGGGACAGGGACCAAAGGAGGGTCCAGGGAGGGAACAGTGCCGGGCCGCGGTGGGCGCTCAAGGCGGGCAGTGGGGCAGTGGGGCCAGACCCAAGCAAGGAGCCCAGGCTGGGCACCTATAGGAGGGCCCAGGCCAGAGGACAGGGAGGGAGAGCAGGGAAGGGCCAGGGCGGGCAGGCCGGCGGCACTGGTACAGGGCAGTGCAGGCAAGCCAACTGGAGCAGGGAGGCGGCCCAGGCAAGGGGCCCGCTGTCAAAGCCCAGGGGCGCACTGAGCCCCCAGGGCCAGAAGAGGCTCAAGTCAGGAGCCTGTCCAGGGAAGGCAGAACCAGGGGCAAAGGGCCTGGGCAGGGGGCTCAGGAAAGTGGGCAGGGCTGGGGAGGGAAGCGGGGTGGGGGCTGGTGCCAGCAGCGGGAGGCAGGCTCCAGGCCCAGGTCTACTGCCAGGGGTCAGGGTTCATTCGGGTTGCAGGACCAAGGGCCCAGGGAGAGCAAGGGGCCCAGGCGAGGGGCAGGCAGGCCTCTGTTTCCCGAAAGGCGCGCTGGCCCCGATGAGAATCGTGGGCCAGGGCCTGGCAGAGGGGGCCTGGCAAGGGACGGGGGCCTGGAGGAGGGCGACTGGAGGGCGGCTGGGCGCGGGGTCACGCTGGGGGCGGAGAGGGGTGAGAGCCAGGGCCCAAGCAAGGAGCCCAGGCAGGGGGCCGACCCGAGGGAGGGTGAGGGACCCCAGCCACGCACGCACGCACCGACCGACCGACCGACTGACCGACCAACGGACCGACCGACCAAAGGACCGACTGACCCGCGGACCCAAGGAGGAGGGGGCCCGCGCGAGGGGAGGGCAGGGAAGGCGAGGAAGGGGCCGCGCGAGGATGAGGGGACAGCGGGCGGCGCAAGGGGCAGGGAGGCGAGCGCGGTAGGGGGCCCAAGCAAGGGGCCCCCAGCTCAGACACGACGCCAGGCCACCGCCACTCAGGGGACTGGAGCGCGAAGGGTCGGGCATAGGGACGGCTGGGATGGGGTAGGGGGCAGCACACAAGGCCAGAGGGCACGGCACGGGAGGGGAGGGAGGGCATCGCGCAGGGGAAGGTCGTCGCAAGGCCCACGTCCTCTGCCAGGTGTCAGGGTTCGGGCAGGGAAGGGGGCCCGGGCCAGGTGTAGGGCTCCGTTTCCCGTAGGCAGCCTGCAGGGCCGGCCAATTCTGCTCCGCTGCCCCAGGGGAGCAGATCTTCAGCAAGGGACCGGGAACAAACCAGGGCCAAACAAAGGAGGGCCCCGTGTGGGGATGCAGGGGGTCCAAGCCTGGGGTGCGGGGAGAGCCAGGACCCAGTCGAGGAGCCCAGGCCAGGGGCAAGCCAGGGGAGGGGAGGGTCCTGGCAGTGCAAGGGGAACAGAGGGGAGGTGGTACAGGAGTGGGCCCAGGCATGGGGGGGGTGGAGATCATGGGACAGGGACAGCGTCCTCCTGCAGGGCGGCCGAGGCTCAAGCAAGGAGCCAGGCCCTGGAATGGACAGCGAAGTTTTTAGGGGGGGGTGGGGCGGGGACGGGGCCCAGGGCGGGGATGGGGTTCAGGGGAATGGAACAGGGCGGGTGAGGGACTGGAGGGGAGGGGAGGGCAGGGGGAGGTAGGCTCAAGGCCTGGGTCCACTGCTGGTGGTGGGGTGGTGTGGGGCCAGGCTTGGGGAGCGGGCCCCGGGCTGGGGGAAGGCAAAGGGCCCAGGCAAGGGGCAGGCAGGGCTACCTTGTCCCCTAGGGAGCCCGCAGGGCCAGGAGGCCAAGGGAGCACCCTGGGAAGGGGCTCAGGCAAAGGGGCGTGGCAGGGACAGGGACCAAAGGAGGGTCCAGGGAGGGAACAGTGCCGGGCTGCGGTGGGCGCTCAAGGCGGGCAGTGGGGCAGTGGGGCCAGACCCAAGCAAGGAGCCCAGGCTGGGCACCTAGAGGAGGGCCCAGGCCAGAGGAGAGGGAGGGAGAGCAGGGAAGGGCCAGGGCTGGCAGGCCGGCGGCACTGGTACAGGGCAGTGCAGGCAAGCCAACTGGAGCAGGGAGGCGGCCATGCCGAGGCCGGCACGTTCAGAGGCCGCTGCCTGCCGCTGCCTGCCGGCGCCGCCATGTGCCTTGGCCGCTGCCTGCCTGGCCGGCGCCGCCGTGTGCCTCGGCCGCTGCCTGCTGGAGGCGCCGCCGCGTGCCTTGGCCGCTTTCTCTGCTGCCTGCTGCCGCCTTCTCTGCCGCCGCTGCCTCCTTCTTCTTCTCCTTGTCCAATGTCTTCTTCTGTGGTCTTCTTCACTTCTGAGAAATGTGGCTGGCTAGAGGGCTTATATAGCCCTTGGGTTACTGTGATTGGCTCAAAGTTATGCTAATTAGGGTCTGAAAAATGTACTAATGCTATTGGTCCAGACTTTGGCCAATCAGGTTTGGAAATGGTCAATTCTATATTCCCACCATTCATTCATATCTGCCCCACTTCCATTTTCTCAATGGAGGTTTAGTAGTGGGAAGTTGAGGTTGTGGACCCAGCTGCAGTACTGCATGGCATGGGCTTCTGCAGCAGGCTTCCCTGCTGTGCCAAGGCCTGGCTGCTGCAGATGACAGGTCTGACAGGTCAGGGAGCCTTGACTCCCTAGGCACTGGCTCCAGGCAGCAGCAGGGCCGCTGGAACTCTGACCCACCCAGGCCAACACCCCACCTCTCTTGCTTCTTGGCAGGGATTAGTAGGCAGGCTGTGTGACTTTGTAGCCAGAGCCATCAGTGCTTAAATACACAAATAAGATAGACTTTACTTGCAGGGGGAAGTCCTGATAAAACTGGACTTAAAATATTTGGATTAAATTTTAATTATATGATTTGGTGTATAAGCACATGTAAATCAAGACCTGACATGTATTGCAGAAAATGAGCAACAACACTGGGGACAAAGACAGGCACAGTATTGGTACTCAATAAATTTGAGCTATTGGGTATGTATGTGTATCTGGAATGTTTTCCCAATAGAGGAGAATGTTAGAGTCAGCTCTTGCTGTGTAAGAAGACAACTTAAATTTTCAAGGCTGAAAACAACAATCATTTCTTACATTATTGCTTCTCATAATTCAGTGGGTCCAGAATTCATGTAAGGCACAGCTAGACAGTTCTGCCCCATGTGGCATTGGTGGGATTCAGGTAAGGCATAGCTAGACAGTTCTGTCCCATTTGGCATTGGTGGGGTTCACTCACTGTCCTCAGCTGGTGGTACCTTTCAGGTCCCACTGGGCTAGAAAGTCCAGGAGGCTCCCTCACTTGCCTGACCCCATGGTGTGTTTCCATGTGGTTGCCCCTTCTTCATGGATGTCTCATCGTTCAGTCATGGTGTGAGTTTCTTCACAGCATGACCTCGACTTCCAGAAAGATTGTGGGAAGGGCCAACCCTGTTCAGAATGAGACCCCAAACTGGCAATTTGTCAATTCTGCTGCATTCTGTTGACCAGGAAGCCACTTGATCCAAAGTGCCAGAAGATGTAGCCCACCACTCCTTGGGTGGAGCAGTGAGTGTGTTAAAGAGGAAGTCATCAACTGTGAGTGTCTTTGAAAGCCACATCCCACAGAGAGGATCCAGAACTTTCCTGACTATCCAAATGCTCCAATCTATCATGCCTCTAGCTCTCGGAACAAGCCTTTCTCTCCCCTGCCTCGCTTGGTCTGACTAACTTGTACTCACTCTCCCTGGTCCTGATTTAATCACCCCTGCCTCTGGCAAGGCTTCTGTGTTCCCCTAGATTGACTTGGTGCTCAATAGCTACTTCTCAAACATCCTGTCCTCTCTTCCTGAAGTAAGGTTAGCACTCCTGTCAGTAATTATAAGTCTGGTACCTGGCACCTTTCAAACATGGAAGACATGGAGTACAGGGTCATCTGTGAAGGACTTCATTCCCAGATCCTGATTCAGGGCTCAACACCATAGAAATAGACCACAGATGTCATCATCAAGAGTGTTGGCTCTTGTGTTCTAGCCTCACCTTGGTTCCTTCCTCCTGGTATGGGCTGCAGGTTGCAGATTCCCCAGGAAGCAACTTCTGGGATGGACAATGTTCAGGACATTTAGTGGGATGGGAGGGAGGAAAAGGATTGGGGCTGGAGGCTGAGGATGTCACTCAATGGCAGAGTGCTTTCCATGTGCATGAGGCCCTGGCTTCTGTACCTAACAGCAGGATCCCCCAAAAAAGCAAGTATCATAGTGAGAGAGACTGGGCTGTGATGAACCTGAATAAAGCCATCAGCCAACCCTGTGAGGACTCTGAAGATGGGCCATCACTCTGGGTGTGGCCAGGGTCTGTGTTATTATTACCAGGCTTTACCAGTCTTTGGAGGCCTGCTGTTTTGGAAGAAGATGTAGCCTTGAGCAGAGGGGACACTTCAGTGGAAGCCAGTGCCTGGAGAGGGCTGGAGCTGAAAATATCTCTCTGACACCATGAGTGCAGGGGAATATGTCCTTTGTCCTGAACTGGATCTGCACAGCCTGCAAGAGTGACACTGGTCTAATATCTCTGGACTTCCTGTTGTATTTTGGTGATGAAGAGAAAACCAGTACACCTTCTTCCCCAACTCCCAAGAAGGTCTTAACAAATAAACCTGGAAATGCCACCAAGTTTCTTGGGCTGCTGTGCCAACATTTACACAGACAGGCACCATCTGGCTTGGGAGGAGGCACTGCTGCTCCAGGAAGGGACACCACGCCCTACAAACATGAGGGGAAAACACAATATTATCTTGATGGGAAGCCCCTGTGCATGGGTTCAGTACCCATTCTGGGTTCTCCAGGCTGACAGATCACAGTGGAAGAACTGAGCCTCCTGCTTTCAGATCTATGGATCCTTGCTAAGTCTTCTGCTTCTAAGACAATGATATAGCCAAGATGCTTTGGTGGATATTTGTGTGACAGTGACAATGTTTCCTGATCACCAAGATCCCAGTGGCTATTGGTCATTCCCTGACATATCCATCCAGGCAGAAAAGAGAGTGAGAAGTTTAGATCATGGGGAAGAATCTGGGCAGGAGAGGCTTGTAAGAGGCCATCCATGGGGGATCTGTAATAATGGCAGCTTTCCCAGGCTGAGACTAGTCTGTTAATTTTTAATGATCATGTGCTATGTACCAGGCTCTGGGCAAAGTCCTTCAAGTACTTTGCCTTGTTGAATCCTCAATACCTTCCTACCATTTTGCTGACAATAGAGCTGAAGCTCACATAACCTCACCAGTGGCAGTGACTTCAATGGGATTCAACTTTTGGAGATCTGGATCTACAAAGCCTAGGTTAGCTCTCAGTCACTAGATCCATCATGTAGCCTGGCTAACATCTGTACATTGAGGAAGTTCTAAAGTGAACTCGGCCCATCTTGTCTTTAACTGGCTGGCCATGTAAAATGACAATAGCATTGTGACACAGATAACAATGCTATACATGTTTCCCCTTCTTCCTGCACACTCTTTCCTCTGTCTCTTACTCTCTCCCTCTCTTTCTTCTCTGCTCATTGATTTAAGGTCTATGTTATGTGAGGCACTGCAGATATACAGAAACTGAAGCCACTTGTCCTCTCCTCTCTCTATCTTCTGGGAGCTGCAGCCCTAGGAAAACCAGACACACAGGCAAATGTTTACAAAGCAGTGAGAACTGTGAGAATGCAGAGATTCAAAGAGAGGTCCTCAGGAACATGCAAAGGCAACTTAAATGCCTGGAAAAGCTTAAGCAAGGAGCCTCTTGAACTTTGACTTGACCTGGGTAGACAGAGAGCCCACTGGAAAAAACAAAGGAGTGGGGGGAGACCTAAGCCAAAGGAAGGCCCAGTACCACAGCAGGTGTGCATCCATGTAGAAGCAAAGGAACTGGCAGGCTGGGGAGACCTGGGCGTGGGTGAAAGTATCAGATGAGAGGGGAAGATGGCAGGGTTCCAGAGAAAGCTCTTCTGGTTATGACAGGTCTGGAATGCCATGCTCAGGTGACCAGACTTAGGCCTGGGGATCCATGACAGATATTTAAGTGAGAAGGGATCAGATGGGTTTCATGGCTTGAAAAGATTAGTAAAGAGGTGTGTGTAAGCTGAACAGAGGACAGAAACAAGCTGGGGAGAAACTGGAGGCAGGGAAATGAAGCCAGAGATGGCTCAGGTGGAGGGGGGTCTTCTGTTCCCCATGGCCCTGGCCTCTGAAAATCTGTGTGTGCCAATGGTCTCAGCAGGGCCTGCTTTGCCCTCTGCAAGCACTTGCCTGTGTGAATAAGATGGGGCTAGGCAGCCCTGGAAGAAGTCATCCTAGGGTGGGCTTTCAGGCTGCCCAGTCCATAGAGACGTTTCAAAGTTCTTTGAACACTCTCAGAGACCACCACGTCTTCCAAGCTGACCTTTCCCAGGTTCTCTGTCTGTTTAGCTTTATTTCCATCAAAGACCTTCACTAGAGTCAATAAACAGGTTGGGCCAAGATGGAGGCCACCCCGTTATCTTATTGAGCAGCCCCATAGCTGGTTTGTCCCCAGCAGAGAAGAAAGTGTCTGGCAATAGTTTCTCTCTTCCACCCTGAAATAAAAAAGTCAATGTGGCTGGTGTTTTTCTGCTCTCAATTTTTCAAGCCACCCTCACAAGCCAAGCCTCAGGATGGCATTTTCTCCTACTGTCGTTCTGTCTTGTTTGTCTTCCTCCTTCATTCCCTAATTTGCCTAATGTGCATAATTCAAGCCTGTGTATCAAGTCATCCACAAAACTATCACATTACTAAGTTCCTTCCTCTCTATCAACCCCATCTCTGTCTCTCACAGAACTTAGAGGGAGGTGACTGCAAACCTGCAAGGGCAGGAAATAGAATTATGAAATGTGTTAATTGGGACATCAGGACAGCTTTTATTCCAGGCACTTCCATCCCTAAGCCACTTTGAAGCTTACCCTTGTGACACTGATTCTCATTAGATGGTGCTGCTAATGGTGAGTGGTGTTTACACATGGTATACATATGTCATGCCTAGGCCGTAAGACTGGTGGGTCCAGATGATTGGTGGGTCCAAGAGGAGGACAAAGACAGCCAAGAGGGTCCATCTAGTAAAGGGCAGAGATGGCAATGAGAATGGGCATTAGGGAGAAAGCATGCTGGGGAGGTGAGGTGCGGGCTACAGAGATTCCACCAAAATACATTGTTTTAAATTTTCCCCTTTGCATGAAGTTCAGGGTCTGCAAGTTCATTGGCAAAATACATTACTTTATTTTCCTCCTTCTTTTGTGTTCTCCTCATGCTCTTCCCAGCCAGACATGGACCTGCTGCCTGCTAGGCTTCTCAGGAGTCTAAGCCAACACCTTGCAAAGTGGTTGAAATGAAAGTTTGTGCACATTTAAGTGGGTGGGGGTTTCCCATGGAGCAATGGGATTTACACTCAGGCATAGGATAAAAGCCTTTCTCTCTGCCTCCTGGTAGGGCTTAACATTTTTCCATAAACCTACAGTCATGGCAAAATGACAACAAGACTCAGCCAATATGGTGCCAACCTGATGCTCTGTGGAGAAAACTGAACTCTTCCCTCCATTTGCTGCTTAGCACTGGGATGTGGCTCTCTCTTCAGAAAGACTTTGACAGTCACAAAAGGCACCTTACAGTCTCTGAATTCTGGAAGGCTGAAAGTAGGAGACAGCTAAGCAGCAGCAAGGCTAAAATTATATGCAAGCAAATGAAGAGTACAGTGAAACATCTAAAGTGTTGCAAGAAAGAAATCCAAATTAGAATTTCATATCTACAGTTAAACAAAAACTTCCCACTGTGTACAGTGACTTTCTTCAAAATATTAAATAATGGATTAGGATTTAAAAAACAATACTGTTACATCAAAGAAGCTATATGTACCACTCATATGATGTATGAAAATGACACTTTATATCTGAGATTTTCCTGGTAAACACCCACAAACCTGACTTAATCATGGGAATATACCAAGAAAATACCAGTTAATTGGCATTTGGAAATAATATTTGTATTATGAACTCTTAATACATAAAAATATATAGATCTGTACTGTTCAATATAGTTCCTTCTGGCCACATATGATAATTGAATGCTTGAAATGTGACTAGTATGAGTTAAGATGGACTATACATGCAAAATAAACCACAGGAACCAAAGAATTAATATAAAAGAAGGGATACAATTAGTCTTTAAACACTGATTATGTACTGAAATAATAATTTTTATATTTGAGTCAAATTACATTATTAAAATTAAATTTGTTGATTTTTATTTTTTACTTTAAAATGTTTAATCAGCACATAAAACTATATATATTCAGGTATGCAAAATGATTGTATGTATGTATACACACACACATATATGTGCACATATCATGTATGTATCATGTATTTAATTCATGTATTTAATTCAACTGTTAGCTCTAAAAACAGGAAAGCATATTTCTAATCAATAAAATTTTCCCTTTTTGACAATATTATGGTACAAAATTCTGATGTCTTTTTCAGATTTAAAAATGTAATAATAAAATATAATATTATTACAGCATAATATTTAAAATAACACAAAATGCAAGCATGGCTTTAGATTTCTCACAAAACATATTTTCCCCCAGATTAAATTTTTTTTAAATATATCATTTATATATCTTTATGGGGTATATTATGGCAACTCAATAGACGTATACAAGTTTTATCATGCAACTTTGATATTACATCCAGGAAGTCCCTATAATGAAAACTGAAATTAGATTCATTGTGATGAATTACTTTTCCTAGAATTCATACTGTGACAGAGTCTGAGAGACTGTCTCTTCAGGCCCTTCAAGAATTAGGACATTCTAGCATTTCAAGCAGGCATTGATGCAGGAAAGATGAGTCTGGACACCTGAGGAATTTGGAGGAAGCAGATTTATTTAAGCTGCAGCAACCCAGAAGGGATAACACCAAACAATCTCTGGACCCCAGGTCTGGAAATTCTCTAACATTGCAGTGGGTGGTTACACAGCACAATGTTTAATATAACTTAACTTTGTTCCACATGCATAGGTTAAACAGAGGTTTCACAATGTTTTACACAGAAAACAGAAATTTTCACACATCAAAAAACTTGATTGGAGACTATTTTTTTTAGGATGTAGATGAGCACAATACCTTTATTTTTATGTGGTGCTGAGAATTGAACAAGGGGCCTCACATGTGCGAGGCAAGTGCTCTATCACTGAGCCACAACCCCAGCCCTGCAGGCCTAACTCTTACAAGAAAGAGAAACCTGGCCTTTACAACAAAAAGGAGCTCAAAGCACAATGAGTGCTCTGGAAATTTTGTTGACTTCTTAAAATAATCTCTTCTTGATTAGGAGAGAGACTTGTGTGTTACAATTAAGGTGGGAGTCTTTTGAAAACTACAGCATTACCCCCTTTGATGCTCATTATTTAATCCTCTAAGTCAAAGGGCATTATTATCTTCTTGGCTTAAAGTTTTATATAATGTAATATCATAGTTGTTGTTTCTCTTTTTTAAAAAGGAAACCTGCTTCTATTGTAGAACCACTAGTTTTAATGAAAAGAGGAAACAAACATGGAAGCAATACACAAGTTCATAGCACAATCCATGCTATGTCAATTAAGCTTTTGAATCCACCAAGAAAAGGAAACCATCCTCCAAATAGTGAGCTTGGATCTCAACTGCAATGCCCTTTCAGGATTGAACTGGTACATGTGTTTGTTTTCTGATATTATTAACTATGTGTTTGATTGTTATCAGTCCTAGAGTCAAGACAAAACAAAGGACTCTGTATATGACAGAAGTAAGGGGTGGCAATGACAGTATAAGAGTGAAACAGTCCATTTTCCTTTTGGTAAGTATATCTTTCACCTTGTACATCCAACCCAGAGTGGCTGAAGCAGGGCTGATGTTTAGTCAAGATTTGGGCACATTCAGGCTAGTCGGCTTCCAGAGTGACTTGAGCAGGGTTGGTGTCCTTCGGATCTTTGAGTTTCTCTGGTGTTTCCTTCTTCCTGATACTCAGCTTAAGGGGTACAAATTAAGGAGGGAAAGCTGCAAAAGAATGTACGTAAGAAGAAGAGATTTTATTTTCAGGAGGTTCCAAAGCAGGCTAAAAGGAACAAAGTATTACATAATGTATATCTCTGCATATGTACATACATGCATTGACATATTTGGTGACACTCTAAAAATTAGAGTAAAGGATTGTAGATAGTGCTCTATGTGGGGGTGTGACAAGAGGTGGGGGATATCCCAGGAGGCTTGAACTATGTAGATCTAAGTCAATGTAACTTTAAACAAATTTGAAAACAGCCTATAATTTCACAAGCCCGAGCCAACATCGGCTTATGATCTTCCATATATTATTTTTTCATCTAAAAAATGAAGTCAATTCAACCGCCTGCTCACAGGTCAGTTGCCTTCCAAAGGTGCACCTCTAAGTGCGTTGACTTTAATCTCAGAATATATTTCTGCATGGAAATCATGTCAAATGCCTTCCTGGCTCCCAAAGTTTAGGTACTGCTCAACAGCTTAATTTTACCCCTGGCTTATCCTCCTCACCAACTTTACCTTACCAGATGCAAACCCAAGGTTGTACTTAGTTCTGCACCCTGGTCAAGGTCACCCAGTTAAGAGGGATTTAAATCCAGCTCTACCCAATCTGAAGTCTTTACTTCTCCTCACACCACCCCTTAGCCAGACAAACTTGCTTACTTCTATTTTTCCTTTCTTGATAATCTCTTGGAAGAAGCCAGTATTAGGCTAAATTTGGTAGATTTGGAGGGTATTTTCCTAATAGGCTATTTTTCCTACAAGTCCAGGTATGGCCAGTCTGGCTGTCCCCAGCCTGCTGCAATGTACTGGGGCCTCACACCACTGCCCAGAGACCCTGTGCCCAGATGACCCTATGTCCAGGACACAGAGTCTCCTCAGGGAAGAGTGGAGGAGTAGGAGAAGGAGACACCACGGAAAGTTCAGGAGAAAGGACCAGAAGGTTCTTCCAGGACTAGACTCCCAGAGCAGCCAAAGATCCCTCTCTATCTTGCCCTACAGGATCAGGTCTAGACCTTGCCAGCAGCTCCCAGGCTCTAACCCCACCCTCTCACCAGTGAGCTGGACCCACCTAGTCCCACCCACTGCCTGCTGTGAGGACTGCAGCCTTTATTTAGAGTGCTCACTTGTTTTTTTGGATGAGTTCTCTGAGTTAGAGCCACAACTCCTCAAGGGTCCTGAGGACTGGTGTCTGGTCCTGGGGTGACAAAAGGCAGGCAGCATGCAGTGGAACTTGGTGAGGTGACTGTAAGGGAGAATGATTAGTTTCCCAGCTCTTATACATCTTGAGCAGAGAAGCATCCTTGGGCTCAATTCACTGCAATGGCACCATCATGAAAAGGTGGCATATGGTGGCAAGAGCAGCATCCAGCTGTTTTGGGCATAGGGCACCAGGCCTCGAAAGTCAGGAGTTGAGTATTGGTGTGAGGTGGGGGCGACTGTGGCGGTGTCAGCATGCAGCTGTGATTTGGGAGTTCCTTGCTTCCTACTCATGGTGGCAGTGACAGTGGAAGAATCCAGAATCAGTGGTTGTAACAACAGATGAATCCAGCCATGAGTGTTTTCATCTGCCATAGTGACAAGGGTTTGGCTGCAGTTGCATTGAAGTTGGCCCCAGTACTGAGTGTCACTGTCTAGTATCCATGTTAAAGTCTGGTGGCAGCAGGGCAGAGCTGCAGAGTCTGGCAGGTACAGGAGCAACATGCAGCTGCATCAGGGGTCCATCCTCAGTAGAGGGGTCGGGCACCAGGTGTGGTGTAAAGTACGATGACATTGGGGCCTTGGTGGGCATTGTTGGAGTCCATCTGGAGCTTGGAAGTTTGAGTGCTGCACAATGGTGGTGGCACCATAAGAGTTCAGAAGCAGGGGCAGCAACAACAGGCAGTGTCCAGCAGTGAGCATCTTCATCCTGCAGAAGTAACTGGGGTCCAGCTGCAGGACAGTGAAAGTGGCATCCAGGGGCCATGTGGGGAGTCTGGTTGGCTGCAGCGAAGAGTTCCAGGCTGGCATGGCAGCAAGGGCATGGGATAGTGGGTGTCAGAGTGATAAGGTAACCAGTAGCTGGGATGTCCTCTGTGGTGGAGGCTCCAGGCCCTGGTCTTGTGCATGGTCGACTGGCCTGCTCAGGAAGAAGAATGCGGGAGGCGGTGGTACCCACGCAGCTGCCCAGGACATTCTGCTTCCCACAGCTGCCATGTCTCGCTCTGTCCATGAGCCCACTGTGTGTCTGCTCACCCCATCGCCAGATATAGCCTCTCTACTGAGGAACTAGGTTGTCTGCTAGGTTGGTGCGGTCTTGAGAGAGAACCTCACCATCCCCAGCCACTTCCTGAGTGGACTGTGGGTGCAGAAAGCAGAGGTCCTAGGACATCTTCACCCCCAAAGTGCATTTCTGTGGCTGGGAGTGGCAGAAGACCAAGACAGAGAACTCGCTGCCCTTAGACTCCCACTGCCACCTGTGCCCCCCACCTTGTCCCAGCCCAGGGATGCACTTGGAGGGTGAGGATTTTCTAGGCCCCCCCACCTCCCACCTCTGCACTCTGCTACCCCAGCCCAGGGGAGATGTAGCTGGGGAGGGTGGGTGCCTTCTCCAAAGGCTGCCCCAGCTGGCAGCAGGCCTACACATCCCTCAGAGGCTGCAACTCAGGGAGGGGCAGGGTGAACTCAAGGATTAGGAGAGCAGCCTGGTGGACTCCAGGCCAATGCCAGGCATTGCTGGAATGGGCAGCATAAGGTCCTCAGCAGGTGTCTGGCTACCACCTGCTCCTGCGCCCTGCTTCCAGAGCAGGCAGGCCCTACAAGGGGCAATACCAGTTGCCTGGAGGAGCCACTGCAGAGGCCATCACAGCCTCCAGTCACCCTCTGACTCTGAGGCCTGCTGTCCCAAGCTGTCACCATCACCGCTAACAGAGCTCCACACTGAAGCCACTGGAGTCCCCACAGGGCCACCAGTGATGCCGCAGCCACCATCACTGCACTGGGACCAGACTCCTGCCACTGCCAGAGGATGAGAATGCAACTCTCTGGATGCCTGGCTTGATGTTGCCACCTACAGACTCCTCAGTTGCCTTTGCCACCACTGCCATAACTGAACTTCAGACACCAATAGCTCCAAGCACAACACATCTTCATCGAATAGCTTAGCAAGACCTTCTAGATAACTTGCAAGAGCTTCTCCATCAGCACTTGTTTTTTTGCCTTGCACGTTTACTTTATGGAGAGGGGCTTCTTGGCAAAAACATAATGGACCAAACTCTGGCAGTTGCAATTAAGTTGGCCCCAGTACTGAGTGTCACTGTCTAGTATCCATGTTAAAGTCTGGTGGCAGCAGGGCAGAGCTGCAGAGTCTGGCAGGTGCAGGAGCAACATGCAGCTGCATCAGGGGTCCATCCTCAGTAGAGGGGTCGGGCACCAGGTGTGGTGTAAAGTACGATGACATTGGGGCCTTGGTGGGCATTGTTGGAGTCCATCTGGAGTTTGGAAGTTTGAGTGCTGCACAATGGTGGTGGCACCATAGAGTTCAGAAGCAGGGGCAGCAACAACAGGCAGTGTCCAGCAGTGAGCATCTTCATCCTGCAGAAGTAACTGGGGTCCAGCTGCAGGACAGTGAAAGTGGCATCCAGTGGCCATGTGGGGAGTCTGGTTGGCTGCATTGAAGAGATCCAGGCTGGCATGGCAGCAAGGGCATGGGATAGTGGGTGTCAGAGTGATAAGGTAACCAGTAGCTGGGATGTCCTCTGTGGTGGAGGCTCCAGGCCCTGGTCTTGTGCATGGTCGACTGGCCTGCTCAGGAAGAAGAATGCGGGAGGTGGTGGTACCCACGCAGCTGCCCAGGACCTTCTGCTTCCCACAGCTGCCATGTCTCCCTCTGTCCATGAGCCCACTGTGTGTCTGCTCACCCCATCGCCTGATATAGCCTCTCTACTGAGGAACTAGGTTGTCTGCTAGGTTGGGGTGGTCTTGAGAGAGAACCTCACCATCCCCAGCCACTTCACCCTGCCCCTCCCTGAGTTGCAGCCTCTGAGGGATGAGTAGGCCTGCTGCCAGCTGGGGCAGCCTTTGGAGAAGGCACCCACCCTCCCCAACTACATCTCCCCTGGGCTGGGGTAGCAGAGTGCAGAGGTGGAAGGTGGGGGGGCCTAGAAAATCCTCACCCTCCAAGTGCATCCCTGGGCTGGGACAAGGTGGAGGGCACAGGTGGCAGTGGGAGTCTAAGGGCAACGAGTTCTCTGTCTTGGTCTTCTGCCACCCCAGCCACAGAAATGCACTTTGGGGGTGAAGATGTCCTAGGACCTCTGCTTTCTGCACCCACAGTCCACTCATGAAGTGGTTGGGGATGGTGAGGTTCTCTCTCAAGACCGCCCAACCTAGCAGACAACCTTCCTCAGTAGAGAGGGTATATCAGGCGATGGGGTGAGCAGATACACACAGTGGGCTCATAGACAGAGAGAACATGGCAGCTGTGGGAAGCATAAGGTCCTCGGCAGCTGCGTGGGTACCACTGCCTCCCGCATTCTTCTTCCTGAGCAGGCCAGTCGACCATGCACAAGACCAGGGCCTGGAGCCTCCACCTCAAAGGACATCCCAGCTACTGGTTACCTTATCACTCTGACACCCACTATCCCATGCCCTTGCTGCCATGCCACCCTGGAACTCTTCGCTGCAGCCAACCAGACTCCCCACATGGCCACTGGATGCCACTTTCACTGTCCTGCAGCTGGACCCCAGTTACTTCTGCAGGATGAAGATGCTCACTGCTGGACACTGCCTGTTGTTGCTGCCCCTGCTTCTGAACTCTTATGGTGCCACCACCATTGTGCAGCACTCAAACTTCCAAGCTCCAGATGGACTCCACCAATGCCCACCAAGGCCCCAATGTCATCGTACTTTACACCACACCTGGTGCCCGACCCCTCTACTGAGGATGGACCCCTGATGCAGCTGCATGTTGCTCCTGCACCTGCCAGACTCTGCAGCTCTGCCCTGCTGCCACCAGACTTTAACATGGATACTAGACAGTGACACTCAGTACTGGGGCCAACTTAATTGCAACTGCCAGAGTTTGGTCCATTATGTTTTGCCAAGAAGCCCCTCTCCATAAAGTAAACGTGCAAGGCAAAAAAACAAGTGCTGATGGAGAAGCTCTTGCAAGTTATCTAGAAGGTCTTGCTAAGCTATTCGATGAAGATGTGTTGTGCTTGGAGCTATTGGTGTCTGAAGTTCAGTTATGGCAGTGGTGGCAAAGGCAACTGAGGAGTCTGTAGGTGGCAACATCAAGCCAGGCATCCAGAGAGTTGCATTCTCATCCTCTGGCAGTGGCAGGAGTCTGGTCCCAGTGCAGTGATGGTGGCTGCGGCATCACTGGTGGCCCTGTGGGGACTCCAGTGGCTTCAGTGTGGAGCTCTGTTAGCGGTGATGGTGACAGCTTGGGACAGCAGGCCTCAGAGTCAGAGGGTGACTGGAGGCTGTGATGGCCTCTGCAGTGGCTCCTCCAGGCAACTGGTATTGCTCCTTGTAGGGCCTGCCTGCTCTGGAAGCAGGGCGCAGGATCAGGTGGAACCCAGACACCTGCTGAGGACCTTATGCTGCCCACAGCTGCCATGTCTCGCTCTGTCCATGTGCCCACTGTGTGTCTGCTCACCCCATCACCAAATATAGCCTCTCTACTGAGGAACTAGGTTGTCTGCTAGGTTGGGCGGTCTTGAGAGAGAACCTCACCATCCCCAGCCACTTCCTGAGTGGACTGTGGGTGCAGAAAGCAGAGGTCCTAGGACATCTTCACCCCCAAAGTGCATTTCTGTGGCTGGGGGTGGCAGAAGACCAAGACAGAGAACTCGTTGCCCTTAGACTCCCACTGCCACCTGTACCCTCCACCTTGTCCCAGCCCAGGGATGCACTTGGAGGGTGAGGATTTTCTAGGCCCCCCCACCTCCCTCCTCTGCACTCTGCTACCCCAGCCCAGGGGAGATGTAGCTGGGGAGGGTGGGTGCCTTCTCCAAAGGCTGCCCCAGCTGGCAGCAGGCCAACTCATCCCTCAGAGGCTGCAACTCAGGGAGGGGCAGGGTGAACTCAAGGATTAGGAGAGCAGCCTGGTGGACTCCAGGCCAATGCCAGGCATTGCTGGAATGGGCAGCATAAGGTCCTCAGCAGGTGTCTGGCTACCACCTGCTCCTGCGCCCTGCTTCCAGAGCAGGCAGGCCCTACAAGGGGCAATACCAGTTGCCTGGAGGAGCCACTGCAGAGGCCATCACAGCCTCCAGTCACCCTCTGACTCTGAGGCCTGCTGTCCCAAGCTGTCACCATCACCGCTAACAGAGCTCCACACTGAAGCCACTGGAGTCCCCACAGGGCCACCAGTGATGCCGCAACCACCATCACTGCACTGGGACCAGACTCCTGCCACTGCCAGAGGATGAGAATGCAACTCTCTGGATGCCTGGCTTGACATTGCCACCTACAGACTCCTCAGTTGTCTTTGCCACCACTGACATTACTGTACTGCAGACACTAATACCTCCACAGATTCCAAATGCCAAGTCTTCACTGCCCAGGCTCCTGCCCATTGCTGTCCTCCAAGCCTGAGTGCAAAACATAAGACTCTTCCTTTAATTTAAAGAGTACAGACCATTACTGAGTCATTAATGGTTCTAACTTCAATATTGTGTCTTGAAGAATAAGAGGATGGTGAGCCATGATCTGTGGAGCAATAAGAATGTACATATTAAGGTTTTTATCTTATATGAGTGGGATTTGTAGTGCCACGTGACAGTTAATATAGATCATAGTATGAGTTATAATGGCCTAAAATCTTCAACACTCATTAGTGAGTCCCTCCTGCTCCATAACTGGGGCATCTATCTCACCTCCTCCTGGATGGCCTGTTTGTATCCTCTCTCACAGCACCTATGAGCTCTACATGGGCTCCATCAGCAGCTACGCAGTACTGGTGGTGGCACAGCCTGGGGAATGGATTAAGCACTTTTAGGTCAACATAAAAGAATGCCACTAAAAATACTTACAATGCCATAAGAATTAGCATCACAAAAAATAAAATAGAAAAGGCGAAAGATTTATATGATCTGAAGAGAAATAAAATAGATGGTGCAGCCAATCTGGAAAGCAGTATGGAGATTCCTTGGAAAGCTGGGAATGGAACCACCATTTGACCCAGCTATTCCCCTTCTCAGTCTATTCCCTAAAAACCTAAAAAGAGCACACTACAGGGACACTGCTACATCGATGTTCATAGCAGCACAATTCACAATAGCAAGACTGTGGAACCAACCCAGATGCCCTTCAATAGACGAATGGATAACAAACAATGTGGCATTTATACACAATGGAGTATTACTCTGCATTAAAAAATGACAAAATCATAGAATTTGCAGGGAAATGGATGGCATTAGAGCAGATTATGCTAAGTGAAGCTAGCCAATCCCTAAAAAACAAATGCCAAATGTCTTCTTTGATATAAGGACAGTAACTAAGAACAGAGTAGGGACGAAGAGCATGAGAAGAAGATTAACATTGAACAGGGATGAGAGGCGGGAGGGAAAGGGAGAGAGAAGGGAAATTGCATGGAAATGGAAGGAGACCCTCAGGGTTATACAACATTACATACAAGAGGAAGTGAGGGGAAAGGGAAAAAACACAAGGGGGAGAAATGAATTACAGTAGAGGGGGTAGAGAAAGAAGAGGGGAGGGGAGGGGAGGGGGGATAGTAGAGGATAGGAAAGGCAGCAGAATACAACAGACACTAGTATGGCAATATGTAAATCAATGGATGTGTAACCAATGTGATTCTGCAACCTGTATACGGGGTAAAAATGGGAGTTCATAACCCACTTGAATCAAAGTGTGAAGTATGATATATCAAGAATTATGTAATGTTTTGAATAACCAACAATAAAAATTTAAAAAATAAAATAAAATAGATAATCTCAGAGGGGAGGGAAAGGATAGCTGTGCTGGGGGTTCTGGCACTGGGTAATGCTCAGGAGCTCACATGTGGGAGATGCCTTTGAAAAGTTTAGAACTAGGGGAGTGAGGATACATTCTAGGAGATTGGAGGACTGTGGCCTAATAGTTTCTTGACCTCCTGCCTCTATTGTTTTGGAATTTATATTGCTGCCAGGAAAGGTGGTTCTCTTTCAGAGGATGGGATGGCAGCTTGGAGCACCATATGTACCATACATATATACCAAGTGGAAGATAGTGTTCAATATCCACTGACTTGCTTATTGGCAGCTAAGCTTCCTCCTCTTCTTGAAGGTTCAGTGGCCACTGGTGGCTCCATATCTTCCTGTGTGGTCAATGCTGGTGTCGGACCAACCTCTGATTTTGAGGGCTATTTCTCCTCCTTCACAGGGAATGTGATGATATGCTCTTCCAAATGTGAGCAAGTAAATTGGGCCACAGCTGCTGGAGGCAATTATATCACTTGATATGGTGCTAGAGCTGCGGGAGAAAACACCCAACATGACTGACTTTCCTTGGGCCTTTCCGAATTCACATGAGAACCCTGCCTCTGCGAATAGTCCTGGCCCTCCTCCACAATTGGCCATCTTCCCAGACTAGGTTCCACCAGCTGAAGGATGTCAGAGTTGTGTGTCTTGGGAACATATGGCAGATCCCAGGGGCACCAGCTGAGATTCCTCTGCACACACCTTCAGTCATCCGCCCCAGACCCCATCATCAGAGAGCTCAGACTTACAGGATCTGTGTTCTTCAGCTGGGGAAGCACATGGAAGTTCCCCTCTGATTCAGGCATAATGATCAACAGGAAGGTCCTGAGAAGCTTCAGGTTGTCCAAGTCTTGGGACCTCAAAAATATTCTGGATAGAGGTACAGCTGCATTTTGATGATGGAGCAGAGGGTGCTGTGGAATGTGGAGTGAAACAGGGAGTCATGATGGACAGGGCCTCTCTTTTAACTGGAACCTCCCAAGGTCCCTGCATCATGGGTTCCCAAAGAGTAGCCAGGCAAGTCCATGCACCAGATCAGAAGGGCAACCTGTGAGGCACATGTGTGGGGAAGGGGCTCCCCACACTTGCTCTCCGGTCTCTGTACAGAAAAGTAGTGGCAACCTGGGTTTGGATTGGCTGTGTTGGAAAGGGATCCCCACAGGGCTTGGCTCTGAGGCCCCAACCACTACTCTGTTCCTTTGGTGCCCAGAATCCAATGCAGAACAATGTGTTCTTTCTACAGGGTAAACCCCAGAGTTGAGTCCTCTGCAGGAACTCACACAGGGTGGAAATTGGGATTTGCCCAGCCATCATTTATAAGAGCTCCCCATGAAACAGGAGCCCTCCTGACTGGCCCAAAGAACACCCCCTTATTTCCTTGAAGCTACTCCTCACAAACATCTGGCTGCAGGTTTCTATACCTAGAGATGGTGAGGATGCTGACACCTCTAACATCCTGTGCCCCTCATCTGCCAAGATGGCTGGTGGGCTTGACTAACTTCCTGACAATACTGGAACTCCAGGAGGACTAGTAGGTTTGTCTGAATTGATTGCTAAATAATAGGCCAAATGATGGCCCATGGTGGTGCTACACATACATTTGAGTGATGACTGAGCCAAACCACCTACTGCCTAGCTATTCAGGGCCAGGACCCTATTCATTTCTCCCCAGGTGTCCCTATCCTGGCTACATGCAGGTTGGAATGCTCCCAGATGCAATCCACAGACTCCTTCCTAAATGTGGAAATTGTTTTTCCTGAAGCCTCAGAGTGGTGAGGCCTGAGGCAGAGAACTTTCTCACAGGGAGGGGATATGCTCACAGGGTAAGGCCAGAGCTATAGGCTGCCTATAGTTACACAGAACCAGACCTGAGGCAGACACTCTTTGGGCTCATCCTACTCGGTTTTCTAAACATCCAGGCAGGATGCTCCTCTGAAAACACTACTTTCCCCAGAGCTGAGTTCCCAGCACCAAGCAGGAGATGGCCATGTGCCAGGGCTTGGAAGCAATACACATCTTTTACACAGCAGCTCCAGCACCTTCTGAGGAATGTCCAAATTTTGGGAGGAATGCAGTACCTTTCAAGAATTGAAGACAGTAGCTGCCGCATAGTAAGTGTGCATACATTTGTTTTAGTAGCACCACCTACCACTGTGTTTCTGGCCCATGTTCATGGATATGGTTTCTTCATCTCTTCATGGTAACTCAATGTGATGGTTATATCCCCCCTCTAGAGATGAGGAAAATGAGTCATGGTCAGATGAAATGACTTGCCACAGAATACTCAGCTACAAGTGCCGGGGCGGGGGGGGGGGAATTCAAATCCAGGCTGTCCCACACCAAGTCTGGAAGAGAGTACCGTTATCCACTCATTCAACAAACCCCTATGGGTGCCTCCTGGAAGTGAGTGCTTCCTGTGTAAGCCCAAAGATTCATAGCACCCATGCAGTGTAGGTGTCACTTTTACCATTCCCAAGCTTCCAATGGGGCTGCTGACCTAGGAAGGCAAGGCCCATCAGGCCTGTGAGGAGACTGCACTTTGCATCAGTGAAGCTCCACATGGATTCAGGTTGCTCTGTCCTGATCGCCAACGCACCTGCTTCCTAAGATCACAGCCAGTAAACATCATGGTCATGGCCAAAGGTGGGTTCATGTCATTCTACAACTGTCCATTCCCACAGAATGTGCATCAGCAAGGGGAAAGATTAAGGTTAGCTCCAGACTCTAGGTGACAATGATGTGGGTTTCTGAACTGGAACAAATGTGCCTCTCTGGTGGGTAGTGATGGTGACAGAGGCAGAGGCTGGGCAGGGATGGGAGCATTTGGGAAATCTCTGTTCTTCCCCTCAATTTTGAGCTTAAAAATTCTCTAAAAAGTTATCAAGTAAAAAACAAGAGGAGGAAGAAGTGTGCTTTGTCACTCTGCACTGGGAGAGGCTGAGGGCAGGCAACCAGAGCTTGGGGCAAACAGACCCAGCACCTCCTTCCCAACCTGCCTCTCTCCAAGTTCAGCACAGCATGGTCTTCAAGGGGCTTTGGGGTCTTTATAGAGAAGCTGTCTGATGGTGACAGCTCAGAAGCCCTGCCTGACCCCTCCTCAGAATGCCTTGAGGGGAGACTCAGATTTAGGGTGGCCCACCTCTCCCTCTCTGTCCCTGGGCTGTCCCTACTTATCTCCATTCCACCCCTCCTCCCTCAGAGGCTGCCAGCTGCTTGCTGCCTGAGCACCTTTGAGCTGCCCTTCCCACTTCTTGGCCCAGCAGCTCCTGTCCATCAATAAGCTCTCAGCGCTCATGACACTTCCTATGAGAAGCCCATTCTGACTGCCACCTAGGAACACCCTGACCCTCTGTCTCCTCTGTTTCCTCAACCATTTCTGAATTCATCCTATTTCTTCATCAGTTTACTTGTCCTTGCTCGGTCTCTCCTACTAGACTGTGGGCATCAAGAGGGTAGGGGCCTTCCTTGTGCTCACTGTTGTCTCCACAGCTCCCCCAGGATTGGAAAGGAGGGCTTGGAAGCTCTGGAAAAGTCATAGGGTGAGGATATAATGAGAAGTGGGTCAGCTGCAACCTGAGGGAGGGCCCTCACCATACCCTGCCATCCTGGCCCCCTGATCTTGGCCTGCCAGCCTTCAGATCTGTGAGAAATCAGTTTCCGATGTTTCAAGGCCACACAGTTGATGGTCGTAGTTACAACTGCCTCCACTGATTAAGACCTGGGCAATCTGAGCCAGGCTTGGGTACTGCACTCTGGACACTCGGAGGTACCCAGGAAAGCTGAGGATGCTATCTCCATGCAGCCAGTTGGTGTCTGTTTGTACAATATCAGGGTCTGCTCAAATGATCCAGTGGAACAATATGCAGAACAATATGTTCTTTCTACAGGGTAAACCCCAGAGTTGAGTTCTCTGCAGGAAATCACACAGGGTGGAAATTGGGATTTGCCCAGCCATCATTTATAAGAGCTCCCCATGAAACAGGAGCCCTTATAACAGGATTTTGCGGGAGGATTTTGTGTCCACTCCTTATAACAGGAGTGGACACCTGGCAAATAGTAAGCCTGCAGGCAGCACTTAAGACCAAAGACAGGCACAGGGGCAAAATCAGCCACCTCTACTGCAAGGGGCTGTGCTCTAAATGCAGCTGCTCTCACCCCTTCAGTGGGGACATCTGTGGCTTGCCTGCTTGGCTTTCATCTCCCTGTCTCATCATTTACCCTTGAATATTTTTGGTGACTCTTTCTTTCTCTCACACAATGATTCAGCCCCTCCAGGCTTGACCACTGAGATCAATCCATCCCACCATGATGGGCAGAAAGAAGCAGTGTCCCAGGCTGGCCCATGACTTTCACTATCATCATTAGGACACTGTCTTTTCCTCCAATGCCAAACTAGAAGATTGTGTCTCTAAAGCTGCTTGGCAGCATGCCACCACCCCCAGAGACAGGGTGGGCAAAGAAGGCAGTGTCGGGAGATGGAGAGAGGCAGTGTCCTGATGATGACACTGCAACCTCTGGATAAAGCTGTGCCTGAATCTGTTGTGTTCAGCCCACAATTCCCAAACATGTGAACTAAAGCAACGCACTTGTCAGCCTTTCTTTCTCCTGTAAAGTTATGCTTGTTTACTTATTGATCTAGCTAACATTGTTAGGGTTTATCCAATTTGAAATGTGGACCGATGCTTTGCTGCTTCATAGCTGTCTGGCCTTGGCTCAAGTCCTTAAACCCTCAGAGCTTCAACTTCCTTGCTAATAAAGAGGAGTTGCTACTTTCACCTACACTGGAGGAAGTCAGCCTTGTGGATTATAGGAGACAAGGCAAAGCACTTAGGATTGGTGTTTGATGAACTGAAGATTCTATAATTCTAGTCTACTAATTAAGCATAATTGACTGAAGAATAACTACAGGGAATGCTTTCAAAGGCCCCAGTATCACTGAGTGTCTGACTCCTAGGGCCTCAGCTATCTGATTTTTCAATGTGGCCTCGGTATGGCAGCAACTGTTGCATTCCATAGAACACCCACAATCTGAGCTCCTAAAATATCAGGAACAGAAAAAGCATAAAAATATGTATCTTCCATCTTCTCATATCACTAAAAGAAAAACACAGTGACCCATCTGAATTTTCAACTCTGAAACCCCTCCCCCAAGGGCTCAGGACAACTCCATGGCAGGATCAGGAGGCTCCCCCCAAAGAGCTTGTCCCTTTGGACATCAAGAAATACCCCTTGCATTCAACGTATAGCACAGGGGGCCTGCAGCACCCCTACCAAGGGCTTAACCAGGTGATCAAGCTCATGCTCTGAGAGCATCTGCAAAGTCATCTGTAAGCAGAGGGCAGAAACTGACCCCCTGCAGCTGAGTCCATCTTGCTCCCACTGGAGTGAGCGAAGCAGTCCTTCCTGCATACAGATGGCACCACGAGAACAGGTCAGCAACACTGCTGCACAAGGGAAAAGAGACTGTCATTCCAGAGGTTCAGGTGCTACTAAATGGGCAGGACCACAATTTGAACCCAGGACTGTCTGATTCCAAACTCTGGCCCTTTGCCAACTCCAACTCACACTCCCAGCATAGGTCACAACCACCTGTGGGCTATTGGTTGCAGCTACAGAGCAATGTAAAGCACGGTTTGCAGCCAGATCCCTGGGTGAACCACTCACTAGCTCTGTGACCTTAGGCAAGATACCTGCCATGTCCATGTCCCAGTTTTCTAATGCACCAGTGAAGGTGTGTTGTTCACTCCACAGAGCATGGGGGTGGTTAAATGAGATTGTCTATTGAACAGCTAGGTATCATATGGTAATTTTTTGTTTTGTTTGTTTGTTTTTATGCCTTTATTTACTCAGGATGTCTTTAACTGAATCCTGGGCTTCCTGGAGGGGAGCAAGCCTTATCAGCTGCTGTTTTATTATATCTTAAGTACAGCCTTGGCAAATTCCAGGGAGGACCGGTCACAGAGCGTGGTGCCAGCTGGTGGCTAGAACCTAGGGCTCACCAGAGGTGGTGGTCAGCTCTAGAACCTCCTGTGCTTAGAAAGCAGGAACAGGGACTTTTTAGGAATCACATGGTTGTTAGGGACAGAGGCAGGGACAGTGAGGAGGGACTTTTTAGGAATCACATGGTTGTTAGGGACAGAGGCCTGGGAACAAGGCTCAGGCCATGTCCTGTTGCATCAGGTGCCCGAAGCATTAGCAATTTTGCAGGCCCCTGGGGGTGACAAAAGTGCCCTTTCCTACTTGTTAACCCATGACAAAATCCTCGCCCAAGCTACTACAGCACCTCATGAGGCTTCTGCAGGGAGACCCAACAGCATGGCACAGGAGACACAAGCAAACAAGAAAGCCAGGCCCCTCTTGCCACTCTCACTATTGATAACCAGGAAGATCAAGGCTACCAGACACCCAACACTATCCAAAGCTCCCAGGAGCTGTGCTGCCAGAGTCCTGAAACAGCCTCAAAACACATCATATGGGTGGGACTGCATTATTCATGAGAAGCTCTGCCCCCATGAGCCTACACACAGGCTCAACTGAGTCAATCCTACAGGACCCAAGGGACCCAGAAATGTCCTTCTTGGAAGTTCTGTGCCCATTCAATGAACAAGGATTCTGCCAGCCTTACTCTGAATGCTGAAAAGTGGAGGCTGAGCCTGGGGTTCCCAGCTCAGAGGCAAAATTCTGCAAAGAATAGGCCGAAGTTTCCTCTTTGGCCTGACACCCTAGTGACCGTGCTTCCTTCCTACTGGTCCCTGATACTTCCATGTTCCTCCTCTGGTCCAAACTCCCCCAGAGCTCCCATCTTACCCAGGGTAAGGGCCAAACACCTCAGCAGCCACGAGACTCTGCAAGGTGGACCCTGTTCTTTCTCTGACCGCATCATCACACTCCTTCACTCTGCTCTGGTTTCATTGGCCACCTTCCTACTCTGTCTTCCCAGCTCAAGATCTTGCAGGTGTTGATAATTCTGCCAGGAACACCCTTCCTGAACAAGCGTATGTCCTCCCTTCCTTCAACGCTCTGCTCAATCATTATCCCCTCAGCGAGGCCAAGCTGACCACCACCTCTGGTAAGCCCTTTCCCTGTCTTTCTGACCTTTATTTCTGCCATGGAACTTACTATTTATCTACCTGTCCTCAGACTGGATTGTACTCTCAATGAAAGCATGTGAGTAAGTGCTCAATTTGCATCTGCACGGGGAGGGGAGCCTCAGTGGTGCTCAGTTCGTCTACCACATGATGCCACCCCTAACACACACACACACACACACACACACACACACACACACACACAGACCAGACTGGCCCAAAATGTCTACACCATGCAAGATCTCGAGCTGACAGCTCATAAGATGCAAACATGGCTGCAAAGGGGTGCCAAGCTGAGCAATGGTGGGGGGTGACAAGAGAAGGGCAAATCTCACACATACATACACACACACACACACACACAAATCATAGCCTTATTTATTCATATATACTCATGCATTACACTAAACAAACTCACAAACACAGTTCACACCGATTCACATGCAATGTCAGGAAATGCACTTGGACATCTGCAGACAGATGCACATACATTCTCTTACTCACACACTACAGCCCAAACTCCACACATATGCACACCACACACACACACATACACACACACAGCCATGTGTGTACCCATGCACACTCAGTCCAGACCTGCAGATGCCATCCTCAGCCCCACCACTATAAATGTTCCCTACCTCTACAGGGACCTCAGAGGTGACTAGCTATAAATCCAGAGGCTGGACTAATCTCCACCATGGCCCAAGGGACAGTAAATGGGCAGCAGGGCAGCAGAAGTCTGTTTGTCATTCTCCTGTGTAAGGTGGTTAAGATGATGGGATGCTGCCTGCCAATGGAGCAGTCCACAGACCTGAGACCCCCAAGAAGTGGCCTCTGTCTCCTGGTGGTGGTGGCTCTGGGTACTGCGAATGTGTGCGTGCAGGAGGGAGTCTTTTTGTCCCCAAACTGAACCTCTTCTTTGCTGAACACTGGGCCCTTTTTGGCATGGTCCTCCCCAAACAGGCCTACCTGTCCCCAGGAGCTTGTCTCTCCTTTAAGGCCCCCTCACTGAGACCCACACAACTGTTCCTGCACAACAGGGGGTCCCAACCAGACACCTCAAGGTATGCCCCCAACCTGGAGGATCTTCACACTGCATCCACCCATGCACACAGCTTAAAGACACCACAGGTACCCCATACCTCCAGCCCCAGAACCCTAAACACATGGGTCACCCCTCCAGGCCTCCAGAGGTAGATGCTCATCCTGGGTGTGCCTGCCTACAGTGTGGCAGCTCCTGTCACCAGGGAGCACCCCTCCAGGAACCATTGGCCCCCACCCAAGTTGGCTGTGCCTTCCCAGATGTGCGGCCTGCACCTACCTTCTTCCTCAAGGTCAGCAGCAGCTTCAATACTCTACAGCAGCTTCTGCCTTATGCCAGGTCTTCATCTCTAGGGGACAAGCCGGTGGGCATGGGTGACCACATGGTAGGAGCATCCAGGGCTGTCCACTCCCCAGCCCACCTTGACCTTCCTTACCTGAGGGAGCAGCAGCCATGGCTCTCACAGCATCCTCTGAACAGAAAGGGATGGGGGACCCTTGGGAATATGTGCCTGGTAAGGGCAGTGTGTTTGGTGTGCTACCACTCAGGTGGGCATGGGTAGAGCCAGGGACTGCCAAGTTCTGAACTCAGAGCCAGGTGCCTCCCACTACAGTTGGACCATTCACTAGGAGGGCACCATCACCTAAGATCAGCTTGGAAAGTGTTGGGAAATTTTCCTGGAGACCAAAGCCTTCCTCAGGATCTGAGGATCTCCTCACCTGATCCACGCTGCCCTCACATGGACTCATACCAGCATCACAGAGCAATGGTGCAGTAGCTTAACCACAAGAGGCCTCTGCTTCCTGCGGTGTCACTTCAGCGCCCTCTACTGAGGAAGCCGACAGCGTGCACTGTGTAAATGGGAAATGGTGTAAAAGCCAGGCTATGGTGGAGGAGCAAACACTGAAGGAAGGAAGGAAATAAAATCGGAGCCAACATTAATGAACTTGACAACAAACATAACAACACTAAGGACCAATGAAATCGTTGTTTCTTTAGAAAGGTAAACAAGATTGAAAAGCCCCCATGCTAAAATAACCAAGAAAAAAGCAGAGCCCCTTTCCATTCAATTTTCTACCAGTCTTGGGCATTTAGGTGAAGTCCATTGCCAATATTCAAAACAATATGGCCCTCAAATTGGGCCCACTATTTTTGGCAGCTCTTTCATTTTCAGTCTCTTTTGGACACAGAATTGGCACCCGAGTCACATCTTTTTTCTGTCATAAGCATTCCAATTCCTCAGAAGAGCTGTCTGGATAATTGCATACACATATCTGTTCCAAAATGAGATTTTTGAAGGGACAAAACCAATGTCCTTCAGTGCTCAAGAAAACCTCTTCTAGTGGTAGGCACTTCCCTACCAACTGCAGGAGGAAGTAGAGAGGCATGACCCACAGACCCTTCTGTCTACATCACACCACAGGAACACCAGAGGCTCCCCACTCTCTTGACAAACAGAGAACTCCACTCCTTCACACTGTGGAACTCAATGCCCAGGGTCAGTCCTCACTAGTCACAGCTAGAGATGCAACAAGGAATAGAGGCAATGGAGTGCATCTGGAGTGAAACTCAACACCACACACCAAACCATCCTTAGCCGACTGCACCAGGAGAAGGCAGATGATAAGAATGGATCCAAAACAAGTGTGAGACACAACTGGGCATGGCAGTGCCTGCCTTTAATCCCAGAAGATGGGAGGCTGAGGTAGGAGGATTGAAATTTCAAATCCAGCCTCTGTAACATAGTGATGCCCTATTCAAATTAGTGATAGCCTCTCTCAAAATGAAAATGAAAAAAAGTGGCTAGCTCAGTGCTTAAGCTCCTCTGTGTTCCATCCTAGATTAAAAATATATAAATAAAGAAATAAATAGCAGAGACACATCCATCTCAGCGGCAGGGCAAATTTAGCACAAATACAAGAAATTTCACAATACAAGGAAACCTGACACGTCCTACATTCTATAACTTTCTTGGCACTGATGCCAAATATTTGAACTTGCCAGACAAACTATGCAAAACATTAATCTTTTAAAAATATCAATGGAATCTGAGAGAATTCAGCTGAAAGATTGAAGGGGTTTAAGGCAGAACATGAACCCAGAGAGAGAATGTTAGAAAAAGAACCAGACTTAAACAATGAGTCACAATGGCCGCCAGAAGGAACTTTGATTTGAAACCCTAACTGAATTGGACAATTTTTGTTGCTGGACAGGAAAGTGGGCAGAAACATTCAGGCTTTTTGAGATATGATCCTGTCCCCTTCCCTCTACTCTCTGCTCTGTCCTCCTCTCTGTTCTATCTGTTCTCCTGATCCAGTCTTCCTTGCTAGGAAAATCCCAAACTCCTTCCCATTGTTCTTCAACCTCTCTTTCCACATCCTCAGAACCACCCGAGCTGCTCTCAGCCCTACCTTACCTGTCTTCCCCCTCCCAATACACACCAATCTGCTCCTGCCACCCCTCTTACCCCTCCCACCCCTCCTCCTGCCACCACAGCTCCTCCTCCCTCGCTCCATACAACTCCCTCTTCTCCTGCAGCCAAGGCTCCTCTGCCCACCTCTTCTACTGACACAACCTTTCCCCTCCCCCTCCATCTCTCTCACCCCCCTCCTTCCTCCTCTCCTGAAGCCATGATTACCTCCACCCACTCACCCCTCTTTTCTCCTGTCAGTGTCCACACCCACTCCCACCAGACCCTCTTACCAGATAACCCAAAGTTCCTTTGTCCCTTCAGGGAAGTGGCTCATGCTGAAGGGATTGTCCAAGTACATGTCCCATTCTCACTTCAAGATCTTTCCCACATTGAAGAGCACTTATATTTCAAAATGCCAATACCTCTCCCAGACTTATGATCTTATCTGGCATGACATCTCAGTTGTTCTGTCCTCCATCCTTACCCCCATGAGTGAGCCCACATCTAGCAGACTCAGTCAACCTATGATATCAGAAAAAAGCTCAAACAAGCTGAGGAGGGCCCTCAGAACCCTATCCAATATCTGGTGAAAATGGCCTTTAAAGTTTATAATGTCCAGGAGGAGTCAGCTGAACTAGCTAGGTAGGCTCAATTACAGGAAAAGGTAACACTTCAAACCCAGGCCTTACCAGAGCCCTGAGGCCTACAGCTCAAGCAAGAGCTCCATGGAGGTTCCATCATTCCTCTACACCAGGTACTTGCTTCAAATGTGGATGCAAAGGTCACTGAAATCACCAATGCCCAAAGCCACACCCTCCTTCCAGGCCATGCCCTATCTGTAAGCACACAGAACATTTGAAGAGTGACTGCCCCATGGTTGGCCCTTCCTTGTTGCCTCTACATCGGAGTATGACCAGCTAGGTGGAGCCCAGGATAACAGTTCAGGTAGTGGTTAAGTCCACAACCATCCTTGTGGACACAGGGGCTACCTATTCGGTCTTGCCTGCCCACTCTGGGCCTGTGTTTTCTTCCAAGGACTCAGTTATGGAGATTGAAGGCAAACCCTCCTCCCCAAACTGAACTGCTCAGCTGACCTGTGCCCTGAAGGGACACCCATTCACAAACTCTTTTCTAGTCATTCCATCCTGTCCGATTCCTCTCCTAGGCAGAGATGTTCTCAAATTACTAAGAGCCACAGTCCAAAATACATCCAGAGAATACTACCACCCATGTCCTTCTTCTGCCTCTAATCTTTACCTCTCTAATAACCAGACAGTATCTACTGTGCCATCGTCCCCTGATCTAGTCGATCTCCAGGACTGGGACATCTTCAAGCCGGTCATAGCCTCCCACCACAAGCCAGTACATATTTAGCTGAAACTGCAAACTAAACTTCCTTTATGTCCCCATTTTCCCATCTCCAAAACCTATAGGGAGCAATTTAAACCCATTATAGACTGCTTACTTGCCCAGGGACCCCGCTTTCCTCCTGACTCCCCCTGCAACACTCCCATGTTGCCAGGATGCAAACCCTCAGGAGCCTATCACTTAGTCCAGAATCTTCGCCTAATGAATGAGACAGTTATTCCCATCCACCTGGTGGTTCCCAACCCTGACACTCTTCTTTCTCATGTCCCCCCTTTGAGCACTCACTTTATTGTCCTGGATCTTAAAGATGCCTTCTTTATAGTGTCCCTCCATCCTGACTCTTATTAGCTCTTTGCCTTCACATGGGAAGGTATCATCAGCTGACATGGACAGTCCTACCCCAAGGCTTCAGGGATAGTCCCTATCTCTTTGGGCAAGGCTTGGCATGGGATCTAACTGCTTGTGACTTAGGGGGCAGCACACTCTTACAATCTTACAATATGTGAATGACCTTCTATGCGGTTCATCATTCAAGGCTTGTGAACTCACACTGCTCAGCTCCTCAATTTCCTGGGGTCCCTGGACTCTTGGGCCTCTCCAGCCAAAGCCCAGCTTACTACCTCTTCAGTTAACTATTTAGGTGCACTTCTCACTTCAACCTCTAAAAGCCTCACATCAGACAGAATTCAAGCTCTCCATGACCTACAACCACCCAAAACAGTGGAATACATCCTCTCTTTCCTGGGTCTGGCAGACTTTTTCAGGCATTGGGTTCCTCACTTTGCACTTCTTACCAACCCCTTATACAAGGCCACTAAGGAGACCCCTCATTGGACCCTCACCTCCCCTAAGCTAGTAGCTAATTCCTTTCAAAAGCTCAGGAATGCTCTTACATATTCTTACACTCTCTCTCTCTTCCTAACCCTAAACACCCTTTCCACCTCATTATGGATGAAAGACAGGGTATCACCACTGGCCTGCTCACTCAGCCAACTGCACCCTCCTATAAGCCGATGGGATACCTCTTCAAGCAGCTTCACTCTATGGTTCATGATGACTACCGAGAAATGTTATAAAATTTTATGTTCTCCTGAGAAGACAACAAAGAGAGCCTAACTTATTTAAAGTTTAAAAATGTTTTGCCTCTTTCCCTTAAGAGGGAATTAAAGGCTCTCTTACCTTGTCTGTTTCATGTTTCATATATAATGATAAATTACGTTCACTAGTTAATATTAATTTAAAAATTCTGTATAATTTTTCATAAAATAATATTCAAGTAAAAAATTAAGATTAGTTTCAAAATCAAAACATCTTGCCTAAGATTGAACAAGTGGTCACCATACCTAAGTTAAAATTCTTTCATATCATTCCAAGTTAAGACAATTATTCAAGTTTATTTAAAATTAAATTCAGAAGATAGGCTTTTGTTATAAAGATTACTCTATTCCTAAAGTAAACAAAAACACTATATATAAATAAGTAAATGTTTCAAATTATAAAAATTATATTCCTTAACTTATAACTATTATAAAATTAAATCTTTTACTCTTATTAGTTTTATATTGTATTATCCTTACAAGTTTTAAAACTATTATCTCGTAAAAAGTTTCAAGATGGTGATATTAAAAGTCTCACTCCTGCTGAGTGACACATGGAGCTTCACTGGGGTGGATGCCCTGGCCAAATTGAGTGCCCTCACAGGTCTTCAAGGGCTACAGCATGCCAGACTCACCATCCTATGGTGGAGGTGATAGGATGCCCAGTGGCCCCATGGAGTGGAGGCAGGGCCAGCTGAGGCGCAGCTGAGGGCAGCGGAGGACTGTTGGGATCTAGGCAGTGTCAGTCCTATCCTGGGTAGGGGGGCTGAAGGTGTTAAAGCCCAAGTGCATTCTTAGCGCTTTCTCGCGCTTCTTGTTTCTCCACGTGGGCTGATGACCATGGCTCCAAAAGCAGAGATCAGATCTGGGAGCCAGTCTGGGCTCCCAGGGCTCACAGATGGAGTATGGGTGGACGTCAAAGTAGAGGTTGGTTTTGAGGATGTGGTGCTGGTTCCCCCAGGAGAGCTTAAGCCTTTCTGTGTGGGCAGGCTTTGGGAAATGGCAGTAACTGTGGCCACACCAGAGGTTGCTTTCCCTGGGGTGTGCCTTGCATTCTGTCCCTTGGTCCCCATGGTGGTGCTCTGGCTAGGGGCACTGGAGGTGTTCTGTTCTAACTGTGCCCCATGTTGCTGCCGGTTGTTTGGGGTACCTCCTCTTTTGGAGGAGATACACAAGGCCTCAAAAGCTACAATGAGTTCAGGGAGCATGTCATGGCTCCCAGATCCTCTCGATGTCATTGGGACCAAAGGGTAACTAGAGGTATCTTTACTGGCTGTACTGCTTGTCCCGCAAGGTGGGCTTAGGTGTTTCTGGGTGGGCAGGCTTTGAGGAATGGCAGTCAGGGTAGGAACATGAGTGTTTCCTTGCCCCTTTGTTCCCTTTTCTGTGTGTTTCCCCAGTGCCACGGTGGTACTGTGGCTAGGGGCACTGGAGGTGTTCTGTACCAACTGTGCCCCATGTTGCTGCCTGTTGCTTGGGGTACCTCCTCTTTGGGAGGAGATACACAAGGCCCCAAAAGCTGTAATGAGTTCAGGGAGCAAGTCTTGGCTCCCTGATCCTCCTGATGTCATTTGGACCAAAGAGAAACTAGAGATACCCTTTGTAGTGCTTGTCTCCTGAGGTGAGTTTTGGTGTTTCTGGGTGAGCAGGCTTTGAGGGATGGCACTCAGGGTAGAAGTTCTACTGTTTCCTTGCCCCTTTTTAACCTCTTTTGTGTTTTTCCTGGGTGCCATGGTGGTACTCTGGCTGGGGGCACTGGAGGTTTTCCGTTCCAACCTTGCCCCATGTTGCTGCCTGTTGCTTGGGGATTCTCCTCTTTGGGAGGAGCTACACCAGGCCCCAAAGGCTGACATCATTTCAGGGAGCAAGTCTGGGCTCTCTGATCTCCTTGATGTCACAGGGGCCATAGGGAGACTAGAGATGCCCTTTTCAGTGGTAGTACTTGTCCCCTGAGGTGAGCTTAGGTGTTTCTGGGTGGGCAGGCTTTGAGGGATGGCACTCGGGGTAGGAACTCCACTCTTTCCTTGCTCTTTTTTACCCTCTTTTGTGTGCCCTCTGGGTGCCATGGTGGTGCTCTGGCTAGGGGCACTGGAGAGGTTCGGTTGTAAACTTGCCCCATGTTGCTGCCTGGTGCTTGGGGTTTCTCCTCTTTGGGAGGAGCTACACCAGGCCCCAAAGGCTGACATGAGGTCAGAAAGCAAGTCTGGGCTCTCTGATCTCCTTGATGTCCCAGGGACTGAAGACAAACTATAGGTACCCTTTTCAGTGGGAGTGCTTGTCCCCTGAGGTAAGCTTTGATGTTTCTGGGTGGGCAGCCTTTGAGGAATGGCACTCGGGGTAGGAACTCCACTCTTTCCTTGCCCTTTTTTACCCTTTTTTGTGTATGTTCTGGGTGCCATGGTGGTGCTCTGGCTAGGGGCACTGGAGGTGTTCTGTCCCAACACTGCTCCTTGTTGCTGCCTGGTGCTTGGGGTTTCTCCTCTTTGGGAGGAGCTACACCAGGCCCCAAAGGCTGACATGAGGTCAGAAAGCAAGTCTGGGCTCTCTGATCTCCTTGATGTCCCAGGGACTGCAGGGCAACTAGAGATACCCTTCGTAGTACTTGTCCTTTGAGGTGAGCTTTGGTGTTTCTGGATGGGCAGGCTTTGAGGATTGGCACTCGGGGTAGGAACTCCACTCTTTCCTTGCCCTTTTTTACCCTCTTTTGGGTGTTTTCTGGGTGCCATGGTGGTGCTCTGGCTAGGGGCACTGGAGGTGTCATTTCCCAAACTTGCCCCACGGTGCTCTCTAGTTTTGGGGGTTTCTCTACTTTCTGAACCTGATATTTGCTTGTGTGATGTCGACCCAAGGACAAGTCTCTCCTCCCATCTGCCTTTGAGGTCACTGAATGTGTCTGGGTGCTGCCACGAGGACCCACAGTGGAGTTTCTATGCTGGTCAGACCCAAGGGCTGAGTAGTTTAGGCTGCCCACGGTTGTTGGGCCCACAGTCAAGGGTGGCATCGGAGCTGCCCCTGGACCTGGAGCTCCTATGTGTCCATGCTGACGACAGCTGACAAAGCTAGGGGCTCCAGGCTTCATCCCACCAGGAACCCCAGAACTGGGTGGGACGGTGGCTCCAGGGGTGAGAGGCTGCTTCCCCTGCAGAATGTGTCCTCGCACCCTTGGAGCTGGAGAGCTGAAGCTTGCTGCAGGTGAGGGCCTGTGAGTACAGTAGGGCTTTGGGCCCTGGTGAGAGCGCCGGAAGCTCCTACCCAAGGTGGAGGGAGGCCCCAGATGTGGGGGCTGTGGAGGCAGAGTGGCGTTGAAGGGTGTGACCCCAAAGGGGGCCACTGGCTGTGCAGCCAAGCCTGCCAATGTGCTGAGAGAGGGCCTTGGAGGAAGGGCCAAAGCAGCAATTGGCAGGCTGGGGGAGAGCGGTCCTGTGAGATTGGTGATGGGAGGATGGCTCTGGGAAGAGACAGCAGAGCTGACACACACTGGGGTGTGGGCCACCATGGTTGTGCTGCTGGGGGGATGGGGAAAGGTCTGGCTGAGGCCCACTGATGCCAGAGGCCTGGCCCCTCCCGGTGGAGAGGGGACCCCCCCATGGGCTTGTGGGGCCATGGCACAGCTGTTCCCAATGGCCTGGGTCTCACCCATCAGAAGGCAGTTGATGCGCTGCAGAGCTTTCTTCTTCTCCCTGTCTAGGTCCTCAGCCGTCACTGCACAGGCCAGTAACAGAGGTGGTGGCAGCTTCAGAGGCTCCCCTCGGCGGCATTGCAGGAGAGGAAACTTGCGTTTCCGTGGCCTACTGGTGTCTCCCGTGGGTGAGGACTTCTTCTTGGGAAATGGGTGTCCCGCCCTGCCTTCTGCCACCTTCTCACCCTGGGCCTTCTTTGGGGGAATCCCTGGGGATGAAGAACATCCCAGGGGCGGCTCCCCGTTGGATGGGTCTGGAGCCCTCCTCTTCAGGGCTTGGAGACCTTGCGTGGAGCTGTAGGAGCTGCTGATGGGGTTTCTTTTGGGGCAGGAGCTCATGCAGATGGCCCGGGAGCTCTCAGCTCTGTCTCGGGAGCTCTGGGTGCAGCGGTTACTCCACAGAGGCCCAGGCCTGGGCACAAAGGCAGCCACACAGCTATGGGTCCCCAGGGGCCTAAAAGCAGATGCTCTTCCAGTGACCTGAGGGCGCCCCCTCTGATGGTCTCTGTCTACAGGATGCTCTGCTTGCTCAGCCACCACTTGGCCACTGTCTCCAGGGGCTGTGATCACAGTCCTCCCTGGGCAAGGTTCTTGGGCTGCTGGAAGCTGGCAAGGAGCCACTTCCTGCCCCTGCACCCTACAAGGCGGCTGTCTGAGTCTGCAGCCTGGGATGCAGGAATTCATGAAAGCTGCAGTTGACAGCAGCCTCCTCCTCAGGAGACCTGGCATGCAGAGGGAGGAGGCAATAGCCAAGTCTCCCAGAAAAGATCGCAGGGCCTGCAGGACCCTGGAAAAGCACCTAGCAGGCACATTGCGCAACCGCTGAGGAGCAGTTGCAGGATGGCGGCAAGATGACCTGCGAGTGCTGCCACCAGCCCAGGAAGCCCTTAGTAGCCAACGAGTATAGGGATGTCGTCCTCGGCGCGGCCCATGACCCGGCTCCTGGTGGGACCCTTCTGGCATGTCTCTGCCCCTCAGCGCCGGGGGCAGCGGTGAGCGACAATACTTGCTCTGAGAAGTCTCCACGGCAGTCTCAGCGAAGGCGCTAGTGGGTAATTGTAGCCTTGATCTCAAGAAGGCCTTCTTCCCTTGCTCACGCAGCTTCAGGCGAAACGGCTGTCAGACCCGTTGCCAGGCCGCAGCTGAGGAAGGAATGAGTGGAGAACGTGAGGAAAACCGTTAATACTGGACAAGAGGCAGGCTTACGCCAGGAACGGTCGCCCGCGGGCAAATTCCGCGTGCATGCAAATTCCGCGTGCATGCAAATTCCGCGTGCATGTGCAAAGTCTGCATGCACGTGGATGCAGTGCCCGGGCAGCGCAGGTAGCGACCAGAGCGGGACCTGAGCGGCACCGCCATCCCGCAGGATCCAGCCGTCCAGGCTTCCCTTAGCGGACGCGGGCGCTGGGAGGGACCACGGCCGACAGTGCGCCCCCTGCTGGCTGGTCGGCCACTCAGCCGCCAAGCCGCCAAGGAAAGCGCAGGACTCTGCAGCTATTTCCCACCAAAGGCTGAATGTTCTCTCTGATAAGTGGATGCTGATCCATAATTGGAGAAGGGGGGATGGAGGAACTTTGACGGGGCAAAGGGAGGGAGGAGTGGGGAGGGGGAAATGGAGGCTGGAAAGATGGTGGGATGAGATGGACATCATTACCCTAGGTCCATGTAGGAATGCACAAATGGTGCATCGCGTACACCCAGAAAAATGAAAAGTTGTGCTGCAATTGTGTACGATAAATCACAATGCATTCTGCTGTCATATACACCTAATTAAAATTAATTAATTAATTTAAAAATAAATCAGCATACTACCAAAAAAAAAAAAAAGAATTTTAAAGCTCTCTAGAAGCACATGGAGTTAACAAGGAAGCCAAATGATCATAAAATATTGAGAAAGAACAGTGGGGACCTGACAGGACTCCACAATGGACAGGAGGAGTGGCGAGATGGAGATGCTGCCTTTGAATTGTACAGTGCGTTTATTATGTTTTAACCCATTGGTAAATTCTCCATCCCACGTTGATTAGCAGGGCTTTAGCTAGAGAAGCCAAGGCTCCACTTCTCATGCCCTACTGATCCATGCCTTTAAATTTCTTTGTCCACCATAGATCATGTCCCAGCAGCAACTCTCTCTCTTGCCACAGTCTGGCTGGGCACAAATCACGAGCCACTGTAGCAGGAACAAACTTTATTTTTGAACTGCAAGAAAAAACCTCACACAGGCTCCTGGGGAATCCTCCCGAAAAAGCCACACGGCTCCTGCAGGAACCCCCCAGCGGGAAATAGCTCCCCGGGAAATCCCTCCTCCTGCACTTCGCCAACCAATGGGAACTCCCGGGGAATCCCCGGAAATCCCCATGAGAACTCAAAATAGCGCAAGAAGTCCAAAATAGCGGGAGAATGCAAAAGTAGCGGCAGAGGCGGATATTAATGCCTCGCCTGTCAATCAATACTGTTGGCAAAATGCCCAGGAGCCATACAGACTCGGCTGTGGCTCTCAGCAATCTCTGAGTGTTTTTCTACCACCTCCAACCACTCCAGCCCTGTGTCCATACCCTGCTGCCTGAGAAATCTTCAACCAGACCCATGTATTGACACTTACTCTGCGTTCATGTAGAACATCCTGTGGATCTCGCTGAAGAGCTTCCAAATGAGAGGCATAGATTCCTGAAACTCCAAGTGGAAGAGCCTTTGTTCTGATTACACTATCTTGTGGAAGGCTTCTGATTGCAAAGAACCCAGGGAGAGTGAAAGACCCCAACCACTCGAAGTCAGAAAGTGAGGGAGCACACCAAGTTGTCCAGAGATCAGTTTATTTAGCATAGGTAGAAGCATCTGCAGCAGGAGTGGTGTGGTTCTAGGGACCTATATAGCCCCTAAGGGAAATGTGCCAGATTACAATTGGCCAGGTGATTGTAAGTGCCTGTTGTCAGTTCCATATTGGGCTCCTGGGCTGCTGGTGGATCTTTGGTGGGTTCTTTTGGCTGGCTTTTCCTCCTAATCAGCAACAAGGATCTGGAAGCCTAGAGTCCTAGAGGTGGCTGCCATTGTTGGGCGGTGGCCCATCCCTGTCCTGACTCTGTGCCCAACAGAGGGCCTGACAACACAGAAGTCAGAGCAAGAAGATGCTGTGTGGCCCAGCATTGACTCAGCAGTAGGAGCAATGGCAGAGCCACTCTGTAGCCACCTGGTGTTTGTTTCTGTTTTGTATGGTTGGATCCTGGAGAGTATCTTTGTCTTCAACAGTGAATGGGGTGACCCACTAGACAGTCACACACTGAAGGTGGGACACCAAGGGAGCAGGTCTCTGTAAGAGCTGGAGGACACTGCTGCTTTTGAACCTGGGGAGGGAGTTTTGAATCCAAAAATATATGTCTGAATGCAGGTCTCTTTATAGTTTTCATATCTTAATGACCTTGTGTCAAGAGATCTGATTCCATGACCTTTGAGTGTGCTGTGTTACCACCTTTTCTAGCTCTATATGGAAAGTTGACCTTTGTCAGGAGATGAGCTCATTCTCTCCTTGTCACCCAAACATCTAGCCTTGGGCTCTGATTGGTGATGACCTCTTAGGCAACAAGCCCAGGAGATCTTATTTGGGATGAGTGTTTATTTCTGCCTAGACTCTTTCTGCTCTGCAACAAATTACCTGGGGATGGTCATCTAAGAGAAAGAGAAATTCCTTTCTCACACCTCTGGAGACCATGGAGTCCCAGATGCAGGTGCTGAGCATTGGACTGCTGAGGGCATTCTTGCTGTGTCTGTGCATGGCAGAAGGCAGGAGGACAGGGCACAGGGTGGGGGTTGAACTCTCACAGGCACAACCTGGAGCCAGGAGACAAAGTTCTGTCATCTGTCAGGTGGAGGGAGGGCAGTGCACCCACTCTCTGCAGGTTCAGGATGTGCAGCAGCATCACCTTCTCTTCCTCACCATCAACATCTGGATAACAGGGCACAGCGAGGACCGGATAGTTCAGGAGTGTTTTGTCTGGGATGAGTGTGTGTACCCCACCACTGTGGGGAGATGAGGGGAGAAGGAGAACCTCCTGCACCAGAATCCAGTTTACTGGAAGAAGGAGATGAGAGGATACTGAGAGGAAGAGGGGAAGTGTGAGATTCGGGGGCTGGATACAGAGTAAGACAAATGGGTGCCCATGTTCTAAAGTGCCCGGCTCACTTTTTTGGCAGATGACGTAGGAAGAAACCAGACACACTGAGGGGAGCTCCGCAGAGGCTGCTACTGTGTGAGCTCACAAGTGGAGACAAGAGGATGGGACAATCCACGTATTTCATTTAAGCAGCCTCAGAACACTCTCCCAGGGGATCCATCACCACTCCATAGCTGCTCCTCCTGCTGCCAGGATGAGGCTCCGTGTCTCCTTTATCCAGACGCAGAGGCTGCAGGTGCTGCTGGCACCAGGGTGTGTGTGACTGGGGTGGGGGGCTGCCCACTGTGTCCCTGATGGAGATGCCACTAGAGAGGTTCAGTCTCTTAGATAGAAGAGATTCAGGCATAGATTCCTGAAACATGTGACACATAGAGTATCCCCCCAAAACCTATAAAATCTCACTGAACAAAGGACCTGGACTCACTCCCTGGGACCGCTGCATCAGGAACGGTTGTGAGTCCAGGTTCGAGCTTGCAATAAGACTCTTGTGTGCTTGCATCAGACTCGGCTCCTGGAGGTCTATTGGGGTCCCACGCATCTGGCAAAACAGGTGGAGGAAATGGGTGGACCTGGGGCATCCTGCCCATGCCCAGGACAGTGGGGACCTGAAGTGCACCCCACAGGCAGCAGGGGGCGAGCACCCGGCTGTGGAGGTCAGGCCTCGCTCCACCTGCCCCGCCTGCCCTGCCTGCCCCCACCTGGGGTCCTCTCCCTTTTTGTGTCTGAACAAGCCAGCCAGCCTGGCAGTCACAGTGCATTTTAATAGCAGAATGTAATTCCTGGGCAGCAGAGAAATGAAAGTGAGAAGTCTATGAATTATTACAGATGCACTCGCTCTCCTCAGCCGTGCCGCAGGCCCTGGGCTGGAAAGCCTTTTTTTCTTGTGTTTAAGTTAGCGTGGAAGATGAAATAGTGACAGAGACGCACTGGCCACTCGAACCTGTTATTGCCAGCTGTGTGTCTCCTACAAATACTCTTCTGATTTATCTCCTCACTCTGCTTGATAAATGGAAAACCAGGAATGCCTCAAGGCAACTTTCTGAAGGTCCACTCGTGGCCAAGAAGGAAGGCTGGCAGCTGGGGTGGGGGCTTGAGGGGTCAGCGTTCCTCCCACCGACAAGGCCTCCATGCAGTTTCTGGGCTCCAGTTGGGATTCAGGCAGGAGGACCCACTGCCGTGGTCTGCCCGGGAATGCTGGGGTTCCCAGGAGGCAGGGTGCTCAGTGCAAGACCGGGAGGTGCCCAACAAGCTGGGGGAGTCGGCAGGTCTTTTTCAGTGGGTGGTAGAGGTCACCACACAGTCTGATGGCTTTGGAAAGGAGATAGGAGCCCAAACTCCACAGGCTTGTGTCCAAAAGGGACAGGTCATTCCCATGCCTGCCTCTTTCCTGGACTAAAGTCTCACCAACACCACTCATTGTCATCTGTGGACTGAGACTGAGCTCACACCTGGGCCAGGTGGCCATGGGGCCTCCCCTGAGAAGTAGGTATAGTGACTCCAGACCCCTGGGGCCTTTGCTGATAAACCAGATGAGCTGTCGGCGGGCGTCCAGGCTGATGTGGCCAGGATGCCATCCTGGATTTGTTTTAGGAAAGCTGAGCTGCAGAAGCCACGTCCCTCGTCCACTCTGGCAGGGCCTATGGCGGTGCCAGCAGGCCACCAGGACCAAGGGGCTGGCTGTGCCTGCAGCACACAGGGCTCCCTGTCCCTCCATGAAGCTGGTCCTCATGACCTTAGGATGTGTAGGAATTTACTGGGGGTCGAGGGGAGTGGCACTTTGCCTCCACCGGCTCTGTGCCCTGGACACCTGGGGGAAGGGGCTCACGGAGCCTGGGACTTAGTGATGAGCAGAGCAGAGGGTGGTCCCCTGCTGCAGGAGCTGCTGTTTTCAGGACCCAGTAGACACACAGCTACCCTTAGAGCCTGCAATGCCCACAGTGCCTCTGCCAGCAGGTGGCCCAGCAGGAAGCCTGGGCCTGGAGGTCATTCCACCAGAAGAAGGCCTGACCCAGCTGAGGAGGCCTGTGCGAGTCCTGAGGCTCTGCCAGAAGGGGCAGCTGGCCTGGCTGTTTCTGTATGGATCCCAGCTTCTGCAGGGTCACTGAGACTTATGTAGGTTGTGTTTATTGAATGAAAATGGAAGTGTCATCTCCCATTGGGACAGAATATTCTCACCACCATGGAAGAATGAATTTGACCTCAAGGGCCTGGGGTCCAGGGGAAAGAGTTCTCCTGGGAGCCCCGAGGGGTCTAGCTGTGTGGGGCATCAAGGCTGCAGAGGCAGTAGGTGGCCCTGACCAGACATCCAAGAGAACTGTCCCTAAGGGGGATGTCAGCTCATGTAGCCCCAGGGAAGGGGGCAAAGGTAGGGATACTTTGGAAGCCACTCTCCCATGCTAAAATGGAAAGGATCACACTCTAAGGTTGTTGGGGCCTGGGAGGCCCTATAGACACAGCCAGTCTGCAAAGCACCACCAACAGAGCTTGTCCTGCAAACACGGCCATCCCATGTCCTGGAGGCTGCAAGTCCCCATCAGCGTGTCCAGAGCTGGCTCATTTGAGGCTGCAAGGGGCTTCTGTCCCAGACCCCTGCAGCTCCTGTTGGTCCTGGCCCCTTGGCTTGTAGACCCTGACCTCTGCCTTCATCTTCACAGGGCCTTCAACCTGCGGTGAGTCTGTCCAAGCTCCCCTTCTAGGAGGACACCAGTCTTGGGGGACGAGGCCCACCCTGAGGATGCCGTTTTGACTTTCCTATGAGGACCCTACTTCCAAACATCGTCCCATTCACGTGTGCTGGGGTTAGGATACCAACAAATTTTGGGAGTGAGCAAATCAACATACAAGAGATGCCATCTTCAAATTACATATATATAAACCTTTTTATTCTGAGCTAATTTTACAAAATTAAAAAACCAAACTTCAACAAGAGTGCAGCGAGCTCCCATAAGTCCCTGTCCCCGCTCCCCTGGTGCCCACGTCCACGTGGCAGTCGTGATCTCCTCCCCTGTAGCACTGGTACCTGAGCACAGCAGAACCACAGCTCAGTTCTGCTCTGGGCCCAGGTGCTGCTTGAGCTGTTGCCTCCAGGCTGGGACAGGTCTGGGCTCTCCCTGTCCTGGACCTCGACCAGGAGGAAGGGTGCAGAATGATCCCTTGTGATCCCTTGGGGGCAGGGATTCCCATGGGAGGGAGGATTGTCGTCCAGGGGCAGCGTGTCAAGGGCTGGGCAGTCCTTCTATGCTCTCACCTGTTCCAGGTGTCCTGAGCTGAGAGGGAGTCCCAGCAGCTGAGGTCTGGCCTCAGCAGAAGGAAGCACTGGGGCTGGGGCTGTGATGACCCACTCAGGGCTGCAGCCTTTGGATCTTTCTTTCTGCTTCTGGGGCACGTCCTGGGCACCTCCTAACCAGCCCTCCAGGAGCAACCACAGCAGAGAGGGTGATGACTGTCTGCCAACAACCAGTGTCAGTGTTGGCCAGGTGGCTGGCTCCAAGTGGGCAGAGCAGGTGAGCTGCTGTCTGGATGGACTGGGTGAAGACTCCAGGCTGTCTCACCAGTAGAGAGACACCTGTCAGGACTGCACCTGCCCAGGGCCGGAGTGGGCACCTGACAAGGCAAAGGTTCCTGAGCCTGGAGACAGAGAGTGGGGCAGCTTCCAGGGAAATGCATGCTGGGCAGCTTCTGCAGGTTCGTTCACTCAAATCACAAGAGACGGGGAGCTGCAGTGGCCATCTAGAGTAAGGGGTTCCTGGGGCCATCAGACGGGAGTGAGAAGACCACAAAAAGCTACAAGCTGGGAGAGGACAGAGGAGCTGGGACTGCTCGTTTTGCAGAAGACAGCAACCAAAAAGTGAGAGCTCCCCACAGCCACCCATCCATCCTGTTGCCCATCTATCCACCCACCCACCTACTCCACCACCCATCCACCCACCACCATCCACCCAGGATCCACCCACCACCACCTATCTACCCACTACCCACCCATCCACCCAGGATCCACCCACCACCATCTATCCACCCACCCACCATCCACCTACCACCATCCATCCACCCACCCACCTACTACCACAACCCATCCACCCACCCACCTACTACCACAACCCATCCACCCACCATCCACCCACCACCATCCATCCACCCACCCACCATCCATCCACCACCATCCATCCACCCATCCACCTACTACCACAACCCATCCACCCACCATCCACCCACCACCATCCATCCACCACCATCCATCCCCCCACCCACCTACTACCACCACCCATCCATCCACCATCCACCCACCACCATCCATCTGTCTGCAGCAGGTCCACCCTGGCCCCTGGAGCCCAGCCTCTACTTGTTTGTTATGCATGTCAATGTGGTCAGCTCATAAGGCCATGACACGGGCTTGCGGTTTCCTGTTTATCTGCCTAGAGCATATGTGTCTCTTGGAACAGCTTGACCTGTTCGAGCTTTATGATAGGGGACGGTGGCGTAACCCAAGGATGCAGTTACTACTCTTCCCTCCTTGCTTTTGAGTAATTTCCCGCAGCTGTTAATAAAGATATATAAGGGGAACAAATTTGGCAATAAATGCACACACGCCTCCTTCTGGATGAAGAACCTTGGTGTCCTGTGTATTTCTTAACCCCGCCGTCTCTCGCCGGACTCGGCTCCATTAGCCGGACGCGGCATCCATCCACCCACCACCATCCATCCACCCACCCACCCACCTACTACCACACCCACCCACCCACCATCCACCCACCACCATCCATCCACCCACCCACCATCCATCCACCACCATCCACCCACCACCATCCATCTACCCACCTACTACCACCACCCACCCACCCACCATCCACCCACCACCATCCATCCACCCACCCACCCATCATCCACCCACCACCACCTATCTACCCATTACCCACCCATCTACCCAGGACCCACCCACCACCATCCACCTACCCACCCACCATCCACCCACCACCATCCATCCACCCACTCACCCACCATCCATCCACCACCGTCCATCCACCCACCCACGACCCTCCATCTATCCATCCATCTACTCAACCCCCATACCATCTATTTTATCCATTTGCCACCCACCCACCTGTCCAACTATCCATCTATATATCTATTCATTCCCCATCCACCTATATACCCACCTAACCTCCACCCATTCATCTACCCATCAATCACCTCATTGGTAACCCATCTGTCTGTCCATCCACTCACCAACCCATCGCTTCATCTAACTACCCACTCATTCACTTCTCCCCCACCTGTCCAACCAATGACCCATCTTCCGGCCAGTTTGGATCTGGACAGGGACCAGCCGCCTGCAGGTGTTTCTCATCTAGCTGGAGCACCACAGATGGAGGGGCCAAAGCCCACACAGTGGGTCTGTTGACATGCCTCAGTGGGCTTATGTCATTGGTCACAAAGAAGTCCTGCATGAAACAGAGATGTAAAGGGTTTCCCGGAGCAGACTGTGTGTCAGCTGGGCTGAGGAGAGGGATCTCACCACCTGGAGAGAAAGAAGAAAGGCAGCTCAGGAGGCAGTGGGCAGCGAGGAGCCAGCCAGAGACCAAGGTGTGTTCTGGAGGTGGGGCGGGCCCAAGGTGACGGTGGACAGAGCAAGTCCTGATCCCATTTTCATCCAGAGGTCATGGGAGCTGCTGTGGGCTTAGGCAGGGTGTGGGGTCCACCGTCAGGTGAGAGGGGGCGGACGGGGGAGAGGGTGGACAGGTGAGAAGATGGGCAGGTGAGAGGTGGACAGGTGAGGAGGCAGGCAGTGAGGAGGTGGACAGGTGAGGAGGTGGACAGGGAGAAGGAAGACAGTCAAGGTGGCCATCACAGCGGCCCAGGGGGTAGAAAGAAGAGAGGGAAGATGTGGTGGGCCTCTGGCCTCTGTAGCCTCTGCTGATGCTTCTTCTTTGATGCCTCAACTTTCCACTCTAACCTGGTGGAAATGCGTCCCCCAGAAGGCCAGGTGACCCCGGGCCACCCTTGAGGTCCCTAAAGACTTGGCTCTCCTCCTGCCAGCACCTGGCTAGAGAAACTTTCAGGGAAACATCCTCTGGGCATAGACCTGGAAGCCTGCTCTTATTCAATGGCCCCTGCTGGACTAGGCACCTCAAGCTCAGGCCTGTACCCAGGAGGGTGCGAACTGGTCAGATAGACTGTTCTCACTTGAGCCCTCCACACAGTGTTGCCCCTCTCAGGATGCAGCCCCGAGGTCACAGGGCTGGGAGAGAGAAGCCCCAACCTGGGGACAGGGATCCCCTGTTCCATGTGCTCTCCTGGCCTCCCAGCCGTGGGCTGTCCACCCAACACTCACTGCCTCCAGAGCCCCCGATGCCCTGACTCACCATGGGCCACTGTCACTCAGGCCCAGCTCCCCAGGATGCAGCCATAGGGGCAGCCATTAGGCAGAGCTGGGTTGAAGGAGACCCCAGCTCGAGATTTTTTGTGGCTTGGCCCTGAAACTGGGGAGACGCCTCCAGATGACCCTGGAGGCTGCGCCAGGTCGGAGCTGCCTCTCCCCGTGCCTGGGGCTTTCCAGCTTCCTCTCTGCCTCTGCCTTTGCAGGGACAAAACCCAGCCAGACGGAGCCCTAAAGCCTGCAGGAGCCCCTGAGGGCAGAAACTCACCTTCCGCTAGCCTGACCAGCATCAAGGCCTGGGCCCTGCAGGGACTGAACCCCAGGGTTCTCTGACCACTGATTGTGGGTCAGGCTGCTGGGGCCCAGGGTAGATCTGACAACCCAGCAGGACTCGGTGTGACAAGTGGAGTCCGTTTTTATGACCATCATTGTTGTCCGCTTCCTGGCCAGAGAGATGAGCCCTACCCACCTCAGTTGGTCAGGGCATCTGGGAAGCCCATGGCAGCTCCATCCTACCTTCCCACCGCAGATCAGAGTGCAAAACCTAAAGTTCCAGCTCCAAGAGCCAGAGGAAGGTCCTCTGCTGCGCTGGACCCTCCGCCCCCACTAGTGATCAGGCGGCACCGTGGGTATTCTGACCTTGGTCTGCAGAGGCCCAAGAAGAACCTGGCGCCCACACAACCACAGTGCCATTCACAAGGTCCACAGGGGATGGGGGACAGTTGGGTGTCCACAAACACATGGGCAGGCATGGCCTTAGGAGGAAGGACGTCCTAGCACCTGCCTCGGCACGCTGGGCAGGCAGGAGCAGTTTGCTGGACAGGCAGAGGCAGCGTGCTAGATAGGCAGGGGCGGCTTGCTGGATGAGTGGGGGCAGCATGCTGGACCGGTGGGGCAGCATTCTGGACGGGCAGGGGCAGCATGCTGGACGGGTGGGGGCGGCCTGCTGGACGGGCAGAGCGGCCTGCTGGAGAAGGGTGCTGTGGGAGCCCTGGAGCCCGCACAGCTCCGAGACACCAAAGCCACGGTGGAAGGGCTGACTCCAGGCCTGGGAATCTCACTCCAATTTCAAAATGAAACAAAATAATAAAACCAGCAGGAGTCCGCCGCAGCGAGGAGGAGGCAGAGGGGGGCTTGGAGGTCATTTGGAGGTTGCCAGCCCCGCCAGGGCTTCATGGATCTGTGGGGTGTGGGGCAGAGCCGTTACTTGTTCTGGCCTTGGGGTATTTCCTTTCCCAAGGAGCCAGGCTGATCCAGGTCTGACCCCGTGGCCACCCAGCACCCAGTGCCCTGTTGGAGCCAAGATTGTGGGCATTTCCTCACACCTTCTCCAAGGAAGCTGGGAGGTAGTGATTGTAGCCCACCTCTAGGAGGGGTCCCTACATGTCCCTGCTCTCCCACACGGCCTTCTGCAGAGCAGCCCACACTGCCCAGCCCCGCAGGCCTGCATGCCTTCATACCACAGGAGACATGAACTCAGCCCAGCCCAGGGGACCTGGGTGCTCCCAGCTGTGAGCCTGCAGTTAGGGGCTGCAGCTCCTGCAGTGTAGGCCCAGAGACTCCCAGCATTTTGGAAAACCCAGAAGTCACCTTGGAGAGAGACCCCAGAGCCAGTGTCTTCACAGGAAACTCACAGGACCCCGAGGTCAGTGGTGTTTCCTGGGCTGCAGGAACCCAGGGGAGCTTTCAGGGCCCGGTGAGTCCCCAGAGCCACAGTGGGTCCCTTCCTCTAGGACAGGGGCTGAGGACTGGTACCGGGCTTCCTGGGGGTCTGTTCCCCCTTGTGACAACCAGTCCTGCTCACGGGGCCGTCAGGGGTTGTCTGGGGTTAGGATCCTGCCGTGCTGGGCAGCTGTGGGGTAAGGACCTCGACCACAGGTCTGAGCCAGAAAGACCCACCAGAGGGCAGAGGTGTCCTAGGGACCTTCCTGGAGCCCACAGAAGCTTCCGCAGCCTGTGGACAGGGAATGAGGGAGTGAATGGATGAGCAGAGGTGGGGTCCGCGGGCCCCTGGCCATGGGGCAGGGCGCCAGCCTGAGAAGAGGGCTGCTGCTGCGGGGCTGGGCCCCCCCTGCTGCCCACGGCTCTTTGGGGACTGGCCTGTTAGGATAATGGCCAGGCACTGAAGCCTTCCTGGGCCCCGTCGCGGGCACGGCCCTCCCCAGGGCCTGGGCCAGGTAATGGAGCTCTGACAGGAGTAACAGCCGCTGAGCTAATCAAAGCTGAAAAGGTGGGATCAGCGTGCTTCCCGGCCCTCCGCCTCATCAATCCAGCTAACTGGGTTTGAGCTCCACACGGCCAAGGTTCCGCAAAGGGAGATTAATATAGGACATCTGAGCCTGGCACACAGGCTGGCCACCAGTACTCCGGCAGGGCGGCCTCAAGGGCCAGCGCCCGCTGCTGACCTGCGGCCTGGGGAGGGCAGCCCCGGCCCCAGCCTCCCACTGCCAATTCAATTACCTCCGGCCCGATACATATGCAGGTGAGGATACCAGGATGGACGGAGCGGCCCAGACAAAGGCATCCGTATTTACCCAATAAGTTTCATTTGGAGGAGGTTTGAAAACAATTCCCCGTCACATTTGTCCCTGTCAGATCACATTATTCACAAATGAAGTTCACAAAGTATCAATTCAATTTCAATGAGGCGCCACTTGCAGGTCTCGGCTGAATTTAGCCCATCCTGGCTGGGGGGGCTGGACACCAGCGGCAGTCAGAGGTAATCAAAGGCAGCGCCACGGTAACAGTTTCCATTTCACCCCCTTTGTGCACATCTGTTCCTGAATAATCCCATTTTCTACACTTCCAAATCACTGAAGGCGGCTGGGGGGCTCCTGCAGCCAGCACTGCGCAGCACATTCACCCCCACCCCCGAGCCGAGGCAGGCCTGAAGTCGGGCGCCCCACGTCCCTGGGGCCAGGCCTCCCTCCTCCAGCCTGGGCTGCAGGGGGCCCGCCCTGCCCGTTAGGGCCTTGGCACCTGGCTCATGCAGCAGGACACACCCTCTCACCCTCATGCGGGTACTGACTCTGACTTCAGGGACACAGGCAAAATCAAGGAGACCATCCCCATCCCACCTGGGCCTGCCCTCCGGAGTCACCTGTCCCTCTCCAGCCCAGCTGTCAGGCTGGTGCCTCTTCAAGGCCCTGTTCCTTTCCCAGCACAGGTCAGGCTGGGGTCAGAGTTTCTGGGACTTCTGGATCAACTCAGACTCCAAGACCCCACCATGAGGGGCCTCAGCATGAGTCAGAGCCACAGAGCTGGGCCCAGGACAGACGGGGCACAGCCACGCAGAGGCACAGTCTAGAGGCAGTTCTCTGGCAGATGTCCTGGTCCTTCCTGACACAGGGCAATGCTTCTCTGTCTAGCCCTCCTCTGCTCATTTGCCACAGGCATATGGAGGCCAAGGTCACCTGTGGACCCTGGGAGGGCCAGAGCCCACCCTGCTGGCCGGCTGTGGATGGACCTCCATAACTGGCCTTGGCTCAAAGGGTGCAAATATCAGGTCAAAGAATCTGTCCCCTGAAGTCCCCTGTGGGCTGTACACAGTGATTCAGGGTTGACTGTGGTCCCCGGAGGGAGCCTCTACCCTGGGGTGACCTGTCCACTAACCATGGTGTCCTGGGCCTCAGTTTCCTCACTAGTAAAGACAAAATGGATGAAAGTCCTTCCTGTGCGTGTTTGGGCTGTCCTTGGCCTCACAAAGACTCTGGGCCCCACAGAAGTGGAGGCCAAGGATGGAGGCAGACATGGCAAACAGCTGGGCAGGATAGAGGCCTAAAGAGGAGTGGGCAGTTCCAGCAGGCCTGGCCTCTGGGCAGAAAGGAGGGATGCCATGTGCACTGGGTCACCAAAGGTGCCCTACAGGGGCCTGGCTTCCTGAGCTGGTGTACAGGCTCTTGACTGCACACACAGAGACAGGGGTGTGTGAGCAAACATGTGCATGAGGGCATGTGGGCAGGCTGTGCACACATTTGTGCACACGTGGGTAGACACATGAGCTCAGGTGCATGCAGCCCCCCGTGTGCACACACATACACAGCAACCAGGTAGGCTGCACCCTCGCCAAGGCTGTGTTCACAGGTGTGTGTGGTCTGCCTTCAGGGGTGGCCCGCACAAGCAACCCTGAACAGAAATGATTGCAGAGGCAGGGCCAGGACAGCTGGGGAGTTAAGGACCCCAGTAGGCACCACGTGGCCTCTTTTCCCCCTCTGGGGCCTGGTGTGGCTTCCTGTTCCTAAAAACTGGCAGCTCAGGGTCACCTCCTGAGTCCAGGAGGTCTGGGAACACCAGCGGGTTCCCAGGGATGGCCCACTGTGGGACCTTGACCTCTGCCCGAGTCTCAGCCATGGGTGAGGCCTCAGGAAGGAGCGACAAGCTCTCTCACAACACGTGCAGGAAAGCCGCGCCCTCTTTGCTGCGTCCCTTTGGCCCTGACTCACAGCTGGCCCCCAGGAGGGCTTTGTGGCTGGAGCCTGCAGGAGTCCTGGTGGGAGCAGCCATGTGCCCCTGCTCATGGCACCCGCGGCCAGGCACCAGAGTATGAGCGCAAGAGGCTGTCTTGGCGGCTTGAAGTGTGCAGGAAACCAGGGTCCCCCTGCTGACACCCCTGCCCAAGAGTCCCAATGGCAGTGGGAAGTGAGGGGAAGGGCAGATCTGGAGCCGTGGTCCATGCTGATGCCACCAGAGCACTCCCAGCAGCTGGGCCCCTGGGCCGGGCTGCCCTGCAAGGCTGCCAGGGAGTCTGGTGGGGTGGAGGGGCTCAGAGGCACCCTCCCCCAGAAGTCAGGCCAAGGCCTGGCACCACGGGGATACTCTCCAGGCCCTGGCCGCCTGGGCCTCTCTGGCCTCCATACCACCTTCCAGGCGGGCGTGGCTGGGTGGGAGGGGCTGGAGCAGCTGCCCCTGCAGCCTCTAGGCCAGATTGTAAGGGGAACCAGGCTCCCTTGATATATCGATCACAGGCCCAAAGCATGTTGTAAAATGAGATGATCATAATGGGATTTAGAGTTATGAGACGCACAGCTGCCGTAACACAGAGAGAGGTCCTGCAGTCTCACTGGCCTGCCCCGATGCAGCCCCTCCAGGCCCGGCCCCGGGTCTGAGCATAGGGAAGGCAGGTGGGACTCCGCTTTTGTCATCCCTTTTCTATGAGTCAGAGGACTCTCTTCACCCCCAGCCCACTGCATTGTCTCTGGGGGGCTCCACACATGTGGGCACAGCACGTGGGCACCAGCACACATGACACACACCTGGCCTCAGTGCACACTTGCTGCCCATCTCTGCCGCCTGGTGCCAGGGGCTGGCCTTCTGTAAGCTCTCCTGTCTTGGGGTCTGGCATCAGCGCTATGGAGACACATGTGCCCCACCTCACACTCCCGCTGGGGTGGCCTCTGGCATTTCCAGGACTGACAAGCATGTTCTGACCTGAGGAGGCAAGTGGCCCCATCTTTTCTCTTCATCCAGTGAGGGGCTCCCGGGCTGCTGGGGGGCCTGGACTCAACACCATCACAAGCGCTCAACCCACCCTCTGAGAACAGCACATCCCTGAGTCAAAGCCTTCCTCCTGCACCCTGGCTGCAGGTCTTGCCCAGAGCCTGGTGTTGGGCTGTGGGAGCTGAGAGCCGACCCCTTGAGCCAACCCAGGAGTCACAATGAAGCAGGTGTAATTCTCTGGGCTTTGCTCAGCTGTTGGGGGGCATGGTGATTCTGTGGATTTCTGTGTTGTGAATGATGTCAGAGGCCCTCTCGGCTTCCCCAGGCTGTGCTCAGACTCCCCTGCAAGTCAGAAGGGTTTCTGGAGGCTGTGGCTCCAGCAAGGCCCAGAGGCCTTGGCTCTTTGCCCCCTGGCCTGCAGCCCAGCACTTCTCCTCTGCAGAAGCAGAGCTGCTCCTGGCCCCTAGGCCAGTGGCTGATCAGGTAGGAGGAGGCATGTTCTGGCTGATTGCCCTACTGGGTCACAACTTTGGAGAAACAGAGGTGAAGGTGGACCATCTTGGGTCCCAGCATCCAAGGGCAACCAGGCAGTGGGGGTGGTGGGGCCCCAGTGCACCTGGGCCACCCAGAACCCTGGAGCAGCCTGTGTGCCAGCCCAGCTGTGCGCCCCTGGACACAGCTAACAGAGACGTATTGAATTCAGCTCAGCCACCCCCAGCAAGAATGCCTGGCCTTTTAAGAGAAGCTTATCTGTAATTAAAATCATGCACAAGTTTTAGAAAGAATCTGTTTACCACCGGGGAGAAAGCTGATCGTGGAAATGAATAGGCTCCTCTGGGGCCCCGCGTGCTTAATTCAGAAATAAATCCCCCCACAGGGCCTCGCGGGGCTCTTTCCCCGGTGCTTTTGGGGGGCTCCTGGCTGGCGAGTCGCGCGGCTGCTGTTGACGATGACCTTATCAAGCTTCAATCGCAGGCGCGAGGGCCAGCTGCGGGCTCCCGGGTGGCTGGAGAAATTCGCCGCCAACTCGGCTCCTCCGCTGGTGAGCAATAAATTAGCCCCATTAAAATCAGCAGGACGCGCTCCTCCGCCTGCACCTCGTGAGCAGATGGGGCGCAGTGTGTGCGGAGCAGGGGCGTCAATCGCCAGGTCTGAATTTAGGGGAGAGCCTCCGCCTGGACTGTGGTGGCAATAAGAAAATGATTCACAGGGCCCGGGGCTGGCCACACCCGCCCTGAGATTTAGGAGGCGGCCCCTTAATGGGAGGGAGGCTGATGGATAATTTGGGGCCACCGCGCAGGGGGGCGGTTCCGGCTCCACACGTGCATGACCCTCTGCGCCGTTATTCTTGCTGCCGTTTTAGATGATACAGCCGGTCGCAGTCGAATGGCTTTTCTGGGTATTGATGGCAATTAAGAGCACTCGCGTGAGCTGGAGATGAGGTGGTTCCCTGGCGGGAGCCCCTCCCCGCCGCCCCGCCCACCCTGGCAGAGCAGGCTCTGGCCTGAGGGCTGCTCAGGGTGTTTTCTCCCAAGAGCTCAGATGGTCCAACTCAGCACACCATGCCCACACGCCAGCCGGGGTTCCTCCTACCCCTGTTGTGCCCCAAACTCCTGCTGCTCACCCAGGGTCATCCCCCATGGGCTGGTGGCCTCAGGTGGGGGCAGCCAGGTCGAGGACCACACCCTATGGAGCTGACGTCCAGGCTGCTCCTCCTTTGGCAGGGGAGCCATCCCAAGAGCATTTCAGGGGTGAGAGGCCCCTGCCCAGGTCCTCAAGGACCTCCTTCCTCTAAGGGTCAGTGGGCTCTTCCTATTGTCCCCTAATGTCATGTAAGCAGGTAGGACAGAGCTGGAACTGGAGGAGCTGAGGTGAGGTGGGGGTCATGGAGACACTGGGAAATGGCACCTGGAGACAAAGCGGAACCCAAGGGGGGCAGGGCTGTCAAGGTCCTCAGTGGAACCTTGGCAGAGCACTACAGGAGGGGCCAGCAGGTCCTGGGAGCTGTGGTCCGTGACCACGAGATGGGCCAGGAACCAGGTCGACAGTGGTCCTAGTGTGGCTGCACTCCCCAGGGGGCAGGACACCTGTGACTGTAGCACTCAGCCGGAGGCGTGTCTCACCCCTGTGCATTGGGGCTCCTGGCTCCTGCTTCCCTCCCAGCCCACTCTGAACAGCCCCAGGTCAGCCCGAGGGGGTCCTTAACCCGCATTCCCTGTCTTACAGCCTGCTTAATTATTTCTTAATAAAACCTTACCTAGCTGTCCCTCTCATGTGCCCAGCCTGACCTCACTGCCCTAGGACCTGGCACACTGGAATATTGATAGTGTCTGTGTCCACATGTTGCAGGAAGGACACAGCATGAGTCTGCTGGACCAAGGCAGAGTGGAGGCATGCCTGGGGCCCCTGTGAATGGAGGTGGACATGCAGAGCCAGGCAGCTGAGAATCTGAGAGGCCCCACATTCAGGATCCCGTCAGAGGGAGGCTGGGGTGGGCACCCCACCTTGAGGCCCCAGTGGGGCTGGAATCGAGAGTAGGTGGGCCTAAGAGCAGAGCCCTCTGAAAGCACTGGCCTCCTGCATGCCCAGCTGGCTGTCCCCGGGCCAGCACCCAGCACAAGCTGTGAAGGCCAATTTAACAGGCGAACCCTGGGTCCACTGGCCCGAGGCCCTGTCGGTCCCGCCTGCACTGCCCTGACCCTGGGCCCCAGTGATCTCAGGCATTCCCCCAGGATGAGGCCTTTCACCTGTGTCCACCTGGTCCCAGAGCCCATTGAGGAGGGAGAAATAGACATCCTGCCAGGAGGACATAGCAGGGTCCTGAGATACTGTGGGGATGTCCCAGGCCTGGGCCCAGGGGAGGGGTACAGCCTCTTCCTGGTGTCCAGGGTGGGGCAGGACTGTCCTCTCATGCTTGGAGAGGGGTCTTCACAAGGACAACACGATACCTGGCAGAGGTGGCCATGTGGGCCTCAACATCCAACTCCCACTTCTTCCAGAGAAGCTGGGCCCAACCTGCAGTCAGCCAGCTCCCCTGCTCCTGGGAGGGATGAGAGCCCGGATCTGAGAGCCCTGTGCCCAAGGTGGCTTTTTTGGGTGTCCTGAGCAGAGAGAGCCAAGAGGCGCGTGTGTGCGTGTGTGTGTGTGTGTGTGTGTGTGTATGTGCATGTGCGTGAGGGTGAGAGTGCACACTTGTATGTACAAACTCACCCCCTTGAAAGAACAGCATTCAGATGACAGCATCTGAATGTTTGTAGACTAATATTTTACTTGTGATAACTTTCTGGCTTTGATGATTATGTGAGTTGTGTAGGGAACACCTTGCTCTTAGGAAGCCACACTGCCCTTAGAGGGACGTCACGGCAGCCCTGTTCTCAGATGGTTCTGAAAAAGATGATGTGGAGAGGGAGGGGAGGAGGGAGGAGGAGAGAAGGAGGGAGGGAGGAGGGAGGAGGAGGGAAGGAGGGAGGGAGGAGGGAATGAGGGAGGGAGGAGAGAGGAGGGGTGAAGGAGGGAGGGAGGAAGGGAGGAGGAGGGAAGAGGGAGGGAGGAGGTAAGAGGGAGGGAGGGAGGAGGGAGGAGAGAGGAGGAGGGAAGGAAAGGAGGGAATAAGGGAGGGAGGAGGGAGGGAGGAGGGAGGAGGAGAGAAGGAGGGAGGGAGGAGGGAGGGAGGAGAGGAGGGAATGAGGGAGGGAGGGAGGAGGAGGGAATGAGGGAGGGAGGGAGGAGGAGGGAATGAGGGAGGGAGGAGGGAAGGAGGGAGGGAGGAGGGAGGAGGAGAGAAGGAGGGAGGGAGGAGGGAGGAGGAGAGAAGGAGGGAGGGAGGAGGGAAGGAGGGAGGGAGGAGGGAAGGAGGGAGGGAGGAGGGAAGGAGGGAGGGAGGAGGGAGAAGGGGGGAAGAGGGAGGAGGAGGGAAGGAGGGAGGGAGGAGAGAGGAGGGAGGGAAGGAGGGAGGGAGGAGAGAGGAGGAGGGAAGGAGGGAGGGAGGAGGGAAGGAGGGAGGGAGGAGGGAAGGAGGGAGGGAGGAGGGAAGGAGGGAGGGAGGAGGGGAGGAGGGAGGGAGGAGGGAGGAGGAGAGAGAAGGGAGGAGGAGAGAAGAGGAAGAAGGAGAGGAGGAAGCAATTGCTAACCCTTGAGAAATCCTGCTGAAGAGCGTATGGGAATATACCCTTCAGAGAAGAGCAGTTAACAATGGGCAGGGCTGGAACAGGGGCCTCACTGAGAGGACACCTCGTGGCCAACGACCATGTAAAGTGCTGTCACCATTGGTGGGCAAGTGCAGAGCCCACTGGGACATTGCACACCTACACAGGAGGCCGAGAAGGCAGGGGACCCCTGGAGCATGGTGGGCTGCTCAGAACCCAGCAGGCTGCTCCCCGATGGGTCTCCTCTGGACCGACTCCGCTTAGTGTAGTGCTTGCTGGCCGCGATGGGGGCGCTGGAGAGCCTCCCTGCTGCAGGGCCTGTGCAAGTACGCTGGAGGCCACCTGGAGTGTACACAGCAGTCTCTGCCACTCGAATTCTCAGGTTTCCCCTCCCAGAAGCACAGAGCCATGCACAGCATTCCCCGCTGTGCCCTGGAAGAGCTCCAGAGGAGAAAACACCCAGTGCCCACCAGAGTCAGTGCAGAAGTCATCGGTGGCTCTTCACAAAAGGGACACTCTTCAGGCAGGAGGAGCCCTCAGCAGTGGCAAGGATAAGGTTGCACATTCCAGATGCAGAGTAGGGCAAGAGCCTCTGATGCCACAGCCCTGGCTACACAGTCCCTATGAACCTGCCAAAATGGGCTAAGGGACCTATTGCATTGGAAACTGTGGAGTGGTCACCTGGAAGTTGTCCCCCGGTGGTAATGCTCTGTTCCTGACCTGGGGTGCTTAAGTTTTGTAGTAATTGATTGAATGGTACTTTCATATTTGATACACTTAGGGAAGTGCATATAGAAGTATGTGTGTTACGACTGAACTTAAAAAGGTTTTTAAAATCAGGACGGTTCTACACATTAACCACGAACAATCCCTAAAGAAAATTAAGAAAACAATTTCATTTGCAAAAGTCTCAGGAGGAATAATAATTTCAGGAATAAACTCCACCCAGGACGAGGAGGACAAGCATCGAGCAAGTGTCCTGCGGAGAGAGATGGAGAGAGGGGAACACACAGGGTGTGGGTGAGAGGCCAGAGCCGTCAGGTGGTCTGCAGAGTGGGTGCCGCCCCTGCGGAGACCTCCGCGCTTTTGCAGAAATAGACAAGTCCCCTCTCTAAATTAATACAAAATCTCAGGGGACTCCAGGTAGTCCAAGCACTCTTAAAAAGAAGAACAAAGGCAGAGGATTCGTGTTTCCTGATTTCAAAAACTCACTACAAAATTAACACAGAACCGTAGCCACGGCGTAAAGATACACAATCCGCTGGATTAGAATAGAGACCAAGAATAAACCCTGGCAGCAAGGGTGCAAGAACATGTGATGTGGAACCTGCGCCCTGCTGGTGGAGCACGAAGTGGTGCAGCTGCCTGGCTCACAAAACCAAGAACAGCCCACCACCAGGTCCGGCAACTCCTCCTCGGGTACACATCCAAGAGTCAAAAGCAGGGACTTACAGAGATGCCCATGCACCAAGCTCATCCCAGGGCTGTTCACAATAGCCCAGAGGTGGAAGGCACTGGAGCCTCCATCTTGGTTTCTGAATGGAGCATCACAAAGTCCTGACACATGCTATCACATGGAAGGACTGGGAGGACACTCCAATGTGGAACGAGCCAGTTGCACAAGACAAATACTGTATGGCTCCACTTGCACGGGACACCCCAGAGCACTTAAACCCATAGGAACAGGAAGTAGAGCAGTGGGCACCAGGGGCTCAGTGGAATGGGTGAATTGGTGCATAACGGGGAGTTTCAGCTTTGCAAGAGGAAGAGCCTGGCGATGGGTGGAGAAGCTGCACCGAGGAGTGAAGGGGTTCGTGTCTCCGGGGTGTGGAAATGGCTACCTTGGGACATTTTAAGGGTGTGTTTTACCACATTAAAAAGTAGGAACAGAAAGTTGCCAAGAGTCCTGTTGTCCCAATCAAGAGTCAGAAACCACACAGTTCAAAGAGGGCACTCTAATGGACAGTCACTAGCAGTGCCAGGAGAGGACTCTGGGCCCTCTGTGAGGGAGCACCCCAGGAGAGAGGGCATGCAGGGACTCGGCCACTGACAGCACAGGGGCACTGTCTGGCAAGGCTGGGCTGGACGTGGCAGGAGCAGAGAGCAGGAGGGAGTAGTCAGTTGCAGGCGCTGTGCTGGACACAAGGAACCTATGCCCAACAGGCTGAGCCCTCGGGAACTCCCATGGCAGCCACAGGATGGAGAAAACTGCACTTGGCCAGAACACACAGGAGGTGCTGGGAGTTCAGCTTTGTCCCCTCTGACACATGGAAGGGCTGCAGGGAGCCGAGGCTGGAGGAAGGTGTCAAGAGCATGTGCTGGGAACAGCCCCTCCATGGAGCCACAGGGACGGAAGCTTCAGGGGCAGCACCGGAGCATCTGCGTAACAGGCTGGGGCTCAGGAAAGGCCCCCTCAAGGACACAGGGTTCAGAGTCAGCCAAGAAGGGGCTGGGGGCCACTCACAGGGCTGGGCACTGAGGAGGCAGACACATCAGAGGCTGTGAGCAGTGGCACCACAGAGCTGCCACCTGGGATTGCGGGTAAGAGGGCAAGGCAGCTGGACTCTGGGCACCCTGAGGAAAATCCCCAGGGGCCCTCCCCTGGCCCTTCCTGGTGGCCTTGTGCACGTGTAGGCCTGTGATGGCCACGGAAGCCTCCTGCGTGGACTGGAGCCCAAGGACAGCCAGCATCGTCCCTGCCCGAGGATGCGGCCAGGGCAGGCCGTCCTGATGGCCCACAGCTGCCATGAGCCCGTGTGACTATGAGAAATCAAAGCCTGAGGGAGGTCCACAGGCCACCCTTTGGGCACTAATGATCACAGTGATGAACAGGGTGCTCTGTGGCCATTTTTCACTGCAGACCAGGGCAGGGGAGACTGGCACTGTGTCTTGGGGAGGGCAGCCAGCCGTCCACCACTGTGGAGCCATGGCACCAGCCCTCTCAGGACTGCAGGTGACCTTGGGTAGAGGAGCTGGACTTCCTGCCCTAGGCTCTGCAACCTTCCGCCCCCTCCATGATTCTGCCGATGGCAAGCCCACTCTCCTCAGGGCACCCTGCAGTGGCCCCTTCTCCTGCTCAGGCCCCTGTGCCCTGGCTGCAGCTGAATGGATCCCTGATGCTTTGCTTACCTGGGGAGCACAGCAGCCCTGACTGGGGCCCAGGGAGGTCCAGGTCCTCACCTGGCAGAGGCACAGCTGTGCCCTCCCAAAGCACCTGGCTCAAAGCATTCGAGTGGAGCCTCCTTGTAAAGAGAGAAACCAGAATGCCACAGAGACCCAGCCAGGTGCCCAGCTCCCAGTCCAGTGGGGCAGGGAGGGCTCTAGCTGCAAGCTGCCCCCAGACAGAATGGCATGGTGTGGCCAAGCTGCCTGGCACTGCCTCTGACCCTCACTATGAAGAAGCACCCCTGCTGTCCAATGTGTGTCTTCCTTTACGCCCGAGAGATGTCTGTGGTCTTGTCTGTGAATCTTCGTGGAGGCACAGGCCTGGGAGGGGGCCCTTCCCTGTGCACGGGGAGCCTCACAGCATTGAAGCCCCAGCCTGCCTCCACCAAGCCCTGGCTTCCCTCGCGGCTGGTGGCCCTGCAGCAGAGCAGGCCCTGGGCCTGAGCCCGGGCCTGGGTCTCCTGCCCAGGTCCCTTGGGGACCTTAGGATCTCACTTCAGCAAATAGGGGGCACAAGGTAGAAGCTCCACTGTCCTTAGCCCTCAGAGGGGACTTCTAGGGCTGGCGCTGGACCCGTGTTAACTTTTAATTTAAAGTCTCTAAACACAACACAATGGACTTTTGACATACAAATATTAAAAATTAAATTTCCCGAGTTCATTATCTGATAATTAGAACTAAATATCATCTTAACTGAGAGGCCAGCCCCACGCAGATCAAGTCAGTTCCATTTAAGATTCCATTAGACCCGTGTCGGAGCAGTAAGTAATGGACCATAAAATTTAATTTGGAAATGATCTTGCGAGGTGATGGAGCGATAGTGTGCACAAAGGAGGTGGCCAGTCCGGTCTACCGCTGAATTCAAAGGAGCCACTGCCGTTGCCCGGGAGGACATGTGTTCCGCGCTTTCTTCTCCTTCCCCGGGCCCTGCGGTCTTTAAAAGTCAGAATTGACCAGTGTAGCTCTGTGTAATTACAAAGATCCCCTTATCGGAGTCTATTGCAGGCGCTGGGGAAGGAAGACCTGATCCATTGGCTGTCTCGGGCCTCATTTACATGCACGTAATCTGGCGGCCACAGGTAATCACTTTAGGATTCTCAGGCGCTCAGCAATTCTTCACCTCCTGCCAGGGCCACCAGGGCTGCCGGTGAACTGGGGGTGGCCGGGAGGCCTGCAGCTGCCCCGTCCTTAGCAGGAGCCTGGCCTTGCAAGCCAGGGGACAAGCTCCACCGGGAATTCACATGGGTCCTTGCTCTGTAGGTTCAAGGACCACTGGGAACGTGTGGGTCAGTGCTTCTGACCACAACCCTCCATGGCTGCTGGGAGCAGAGGCTGGACCTCCCCATGGCCCATGCTCCAGGGCACCCCCTTCCCTTCCTCCCCACCTGAAACCCTGGCAGCAGGGCCAGCAATCCCGAACCAGAAGGAGCAGGCTGGTCCACTAGGCCCTGTCCCAGCGTGGGTGGCCCTAACTGAGCATGGAGCTCTGATCCCTCTAGGCACAGGCTCCTTTCCAGAGCTTTCCTTGTTCAGTGGTGGTGGTGGGGTCCCCTGGTGGACCTAGTCAGGGCTATCATGCTGCCCATTGCTGGGTCTGCTGGTCCACCTGCCTCTGCCTGGGCAGCAGCCTCTCCGCCGTTCACCTCTGCCTGTCTGGCCATGGCTCTCCTTTCCCACCTGCACCCCTTAGCTCAGCACATTTGGACCTGTGTACGCCATCCCTGTGGCCTGTGGGCAAGGGCCCAGCAGCCCTGCCTCCAGGGACGGCCCCAAGCCTGGCTCTGAGTGACCAGCTGTCACTCTGCACACCTAGGGGCCAGCTGCTGGCTCCTCTGCTCCTGACCAGGACAGACCCGGGAAGCCACGTCCCCTGCCTTGCCAGGGACCCTCAGACTACCAACTGCCTGCTGTGCGAGGGACAGCCTGAGGGGCAGCTGTGCCCAGGGAACACGGGTCTTGGGGCTGGGGACCACCGGGGAAGCGAGGGCGGAGGGGCCCTCATTGCTCCCTCTGCAGAAGCCACCCGCCTAGACCCAGGAAGCGTCTGAGATTAACTCCTGTTGGCAGCGGGTGACCCCTGTGCCCCCTGGGCTCCACGACTCTCTGCAGGCGGCTGGAGGCTTATCTCCAGAGAGCCTCATTTGTTACTTCTTGCGGAATACACCCACTCCCATTATTCCTGTAATTCTTGGCAATAACAACTCTTCCCCTAATGAAACCTGCATTATTGGAAGGTTACAGCCCTGACCCAGCGGAGCTTAGCAGTGTACCCTGTCATTACTACTAGATATGTAATTGTATAATTGATTTTAAAATTTACTTTTGTGTCCCCAGATCATAAGTAAGCAGCCCATTAGGGGGAGAAATATAATTAATATATCTCTACTCACTTCCATGCAGCCAGAGAGGGCCCCGGGGAGGGATGAGTGTGTGGGGCCCTGCATGGCACGGAGCACACTGCGGTGGGCCTGCCCCTCCCTGGGGGCACAGCAGAGGCTCCCCCACCCTCCCACACCGCCCTTGACCAGCTTGGAGGTTTTCGCTGTCTGGAACGGCCTCTTGGGTGGACTCTGCTGGGCACAACATGTGGGTCGGTGGCCTGCACTCCCACTGCGGCCCTTGCCACTGTCCACCTCAGAGTCCTCCTGGTCTCAGGGCTGAGCCCTTTAGGTTCTGCCCCACCCAGCTCATCCGCCACCTCTGCCTGCATCTGTGCTTCTGCCGACTCTCCCTGCGGACAGCAGCAGGGTGCAATAAGCGGGCTGCTCATGTCCCGGACGCGGCCCCAGGCTGCAGTCCTCAGGCCTGGCTTCCTCCTGGGGCTGCGCTACTCCCTGGCAGGGACCCTCCACCCTGCAGTCCTCCCATTGGGGGTGGGGTGGGGTCCACCTGTGGTCACCGACAGTGCCTGACTCTGGTTCCTGGGTGGGCACTCAGGAGTGCACAAAGCTGGCACCTCTGCTGCTGCCCCTGTCCGGGACCCACCCCGCCCACCAAGCAGGGGCCTGGTGAAGAGCTGGGCAGCCTCACTTAGTACTGTGTCCCATGGTTGGCAGCCCCCTGCCTTCTGCCAGGACTTGGAGGTGGGGCTGGGTGCAATTTCTGGTGCTAGGCTTGAGAGGAGTTGGGGCGGCGCCAGAGCTAACAGGGCACGGGGGCTCCTCAGTCTCAGACCTCAGGGACAGCTCCCCTGGCCAGTAGCCCAGCTCACAGGGTGCCAGGCCTTACTGCACACGGCCCCCAGGCAGTAAGCCGGAGCTGGACAGCCAGGAGGGTGGGCTGTTCTGGCCACAGTGAGGCCCACCTGGCTCCCCTAGAGCAGCAAGGTTGTGAGGCTCAGGCAGGGAGAAGAAGCCCCTTTGCAACCAGCTGAGGAGTCACCTTCACCAAAGCCAACGACAGCTGCGGGCAGCAGGTGTCCCAGTGACCCTGGCCTGGGCCCAGGCACCACAGGTCCTTCTTCATCCCCTGGAGCTGGACTCTCTCCAGATGCCCAGGAGAGCCTCACACCACCGAGGCTCCCCCACACTGCGGAAGCCAAGTTCCTTCAGCCTGCTTTGGCCCAGGCTCAGGTGGCACCCACGTGAGTTGAGGACTCAAGGGCTGGCCTCGCTGCAAGTGCTGCCCCAGGAGCACGCCTACCTTGTGGCCTGAGGCCCGCCTGCCCAGCCCAGCAGCAGGCTCCAGACTCCCCGAGGGGTATGGTGGGCCCAGCAGGTGGGCAGGCAGGGGAGCATAGGTGGCGTGGGCAGGGCGGGCAGCGGCTCTGAACCTGCACCCCACTGCCCCAGCTGGCCTGGCCTGTGCTGCCCAGCCTGCCTGGCGCTCCTGGCAGCCCCACCCTCAGATGCGCCCCTGAGGGTGCCCCATCTCTCACCTTATCACGCGGGCTGAGCCTGTCACCCTGCAGCAAGTGGATTCAGGGCCTGTAAATCACATGTCAAAGTGCTTTTTTAGGGAGGCTGCGGGAGAGTGCGAGTGTTCTCTGCCTGGAGAGGACAGGCCAACAAAATGCATGTGAGAGGGTTGCCACTTCACCATGGAGACGAAGAGTCCCTGTGGAGATCGCTCTGCTTAAAAAATGTGGTGACGACTTGCAAATATGTTTTTAGAAGCAATTTTATTACAAACTGTCCCGTTGGCAAAGCCTGGAAAATTATGGGGCGCCGTGTTCATCCCTCAGGGCCGCAGAGCAGCGTGAGGTTGTGAGTGGGGATTTATCCCGGAGCTGAGGCAGGCTGGGCAGGTGTGGGCCGCGCTCTACCTGCGCGGCCCCGCCCCAGGGCCGGCTGCAGTCCCCTGGCTCCGGCTCCATGCCTGGGCCTGGGGCCGCACCTTCCTTGAGTCCCAGCCCCTGTGCCTGGGCAGGCATCCAGGAGCACCTCCTGTCCTAAGTGCAGCTTGGCATGTAGACCCTGTGGGTTGCTCACCCCCTCTTTCTTCCTGACGCCAGAAATCAGTAACAAGCCACCATGGTGGTCCTGGTGACATGCCCTGTGCGGTACCCCCCAGTGTGGACTCATTGCCACATAATAGGGGGTGGCTCCTGAGATGAGGCCAGGTGGCCTGTGTCCTGCCTTGGGTGCTGAGTCCCTCCCTCTCTTCACCTCCACCACCTCTCTCACCAAGTGCTTTGGGGGAAGCCATCCACTGGGTCCTGTCTACTCAGAGCCCATGGAGAAGCTGACGTGGCCAACAGGCTCTGAGTATCCAGGATCTACGTCTCAACAGCCTGGGAGTGAGCCCAGCAGTGAATCTCTGCCAGTGAAGGTTCCGAATGCCTACAACCATGACTGAGAGTTTGTACTTTGGAAGAGACCTGGAGTGAAGCCACTCCTACTCCCAAGCCTCAGAATCTGTGTGAGATGGCAAGTGTTGTTTCTTTTAGTAACTGTGACTTCAGTAACTTGATACACAGCAGTAGTCAACAAGTACAACCATCATTCCCTCAACACCTACATCATTATCATGGCCAATACTATTTTAGTACCACCACCATCATCAGCATCATGTCCACCTCCACCACCATCCTCACCATGACCAACATCACTACCACCATCAGCACCAATATCACCATGACTATCACCAAGACTACCACCATCAGCATCATGTCCACCGTCACCACCATTCTCACATGACCAGCACCATCAGCATCATGTCCACCACCACCACCATCCTCACCATGACCACCACCATCAGCATCATCACCATCAGCACCCACATCATTCCATGACCAACATCACCACCACCATGACCTCACATCATCACCATCAACTCCCATCCAGCTCGGACCACCAAAGAGAAGCAGGAAGGTGAGGTGGGGCAGGCGTAAGCTTCCCATAGCTTCACTTGGAGCTCTGGTGGGCTGCTTCCCTGAGATGTGGCTCAAGCAGCGCCCATTTCTCCAACCCTTCTCCATGTTCTGGTCTCCTCTAAGGTGGCCTTGAAGTTGCCGCAGTCCAGCTGCAGCAGAATAACCGGGGGGCTGACGAATAAGTTGTGTTCGTTGATACAGCAGGATTGGGAGCCGTTTATTGTAGGGCAACAGAGCTATTTATACATTTTGCACAGCTTATCTTAATTAGCATAAACTAGATACATCAATCAACCAATAAGGCATCTCCAAACTTAATGGCTCGCTTTTGTTACTTTTCAAACCACTCCCTCTGACATTTTGCCAGGCACCATCCAGACTTGTTTACGAACTCTTAACATTTCCCTGGCAAAATACCAGGTGTTATTTTTTACTTATTTACAGACCTTAACAATTACAGACCTTAACAGAAGTCTCTGAGTTAGCAGAAGTGCCCATGGGCAGCCTGGTGTAGGAGTTAGACTGGAGGTTGTGACTTCGGGTTCAAAATGATGTGTTTAGAGATGCTGAGGGTGATGTTGCCACCATGAGAAGCTGGGGAGTAGATCATCCAGGTAGGCTGTATGCAGCAGGCCAGGGCCCCCAGCTGGCTTCTCAGATCTGCTCTCCAGGGCCACTGAGCTACGGCATGAACCGGCCAGCAGGTGGCGCCTCGCCTAGCTTAACCAGCAGCCTGTGCCCAGCTCCCAGCTCCTCTCAGGACCAGGTCAGTCCAGGGCAGCCCAGGCCTGATCCGAGCAAAGGTATCTAACCCTCAGCCATAGCCCAGTGCCAGGGCAGGGAGTGACAGCCTTCTCAGAAGTCCCAGCTCTCATGGGTGGACCTCGCTGCCCTGGGTGGGCGTTATGTGGGTGAGAGGAGCACTTCCTACCCAGGGGCTCCTAGAGCTGCCCAGGAGGACCAGACCCCAGGGTGGACCCCCGGCTGCAAGCACAGGCCCTCTTAGGCTCCAGGTGGACTGACCCGTTCTGCAGGCTTGTGGGACGCCCTGAGGTTTGGGGCAATCTACATGGAGAACACCTGGGTGGCATGAAGAAGCAGGCAGCCAGTGAGCCAAAGGCCTGCCCCGGGGCCACTGCCTGGTGCATGGCCAAGTCCACTCTTGCTGGAGGGGAGTCTGGAAGGACAGGATTTCCATCTCCCATTGGCCCCGCAGCCTGACATCACCTGAAAGTGACTAACACATGTCCCCTTTAACCAGGGCCATTAATTGAAAACACTTAATTACTCTGCCCAGGAGAGAGATCAAATGAAGATTGTGTCCCTCCACAGCCACACGTATTGACTTTGTTCTTCCAATTAGCCGTCAGGCCAGCGGGTCCTCTGGTGAGACTTGACCTTACCATCACCTGAGCACTTCGGTGGCTATGGTCCATGCCAGCTGACCCTGCTGACCTGGCGCCCCTTCCTGCAGCACCTGCCTGGTCCTCTTGGCTGGGCATGGCTCCACTGATGGTTTCACACATGTGGTCACCTCGAAGCCGTACGGCTGCCCACTAGAGGAACATCCTGCTTGCAATTAACTGCTTTATTTAGGGCATATTTTCCTTCCAAAGCAATTAGGTTTTTGTAGCCTTTGGAGAAAGCAAGTGACCCGGAGCCAATACCTGTAATTCAGGCTCAAAGATGGATGAGACCTATGGTGGTGTGTTATTGCCCCAGAACTGGGCTGTGTCCTGCAGACATTCCCAGTAGGGACACACCTCTGTCCTGGAGGGAGGATCCCGGCCGGCAGGCCTCACTGATGTGGAGCTCGCAGGGCCACAGCCAAGCTTGCAGGCCACCCTCCCCACCTCCCTCCTTCCCTCCACTCCCTGTTCTGTCCCCTCCCTGGCCCTGTCCCCCCAACCCCGCCCAAGTGCCACTGCATGCAGATGTCTGATCATGGACATCCTGGAGTCCACCCCACCAGCCTACAGCCTCAGTCCCCCGGTCCCCCATATTGTATGTGCTTCTTCCTCTCTGGCCAGCACTTGGACAGCACCTATGTGACATGTGGCCATAGTTTGTTCTCAGGGCTGAGCAGTATTCCACCTTGTTACCCCTTCACCTGCTGAGGGGCTTTCTGGGGTTTCCAGGTTGGACTGTGGCAGATAAAGCTGCACTGAGCTTGGTAAAGCTGGACATTTGATGGACACGTGTGTTCCTTTCCTCCGGGTAAGTGAAATGGCTGGGTTATGGTCCATGTAAGTTTCAGCCATTCAAATGGGTGTGCAGTGGTGCCTAATTGTGGCTTAGTTTTCATCTTTCTAAGACAAGTAGCGTCCGGCATCTTTCTTGGGCTCTGGTGACTCTGGTAGAAATGCCTGCTCAGGGAGCGAGAGGTGTGCTCAGCAGTGCGCACCTGCCCAGCATGCTCGAGGTCCTGTGTGAAGTCAGGGCTTCCCTCCTGGAGCCCAGCCCAGCAGGTGTAGGCAGTAAGCACCTCAGGAGGATGGGCAGAAGCTAGTGGAGACTGGAGAGGGACTGGCCTGCAGGCCAGGGAGCTCAGGTCCTGGTGTGTGGGACTGTGGCAGGGGCCCAGACTCCTAGCATGGCCACACCTACCTGCTGTCCCCTCCTCTGCAGCCTCAACTCATCAGTGAGGCCAGCCATTGTCCTGCTGCTGAGCAAGGGAGGCAAGGCTGCTGCCCTGGAGCAGGAGTCCTGCTGAGAGCCACCAGGGTGCTCCCAGGGGGCTTCTGCCTCAGTCCCAAGCAAGGGAGGGCTGAGTCCTGAGGCCCAGTGCTCCCCGAGATGTGGAGAGGGAAAGGAGGATTCTAAGCAGGGCACCCCTCACCTGCCCAGAGAAGACCACCCTGCTCTGCTTGGCGCCTAGCACCAGGAGGCTGGACTCCTCTGGTCCCCTCCCCTTCCCAGGTGAGGCAGGTAGGGCAGCTAGCCTCGTGCATGGATGGGCCTGCCAGGCGGTCCTGTCCATGTGCAAAGCTGGCTTCTCCAGCTGCCAACCCACCAGGCCCAGGGAAGCAGGTTGCCCCAGACAGCGAACAGAGACACAAAGTGTGAAAAATTGGACTGACAGCCCTGCGCGGGAGCTCGCTGAGTGAGTGAGCAAGGGCCTGGAGATTTCCATTTATATAGCACATTTCACCAGGCTGGGCCCGTGCCCGGGCCTGTGCCCATGCCCGTCCACCAGCCCCACACCACCAGCCGGCCTGGGAGTGCCCACAGTGGGCAGAGCTGGGTGGGCAGAGGTCCTCCGATGAGTCTGCCTCTGCCCTGCACAACAGGCCTCTCCAGAGACCTGGGCGAAGCAGCTGCAGCCCAGGCCCAGGATGAGGACTGCTGGACACCCAGAAATGAGCTGCGTCCCCTTCAGGTACATGTGCCCCACCCCCATCATGAGGCAGCTGGAAAAGGACCTCCAGGGGTGACCCGGGTTAGGTGAGGTCACAAGGGGGGAGGTCCAGAGGACAGGAAGACACCAGAGGTGTGGGGGTGCAGTGAGAAGGCGCCGCCTGCAGGCCACAGGGAGAAGCGCAGAGCAGGTGGCCTGGGCAGTGCCTGGGCTCTATTCTGCCAACTGGGCATCAGTGGGGAGAAGCAGAGGAATGACTCCACGGGAGAGCCACCCACATCCCTGGAGGCAGCAGCCCGCGCTGGGGCAAGAGGAGCGGCAGAACCCACACCCAGAGGCAGGAACAGGACCGCCAGATGCTCAGGACAGAGCTCAGCCCGGGGACAGCGAAGGCACTGCTAGGCTGGCGTCACACCCCCAAGGGGAAAGCCCAGGAGGTTCAGGGCTAGACCCAAGTTCAGAAGGAAGTCCAGCGGGAGTCCCCAGGAAAGGCCCAAGAAGGCGAGCGTGGGCTCCAGGGTCCAGGCCTGCCGCAGGCGGGCAGGAGTGTGCAGCAGAGCCACCCAGTTGCCAGTCGGCCACACTCCTGGGAGGTAGACGCGAGGTTGCCAAAGGCGGGCCAGGACAGAGGCTGGCAGCCTGGCGCAACCGCCGCTGCCAGGAGGAGGAGCAGGGCTGCCTGGGCCTCCCAGCCGCAGACTGGCCTGGCTCTTTCGGGCTTTTCCTTCCTTCTTCAGGGGAGCTTTGGATCTTTTTCTTTATGAGTTTTCTTTTTAAACCAATTTTAGCCTTTCATCTCTCTCTGCCACCTTTTGTCTGTTTGGGGGAGAGTCTTGTCATTTGAAATGCCAGAGTTTATGTAGTCACATTTGTCAGTCTCCTAGGTTGTCTGTGTTTGTGTCACATGGGAAAGTCTGTCCCCTCTGGAACCACGTCTTAGGAACAGGGAAGTCCTCACTGCAGCCTGTTTTGATCCTTGGGGTGTGGGGTGCCAGGCAGAGGCAGGCAGGCGGCTTTGGTCCTACTGCCCCTCAGTGCCCACCCAGTGTCCACCCCAGTGCCCACCCAGTGTCCTCTAGTGTCCCCATTGACCACTCCAGTGTCCCCCAGTATCCATCCTGTGTCCCCTAGCACCCATCCAGTGCCCACCCAGAGTCCACCCAGGCAGGTCTAGAGCTCCGGTTTGAGCTAGACTTCAGGCCGTGGTGCCCTGCGTAGGTCTGGTCCTCTCCACAGTTCCCACAGTGTAGCCTGGCCACTACCCCCTCCTCGCCCTTGGGGTGGGGGTCCCTTCTGAGACAGAGGGCAGCGGCTGGGTAGAGGTCAAGACAGACCCTTCAGAGGCCCCCTCTCCTCTCACCTGAGGATGTTCTTGCCCACCCATCTGCACCAAAGTGGGTCCTGATTGGCTCACATCGGGAGTGGGCACAACTGGGCAGTCTGGTTTGGCTGGGTGCTCTTGACCGGCAGTCCCACTCAGTCTGACGGGGGGCTGAGCCACTCCCAGGTGGCCAGGGCTGGGTGCTAGAGGTAGTCCAGAACTGGCCCTGGGAGCCCAACACCTCCTGCAGAGCTCCTTGGGCCTGGCCACCGGGATAGCTGGAGCCCTGAGGGGTGTCCACTGCCACCAGGGCCTCCAGGGGGGCTTCTGGGAGGGGCTGGAGGGTGAAGGGTCTGTCCTCTGGTCAGATGGAGGAAGAGCATGGTGGGAAGCCCCTGGCTGGTCTGGGGACTGTGGTCACCCTGGGACTCCAGGTCCCTTAGAGGGACACCTCAGAGGAGGATTGACAGGTGTCCCTCTGCTCCTGTTGGGGAGTTGGTGAGCCTTAGAGGGACCACTTGGGAGCAGACAGGCCTGTTGTTGGCCACTGGGGGAGAGTCAGGTGGGCAGGGGAGGTCCCAGTGGATGGGCTATGGGACTCAAGCTGGGCACTGGGAGCACCTGGCTCCTGCACGAGGGCCACAGCTGCTGTTGCAGACCCACCTGGGCCCACAGGTGGTCAGCCTCAGGGCAGGACAGGGAGGGTTCGCTGGCTACCGTGGCACCCAGACGCTGGGTCTGCAGTCCCAGGTACGGCCCAGACAGAAATGCTCCAGGACGGTAGGCTTCCACTTGGGCTCTGCCTCCATGTTTTTTGCCGCCCGTGAGTTATCAATCTCCGCTCCCTCAAAGACAAATGCCGCATCAGGCTGGCCGCCCGGACCCCCATTTATCACCATTTAATATGTATTAAAGCGCTCTCACCTCTGATTGCAAAAACAAACAAAACTGCATGGACCACAGGCCGGCAACAGGCGGGAGGCGGCCGGCAGGCTGGGCACCCCTTCCCTGGTCCCTGGCCTCGCTGTGCTGGCCAAGGCTGTGGGTCCTTGCTAGGGTCTACAAGGGCAAAGACAACCTTCTCATTCAGCCTGGGCCACAGTTAGTGGAGGACACGGCCTGCCCCCCAGCCTGACCTCCCGATGAGGTCCTCATCAGTCCAGAGGAGTGGGTTGGCCCTGGCCAGCAAGCGTCCGGGAAGGCCCTGGCATGTCTGCACAGGTCTCCGTCCTGCGAGACTCATGACTGGCACAGGTGGCCTGGGATTTGGGGACCCCACTGCAGGGAGCCACCTGAGAGCACAGGAAGGGGTGGGGTCCTGGCTCTCCCTCCTGAAGCCCTTGGAGCCATGGCCCCCGTTAGAGGGGGAGCTGAGGGACACCCACGAAGGGCTGGGCTGGACCCAGGACCAACTTCCACCAGGAGTGGACCTAGCTCCAGGGAAACCTGGACACCAGAGCTGCAGCCGCAGACACTGGCGTGAACAGAGCCCCTCCCTGGCCAGTGAGGAGCCTCTGGGAGCGTCCCCTCCACAGATGGAGAAACCGAGGCACGGGGCAGCAGCTCCTACCCAGCCTGTAGACGGGACATGCAGCTACTCCTCTTCCAGTGGGGACCAAGGCACCCCCTCCCTGTTCTCTCTCAGGCATCACCAACCACTCCCTCGCCCATCCCATAATACGCCAGGCCCAGTCCCGTGGGGGTGGAGCCCCTCTGCGGCCCCAGCAGTGGGGGCTGCAGGGCTGCTGTGGGATGGAGGGGCACGGCTCGGGCCACTAAATCACCCCACGCCTGTCACCAGCACTGCTGCGGGAGCTGCCCGAGTGGAAATAACAAATGGCTGTCATTGTGGAGCCCAAACCTGTGATTATAATTATCACCCCCTCGGTGACCTTGCATAAACTTTGATCCCTCTCCAATGGAGCATTTAAATAGCCTTCGCTGCTGCTCGCAGAGGCCGCCCGCAGCTGTCCCAGCACTGGCTCCCAGGGGGCAGGGACGCCTCTGGAACCACTGTGCCTGCTGGAGCTGCGCCTGGGCTGAGCTGGGGTGCCCAGTGGCCCTGCTCCCCAGGCCGGTTCACAGGAGAGGGCACTGGGGGTTGAAGCCCAGGAGGTGGCGCCAGGCACTGCCCCAGCCCTGTCAGGAAGGTCGGAGGGGTCAGAGGTGGTGGGGCCCTCGTCCCCTGGCCTTCATGGGGCTGGGGACCCAGCCACCTGCCAGCTCCTGTGGTACTCAAGGCCCTGAAGCTCTTCACCAGCCCGGGGTCCCTGCCACCTCCTGCTTGGCCAGGCCCCCTGCTTCCATCGTCCCCGACACTCATTCGCCATGGAGGGTCCAGGCCCCAAGGACACTTCAAAGATCTGGCTTTGTGGCTTTGCCCAAGGCACCAGGGAGACCCTATCCTACAGCTCACGGTCCCTCAAGAGTAACTCCCCTCCAAGGACAGGACCCAGCACATGAAGCCCAGGGCCCAGCCCTGCTGGACAGCCCAGCCCTGCTGGACGGCCACACCTGGGAGCCCTCCTTGGGGCGTGAGGGATCTGGACATGAATCAGTGTTCCTCTATGGCCCCCGAACACATGGCCCTCCTACCCAAGGCTGCCCAGCGTGGCCTGTTCCCAGGTTGGGCTTTGGACTCCAAGCCTAGAGGACTGGGCCCATGACCCTCGGGGCCCAACAGACTGGGACGCACAGCTGCCCCGTCCAGCCCTCTCACACACAAGCCCTTGGTTGGGGGCAGGTGTTGGGGGGTGGTCTGAAAGCTTCCCAGAGGGCCAGAGCAGAGGGTCCCAATGCCCACCACCAAAGGCACTGACGAGTCGTGTCCTGGAGAAAGTCTTTGGCTTAGTTTGAGCAGTGGGCTCTCCATGTGGGTGAGAGGAGGAGTCCCTTATGTCTGGAGCACCCCCTCCCAGGTGGGGGGATGGGTGGAGCTCTGCCCTCCCTCCCTCCCTCCCTCCCAGGGATCGACCTGTGCTGGGAGACCCCAGACTACACTGCCCCTGGAGCTGACAGGCATTGACTAACTCATGACAAGTGCAGGAGTCCTCGTGAGGGTGGCCAAGGCCTGCAGGGGTTAGTCACTGTCCTGAGGAACCGTCCGAGCAGGCAGTGGGGAGGGAGTTCCAGAGGGTGTCAGGGGACCCTGCACAGAGCAGCCAGCTGCTCTGAGAGGCAGGGCCAGCCCAGGCATGGGGCCAGGGTCCCCTCTCCTGCCCTCACACGGCACATCCACCACACATCTGTTCCTACTTGCTGTGATAGCTGGAGATGCCAGTGACGTGCACCCATCTTCCTGGGTGGGACAGCCATGCACTCAGGCCCCCTGAGAGCCCCCCTGGCTCCTGCTCAGGGCCTGCAGGGTCAAAGTCCCCACAGCCACAGCCCCTCTGTTGCTTCCCCAGTGCCTGTCCCCCACGCGCCCCTCCAGAGCTGTTCCTGCCCCTGCTGAAGGTGCTGGGCTTGACGTCCCCTGCTCGGGATCCCAGCTCACCCTGGAAACTCACAGCTATCCTCTGGCCCTGGCACCTAACAGCCAGGGCTGTCACCCCAGAGTGGCTGGAGGGTGGCAGGAGGGTGGCAGCTCCAGAGAGCGCTCCCTGACAGTCCCTGCCCACACAGGGCTGGACCTGCAGGGAGACGGGAGGGTGGGGGGGGGCAGGCTAAGTGTCTGCAGGCTCCAGAGCTCAGCCTCACCAGGACTGGCTCAGGTGAGGTGCTGGGGCAGACCCCCCTCCGCACCCCCCACGGCTCTCGCAGGGCTCAGCTGCACCCCAAGAGTGGGAGTGTGGTGCTGTTTGAGGAGGGAGCCCCCCCCCGCCCCTTGGGGGCCTCAGGTTCTGGCCAGTCCTAGGCGAGGGCAGAGCTGGGGTCCCTGAGGCAGGTGCCTCTGGAGCTGGGAAGCACAGTGGCCTGGACGGCCGCGGCGGCACAGGTGCTGGGACTGGGGGTGTCACAGTGCCCGTCGTCCCACCGCTGTGTGGTGACAGCCCAGCCCCAAATGAGCCACTCTGAGGCCACATAATTGCTGGCTGCCATGGGATCACCCTTGACCCTCACAGGAATGGCTGTCAGATCAGTGCCAAAACCTAGCTCTTGGGGCTCAGAGGGGTTGTCCCCACCTCTCCTGGGTGATGGTCTCTGTTCCTGGGGGACCTTTCACTGTAAGAGCAGCCAAGCGATGCTCCCTGTCGACGGGGGCTGCAGTTCTCCCCCCAGACCACCTGGGTCCTCAGGGACTTCCCCAGGGAAGCCAAGGGGCAGACCGCTGGGGTGCAGACCCCACAGAGCCGAAAGCAGATAGAGTGCGCCTGCGGTGGGGGCCCTCACTCCAAGGCCACCATGGGTAAGTCTGGCTGTCCCCACCCTCACTGTCCTCCTGGGGGAGCCACCATCTATCCCAGAGCCTACTGGGCCCCTCCCTGTACCCACCTGTGGCCACACCCACCAGGAGGCTGGTAGTGGGAAGGCGCGAGCCACCATCCGAGATGTGTCCCAAGGCCTGGGTGGGAGCACCCTGCCACTCTGCTGCCTTCCTCAGGCCTCCCTCTTACAGCGGGCCCCTGGCTCCAGAAAGGCAGGTGGGAGGTGGCCCAGGCCCTGGGCAGCCCTGGAGAAGCTCTGGTGCTGTCCACCCTGTGTCGGGGCTTGGTTCCCTGACCAGCTGAGAGGGTTCCGGCCCAGTCTCTCCAAAACAATCAAGAGGGGAAGAAGAAAATACATCCAGAGGCCAGGACCATCAGAGGGCCACATCACTCTGGTGGCCAGTTGTGCTGTGCCTTGTGGCCACTGTCAAGACACTGACTTTTGACTGTCACACAGTGTCCCTCAATTGTGCAAAGCTCTGGGGCTGTGCGGAAGGAGCAGTGAGGCTGTTGGGGGGGGGGAGACGACGATGCAGACACGCATGCACACGTGCCATGCGCATGTGTCCAGATGTGTGAGCGCATGTGCATGGATGTGCACTCAGACCCACACAGCTGGACACGTGTCTGCACAGACAGACGTGCGGGGCTGTGCACAGGTGCACACAAATACTTGGGCCTCTTTCCCCAGCATGCACTCAGCCTCGGCCTGAAGCACATGAGGAGTAGTGACCTGAACACCCTCTTGGGGGCTCCACCTGGTCCAAGCTGCCAGAGAGAGGGGTAGTCAGAAGGGGTATTCAGAAGGCTGGCATGGGCATGACACATGGTGGGCCCAAGCCATAGGCCTGGCGAGCAGGAACGAGCGGCTCCAGGAGGGGTGCTCCGTGCGGTTCGTCCATCTCCGTGCCCATTGGCTCAGCGTCCTCCCTCTCCTTCTCTGCCAAGTGCTCACTCTTCCATTCCTCTCTTACCCACTCTTCTATCCAACCACAGATCTGGTCCATCCACCCATCACTAGTCCATCAGCTCTATCATGGGCCTGTCTATCTATCCACCAAATCTCCATCCATCTCTGTATCTACTGCTTCCACCAACTTACACGTGAATCGATTTTCCATCAACCAATTGACCTATGGATGTGAGAAGCCTGGATTCTGGTGGCCACAGGTGGTGCTGGCCCTTTCCAGAAATGCACAGAGTCCACCCATGTCTGGGCGGGAGTAGCTGTGCAGTTGGAGATAGAGCTGGCAATGTGACAAGGAGATGTCCTCTTGTAGGTCATTGTTGTTCTCACTGATTGAAAAAGTGGGTCCTCAGCTGAGAATGAAGAGGATGCAAGGACACTGGGCAATTTAAGGAAGGAATGGAGGGGGCTTTCTCTGAAAGCCAAAGAGCATGAGGAAGAAATGAATAGGGTTGCTTGGCCGAGCTAAGCACCTCTGAAAAGCTACAAGTGACAGACAGCTCAAAGACATTGTGTTTGGGTTCAGCCACATCCAGCTGCTCAAGTTCATGAACATATCCACCCACTGGCCAGCAGTCCACCCACCCAGCCATACTCCTCGACCTGTTCTATCCACCCAGTCACTATCCACCCATCCATCCATCCATCCACTCATCCACCCACCCACTCATCCATCCACCCACCTGTCAACCAACCAACCATCCATCTATCCATCCACTCATCTACCCATCCATCCACCATCCACCCACCCACTCATCCATCTACCTACCCACCCACCCA